>NW_027224267.1:2713119-3013119 GCF_023699985.2 Odocoileus virginianus
GAGCCCCCAGGCTAACTAGCAGATCAAGAGCAACCCTCTCAGCAAACACGCCCGAGCCATGAATAAAGTCCACCTGCCCCCCGCTCCCCACCAGATCCACCTCCCCACCCAAGCCCTCCTCACAGTGAGCAGACACGGCCCCTGTGGTCCCCACACAGCCGCTCTGCTCCCTCACGCACCTCCTCCGGGGCCACCCCCGGAGTCACCGTGGGCTAGCCTCAAGGAGCCCCCGCATCTGGCCGGGCAGGGGCCACACTCGCTGGAGACCCTTGCGGCCAACCCAGTCCCCCGGGGGCCCAAGGCTGAGGCAGCCTACAGGCAGTCCCCCCAGCACCCCTCGGGCGAGACTGGGGTTCAGAGGACCCAGGCTGCCCCGATGGTGGGCAGGGCAGAAGGCAGGTGCCCAACCTCTTGCCCCCTCGCTGGTCCTGAGCCTCACCAAGGAATGGCCCTGCTGAGTCTAGGGGCGGCTCAGGAATTGTGAACTGGGTTCCCAGGGATACTCACCGCTGCCCGTGGAGCCGGGAGGGGCCGCATGCCCATAGCCTCCATTCTGCTCCAGGAGCTGGAAAGGTGCAAACTCACGTCAGGCCAGGCAATCGGGACACATCACCCACCAAGTCCACCCAGCTCGTTATGGAACCACAAAGGACCCCCCAGGATCCCGACGAGTCCTAGAACCCAGGGCTGGTCCGTGGGGCCACCCAGACACACAGCTCCATTCACAACACAGGCAGCAGCCGTGAACCCACCCCACCCACCGAGCCGGCGGGCCCTGCTGTCGACAGGACACAGCACGGGACCCGTGGAGGCTCAGGCGGGATGACAGCCACGAAGCGCGGCCACAGAGCACAGCGCGTGTCCCGGGGGCTGAGCCCGAGGCCGCATCAGCTGCCGTCGCAACACAACCACCCTGGAGACCTCAGGCTCCCCGCGACGGGCGCAGACGAGCCTACTCCCTCGCGCTCTCCCAGCCGGAGCAACTGCAGCTCCGCGTCCACTCTCTACAAGCTACGCAGAAGTTCTCTGAAGTCTCTTCCAGAGTTTCTGAACATTCTTACTTTCAGGTTAACATGACACATTAAACTCAAGAACCACTCTATTATGGCCTCTATGGTACGCAATGCACCGGAAGTGGTCAGTGATAAATGGACTGCTCCAAGGAATCTTAAAATAACACCAGAAAACGGCAGGCACATGTGTCTTAGCTCAACTGTGTCATTCACTCAGAAACCAACACCTTCGTTTTGTTGTTTCATCAGCTTCCCGAAAACACGGAGCACCTCTTGGTGGGACTGCAGGCTCCACACCGGCTCGGAAGCTGCAGGGAACGTGCTCTGAGGCTGCAGGCCCAGGACGTGGGGAACATGTTCGGAGGCCCCAGGCCGCAGCGTACAGAGCCTCCGGCACTCCCGACTCCAGCCCAGCCTCCTGGTCTCAGAGTCCATCAGGGCCAGTGAGGACCAGCTGACTTCTCTCCCTCGAGGCCCCGGGCAGAAAAACCCTACAGCGGGGTGTAGGGTTGGGCTGACGTCTGACCCCCAGGTCCCAGGCTCTAGAAGCACTTGGAGCAGCGCATGCTCACGAGCCCCAGTGGGAGCAGCCTGTGTGCTTCCTCAGGCTCTTCTGCCTTTCCTGTGGAGCCATCCTCAGGAGCACACACGGGCTGGCTGCCCCTGGATCTTGGGCCCAAACGCCACCCGAGACTTGGCCCACCCGGGGGCCCAGGTTCTCTGAAAAGACCACAGGGCAGCCCAGGCCGACCTGCCTCAGCGGCCTTCTCCTCCTCGCCACTGGCCTCTCTGAACCTCACCCACTCTGAACCTCTTGAGTCCCACCCTGGGCTCTGTCTCCCGGCTCCAGGAACCCCACAGGACGGCACACTGCCCCTCAGGCGACCCCGGGTGCTCCTCCCTCCGCAAGAGCCGAGTGAAGACAGACCACCTGACCACCTGGATCTAAAGCACCACAGCATTATCGCAAGCAGCACGTGGAAGCCCACCTCGGTGATGGGTGACTTGGGGTTCACGTTGCGGGCGGCGGCGATCTCCTGGAGCTGGTTGACCAGCTCGGTGACAGACAACCGCTCCTCCGGGTTGACCTTGAGCATGGCACCTACGGCAGAGGCAGAGCTCATTCTGAGGGCGGCAGGGCTGGCGCCCCGGGCGGGCAGCTCCCCTCGCTCTGCAGGGCGGTGGGCCCTGGAGGCCCGTGTCTTGCTTACACTACTGCTTTTAAAAGCAAGCAGGGAAGGAAGATGTGAAGAACAAGATCAGCAGAAGCTGCCACTCAGGACACGTGCTCAGGGTGGGGTGGGCTGCGCTGGGACTTACGGATGAGGCCATGGAACACGGAGTAGCGTGTGTCGTCGGCGGGGATCGCGTACTTCCCATTGACGATGCGAAGCTTCGCCCCGTCCTCAAACGGGTGCTGCCCAAAGCAGAGCAGGTATAGGATGCAGCCCAGGGCCTATGGAGACAGGAAGGCCTGCCAGCTCTGCCCCGTCCGCTGGCCTCAGTCTACACTCGCGGGGCGCAGACACCAGCCAGGTCAGAGTGGCCAATAAAGCCGAACCCTCCGTTCTCTGATGAGAAAGTCCTTTCCAAACACCAAGCTCCTATCCCAGGGTGGGCTCTACCCGCCAAGCGGCCGTGCTGAGCGCCAGGGACGAGTCGGGGGCTGCCAGCCCCGCACCCCTTCCCTGCCTCCACCACAGCACCTGCCACAGGAGGACAGGAAACCAAGACTGTCCAGCACGTTGAGGGGACTGAGGCTCATGCGGGGCCCAGACCAGGCCAAGCCCCACCTTCCAGCTCATGCATGCGGTCCTTGGGCTGGGACGGGCTGAAGGCGTCCACTTGGAGTCAACCAGCTCACGCGTGTCCACCAGTCTCCACTCACCAGCACAAGGCTCCCCAAGCACTGGGGCCGTGGGTCACGGGCCTACTGGACCTGGATGGGAGCCCTGAGGTGGGGGTTCAGGGCCCCCGAGTCTTGCTCTCAGGGCACCAGGGAGGCCACAGGGCACCTCGGATGGGCAGGAGCAGGGCTCCCTGAGCTCCAAGCCCTAATGCTGAACCAAGGGGTCAGTAGACACCCACTCAGTCAGGCCCCACGTTCAGCGTACACAGGGACCGCCCTCCACCGACGGGACATGTCCTAGAGGATGGGCCTGACCTCACTCTGAGACCCCGTAAGGCCTCGGGCCCAGTCACAGCTCCGGCATCACCAGGTCAGCACACAGCTGCAAGGCCATCCGGAAGGCCCAACGCTGGTCACGCAGACTGGCTCTGTGAGCCCTAGCCTTCGAAGGGGCTCGGACCAGACAAGTTCAGGTCCAGGCATGCAGGAACAACCCATCTCGGGCTGGGGCTGGGCAACACTGGCCTCCACCCCTCAGCGCCCCACCGTCAGCCCCTGTCCACTAACAGTGTCACCAGGGCTGCAGAAAAGGAGAAAGAACCACCAGAGGAGAGGAAGAGAAAGGGGAGACGAGGGCTGGGTGGCCGCAGCCTCACCCAGGGCCCCAGGGGGCCAGTCAGGCTGCCCAGGCCCAGGGGCCAGCCGCCTTACCCAGATGTCCTGCTTCTCGCCAATCGGGAAGTTCGAGTACAAGTCCACGATTTCTGGCGTCCTGTACATGGGCGTCGTGTTCCTTGTGATCTGAAGAAAGGAGAACGTGTCAGAGGAAAGACACAAGCCCGTTACAGCTGCTGTGGCAACCCTGGGCCGCGGGGCCCGGCGTGGGTCGGGAGGCCTGGCCAGGGTGGTCACACACGGCCCTGCACAGGAGGCCCTGAAGCGCGCTGGGTATATGGGGCCAGCACCACGGACGCGAAGAATCGGCAGCCACCCAGGAGTCCTCGTGAACCACCAACAGCGGAAGAGGGTGCGTGGCGAGCAGGGGTCACCAGGCTGCAGGACCCGCTCCAGGTGCTGTGACCAGAGCCCCAGGGCGAGCTGCAGACCAGGCCCCAGGCAGGACGCATCTGCAGCCCCGAGGCGCAGGTGCCCCCCCAGTGAGCGCGGTCTCCAGGGAGAGTGCAGCGCGGCGGCGGGGACGGGCGCTGCCTGTGGCGGCCCTGACTGCTGGTCTCATGCTGTGCTCTGCTGGTGCGGGTTCCGGGACCGCGTCTGTGAGCACGTGCTCCCAGTGCAAGAGCACAGTGTGAGTGTGCAGACGGCTGCCCCAGCAGGGGCCGTCTGTGCCCACTCAGTGCCACCTGCTGTTCACAGGGGCGTGAACTCGCCCACCAGTCTCCCCGGGGAGCTCCTGTGGTTACCTGCCGGACCACCCTGAAGGCAGGTTTTTACATGATGCTTTAAAGTGCCACGTTTTAAAAGGGGACCGCACGCTTAAAAATGGTTACGGCGGGAAATTTTACATTGCATACTTTGCCACATCAAGAAAAAAGCAAGGGAAGAGCCAGCCAGAGCAGGTATGGTAGGCGGTGGTGTCCTGGCGGCCACACTTACCTCCTCCTCCACTAGGGCCCGGCGCTGGGCACTCCAGCTATAGTCTGGGTAGTGCGAGATGGTCGTGGCACTGCCAAAGTCGCACAGCTTGATGGTCCCCTGGTTACTAAGCAGCAAGTTTTCAACCTGCAAAGTTCCAGGAAACAGTCTGTGAGGCCGGGCTGCAGGCTGCACTGTGGACAGCAGGGGGCTGGGTGGGCAGGGGCCCAAAGGGCAGACCGGCCAGGGAGTCTTCTGGGCAAAGGGGACACTCCTTTCTGACCAAAATCAGTGTGTGTACCTTAAAACGGGACAGTCACATAAACAAACGGAAGGTAAAATCCACCACAAATCAAAGATAAGCTAGTAATATACGATATATACAATATATATAAGATATATACAATAAAAACCTTTAGAAAACTTAAAAGATGAAAAAAAATTAACATACCAATTAAAAGTCACCAAACACATTAATAACTGAGGAAGAAACCTAACAAAAGATACACGGAAGACCTCTTATTCAGAAACTGTGAATAAATGAGACCTTAAATCTGCATCGAACAGGGACCTGGACTCTCCTCCGAACAGGGGGGCACAGACCTGCCCGCAGCGCGGGAGCCAGGCCCCGCGGCCAGCCCACTCGCCCCAGGGGGCTCTACTCTCCAGTGGCTGCGAAGTCAGGAGACCAGGACTCCGTGACCCAGACTGGGAGCACCTTTACCAACCCAGCAGCCAGGACGTCTCCAGCCTGTCAGCCCTCTCTTGGAGCAGGGGTCACGGCCACTCTAACCAGAAGCCGAAACTCTGAGCCAAACAATCACAGGCCACCCTCACTTCCCTGAGCTTCTCACATAGGCAGGTCTGTGCCAGCCCCACGCCCGCGAGTCTGTAGGCGCCTTTTCCCAACAGCATCTGCTCACTTTGTGTCTGACTCCGTGTCCCATTCGATAATTCTTGAAATGCTTCAGACGTTCCGTCATTATTGTACGTGTTGTTGAATCTGTGATCAGTGGCCTTCAATGTTACCATGAGACCCACTGAAGGGCTCCAATGACGGTTGTGTTTTTCAGCAATCAGGTGTTTTTAACTGAAGGGACGGACACTGTCTTTTGGGCACAATGCGCAGCAGGTTAACAGACCCCAGAGCAGTGTGAATGTGACTAAGAGGCGCTGGGAACCAGGGTGCCCACATGGCTCGCTTTATTGGATCCCGGCTCGGGTAGAGACACCAAGAGCTGACAAGAGCTGCACAGTCCGGGGGACCCGCTCTGATACATACGCTGGGGAGCAGCAAGGCCGGGCGCTGAAGACCCCTCACAAGGAGCCAAGACGACTCACCCCAAACACAAGAGACGCCCGAGGGAGTGAAAGAGCAGCCACAGGAGCGCGGTCTGCCCTGCCAGCACTGACACGGGGCTGCCCCACAGGACACCGGGTCCCCACGGACAGGGTGAGGCAGGCAAACCCGGCACCAGGAGGAAAGGCGAGGGGCAACAGGAAGCCCACACTGAGGAGGACGTGCATCCGGGCCCGATACTCGCATCTGGGGCCCCCAGGCCCTTCCTGCCCCTCCGCGGAGCGCCAGGCCAAGAACCCCGGGGACAGACCACAGGGAGCGCGAGAGGTTCCCTCACAGCGCCAGCAGCCACGGACCCAGCACACGGGCGCTGAGCAGTCCCGCCCAGGCCGAGCTGTCATCCTTCAAGCTTTTTACCTTCCTGAGCCAGAGAGGGGTCCGCCACCTCCCGAGGACAGTGCTGTTCCCCAGGTTCAAGATGCCCCAAGAGGAAACAGGAAAGCTGGCCACAGCTGGACACGCAGGAAGCAAAGGGAGGTTCCTGGCAGGAAGGGGCATATCTGGGGTCTGCTTTTAGCAAGTCAGACCAGGGAGGGTAGAGGGGGCCCGCCGCCACCCTGAGGCATGGTGAGAGTTGGGGCCCTGGCTTCTCGGATGCCGGATTATTGTTAAAATGAAGCCACAGACCACGGGAGACATCTGTAGCATGTTCCACTTAAAAAACACTATTGTAAGAATGTAAAAAAACCAACCAATAGACAACAGAAAAAAGGCAAAAGACACCCAGTTAACTGAATAGTAAGGACTCTGATGACTAAAAACACAGCAAAAACACACATCATTAAACAAGAAAACACAAAGTTGTGACCACGAAGCCCCCTCCCCCACCACTGGTGGCCCCAGAAGGAAGGGCAGCCTCCTGTGTGCACCAGGGGTACACACAGCCCTGTGGGCAAGCGCTCCTGCCCAGCGCCTAGCAGCAGGCGGGCAGGCCTCCTGCCCAGAGCAGCCCAGGGGACGTCACCTCCTCTCGGCTCCACGTAGGGGTCCGCGCCCATGACCGTCCACACCCTCACCCGTGGGTGAGAGCCCCCAGCTGGGGACAGGAGCGGAGGCAGCCTGAGCGCAGGGGGGCTGCCGGGTAGCGGGGCACCGGCCCCCACACGCGGCAAGCACGGCCGGCAGAGTGGGCAGGGGCCTCACCTTGAGGTCCCTGTGGATGATGGGCGGCTTCTGTCTGTGCATGTGCTGCACCGCCCTGCACGTCTGGTAGAAAATCTTCAGGACAGTGTCACATGAGAGCGGACCTTTAGATTCGACTTTTTTTAAAAATTCCACCAGCTGCCCTAAAAGAGAATCAAACTCACATCACCAGGGAACTGCTGAAGCTGGTGCCCAGGCCTGCTGCCCTCCTGTACCCGCCGTGGTGCTGCCCTCCCTGCCCTCCAGCCAGCACCCAGTCGGGGTTACAGAGCCCTGGAGGGGAAGCCTGCCTGCAGCGGCAGAGACCTCCGACCACGGAGCCTTTGTGACGCAGCAGCTACAAGGACCACGACCCCGAACGTGCACGTTCTGGCAGACACCTCTGGGGAAATGACCGCTGAGCTTCCTTAGTTAACAGCGGTCCTCGGCTGTTCACCTGAGATCTCAGTGGATACGTCCTCCATCTCTGGGCCCCCACCCCAGGCTGCACCCCGAGGGGTCCCCGCCTCAAGGTGCTCCTTCCTGTCTCTGTGGCGCAGGGACCTCAGTCCTGCTGGAACTGGCTGGAGCCCAGGGCCACTGGCCCTCTCCACAGGGGCTCCCTCCGCAACCGTGTGCTGTCTTTGCTGGGCCAGCTTCCCAGGACCCACAACTCACCTGCCTTGGGCCCCCAACCCTGTTCTTGCCCTAGACATCCCAAAGCCTCTTCCAAGAGTCCCGCCTACACACTCCTGTCCAGGGCCCAGGGCTGCCTCCACTCCCAGAGGTGAGCTCCGCACGTTATGGGACCCCCAGCCCCACTCAACATGGAACAAAGAGCAGCACCACACAGCCACAAGGCCCCCGTGAGCCCAGAGCCATCCCAGGAAGCCTCCCGGGGGTGCACATGAACGTGCAGGGCGTGCCTCATAAGCTCACACACGATGCTGGCTTCAGTGAGCAGGCACTGCTTTCTTGCAGGTGAAGGACAGTGATGCCAACCACCAGCCACGTGGAAGGCCCCGACCTGAGCTGAGCACCCACGCTGCATGGTGTGTGCCCAGGAGAGGCGCCGGCGAGCACGGCCAGTGCCGCACAGGACCCCGAACGCCAGTCCCCACAGGAGCCCAGGGGCCCACGCTGCTGGGACAAGAGCATCACGCACCCTGGGTCCTGTCTTCACCTGGGATGGGGTCCCAGTCCCCTCCACTCAGGGTGGGGGTCCTGTACTCCTGGCTGTGGTCCCCAAGACCCCCCAAACCGGCAACCACCGCACCCCATTTCTGCTCTTCTTCGCAGAAAGACTCCCACCCACAAGGCTCCCGTCCTCTTCCTGGGACACTCCTCTGGGGGCCGTGACCCCTCGGGGAGCTTTCCTCCCTCCCTTCGGGGGAGCCCCCTGCCTCAGTCTCCCCCCCTCTCCCCTGGCTTCACGGCAGCCCCGTGCACAGCTGGTGACGGATGGACAAGCAGGGCGTCTGGGGGCTCCTGCCCTAGTTCCAGGCCCTCTGGCCAGTCCTCCACACCTGCCACGCCTCAGAAGTCCTGCCCAACTCTAAGAGCTATCTTGCCCACACGGGTCCAGCACAGGGCAGAGGTTCAGTTGTGGGATGAGAGGAGCCCAACCCTCCAAGTGGAGACCCTGCTTCTGCCGCTGACAGAAGCCTCACCTCTCCTGGGAAGCCTGGCACCACTGCCCGCCCACTCGCCCGCTCTGCCCCAAGAAGTCCTGAGAAAGCACCGGCTCCCCACTGCTGTCAGGAGACACAAGTCTTCCTCTCAGAACATAGCAAGTGCGACCACCTTGAGCTGGTGAGGTTGCAGGCCCGTCTCCGCGGCCCCGCCCACCTCCGTGGCCCTGCCCACCCCGGCCCCACCGGGCCACTTCCGGCCACTTCCCGACGACGGCTGCTTCCTGCTGCCTGATGGCCCCGACAGCCCAGCCGCCCCTCCGCAGCCCCAGTTCTGCTCTCAGCCCTGCATGGGGGTGAGGGGGTGGATACACCCACTCAAAGAGCTCCCACCAGACAGGGAGCCACTCTCTCCCTGACGACCACGCGTCTCTGGAGAGGAGACCCCAGGAGCTGTCCCGCCTGCTGGGTGGTCCCGAGCCGCAGTCACCTCACCTCTGCAGAGCTCCATGAGCAGCAGGAACTCCGCCTGCCCAGTGTCCGACTCCTCTTTTCCTATCGATGCTGCAGAACAAAACTGGACAATATTTGGGTGGCCTGAAAGTTTTTTCTGCAGGTGTCTCGTTAAAGGAGAATGCGTAAGTCTGCATGTTTAAAAACAAATATATACATAATATTAAGACACTGAAGTCAGAACACTGACTCCAACTAAGGGCAATCTGAGTGCATAGCCACAAAAACAGCGTGGGGGCAGGCGGAAGGCAGCCAGGAGGACAGGAAGACATTGGACACAAGGAAAGGGGCGGCGCTGAAGAACCCCACCCCACCCCCCGCCACCGGCCACACACCTGCCAGGGGCTGGGTGAGGAGGCAGGTAGAGGGTGTGGTGCAGGTGAGGCTGAAGAACCCCACCCCACCCCCGCCACCGGCCACACACCTGCCAGGGGCTGGGTGAGGAGGCAGGTAGAGGGTGTGGTGCAGGTGAGGCTGAAGAACCCCACCCCACCCCCGCCACCGGCCACACACCTGCCAGGGGCTGGGTGAGGAGGCAGGTAGAGGATGTGGTGCAGGTGAGGCTGAAGAACCCCACCCCACCCCCCGCCACCGGCCACACAGCTGCCAGGGGCTGGGTGAGGAGGCAGGTAGAGGGTGTGGTGCAGGTGAGGCTGAGGAGGCCACAGGAAGCCCAACGTGGTGAGGACCCTCAGGCCCAGAGGCTGGCAGGCTCACAGTGGACAGAGCTTTGAGACGGAGAACAGATTCTGACAGCAAAGGGCGAGACCCCAGTTCCAGGGAAACGCGCGTGGGAGTGGAGAGCCAAGCCAAACAAGCCCGCAGATCCAGGCTCCATGCACGGACGCCCAGGGCCCCTGCCCTCTGGGAAGGGTGAAGGCACCAGGGGGCTGCTCAGAGAACAACTTGGAGCCCACGGGAGCCAGGGCTGGCGAAGAGCTGAGGGCAGAACTACTGGCCAGGAGCCAGGCATCACATCAGGTCACTGGGCAAGCAGCAGGGCGGAGGCAGGGAGCTGCCCACCCCCAGTTTGAGACCTCTTGGCAGGAATGATGCTGTTGCTCCCAAGGCTATAAATCTCTTACCATTACTCTGAGAGTAAAGAACAAGGAAGAAAACTCCTTCCTACTAGACATGGGCTACAGGCAAGTCCAATGAAGCAAACAGAGGGGGCGTCCCCGAGCAGCCGGCAGCCGAGGGCAGCCACAGCCGGCCGCAGGCCTCCCCACGGGGCCATGCTCGTGCTCAGCCCTGGAAAAGGATACCATGAAACACACTTCCTGGATGATGGCTCTGTTCTTCTCCTCTTCATTGGACAGCAATCTCTGTAGCGGGAAATGACGGACGAGGAAAGATTAAGGGCCTTATCCGTCTGCTCTCACCGAGCACGCACAGTGCATCTGAGGGCTGTCCCCGCCTAACTGTGTGTTAACATCTGACCCACAGAGAAACCTGACAGGTTAAAGGACCTCAAAAATGGTCCTCTGTGATCCAAGAACCTAAGAAAAACTAAAAACAGGAGGCATCTCACCCAACAGGCTGGAGGAAAAGGAGAGATGTGGGTCTACTTCTGGACCCCCAAGTCCAAGTGCACGCCCCCAGCCCAGCCGAACCCCATGACGGTCACTGCCCCTGAGGCTAAGCAGGGCCCCTGAGAGTCTCAGGAGAGACCACAAAGTGCACCCAGCACCCCACCCGAGAGCCCGGCTCACAGACACACTGTGCACACGTCACTTTACACGAGTGGCTTTCAAATGCCTGGTGTTCCTGGAGCCCTTACTTTGGCAGCTCTGACTCCCCTCCCCTGGCCGCCCCAAAGCTGAAACCCACAGCTTTCAAGTCCTCTAAGACTGCAGAAGAAACAAGTGTAACAAACAGACACAGACTGTAAAAAAGAAACATAAACTAAAGGGGTAGGGATAAACGTCTGGAAACAGTGTCACTTAGAAATTTATTACCTTTAAAACACAGGAAAACCCACAAAAGCTCGTCCCCTTTATTACCTTCAATGCATACTCTCTGCCACTTCCCAGATCTTGAGCTTCATACACAAATGCAAACCCTCCTGAAAATTAGAAAAATACACAGCAGTTTTATGTAACATTTAGCTGTAAAAATACCTTGACTGAGAAAAGGTACAAACTGGACTGTGGCCAGGAGTCTGTGTTCCGCTGTGATGGTGGCCCTGGTTTATGTGACCGCCTTCTACACACCCTGTTCACAGAGACCAGGGCAGGAAAATCAACACAATCGACGCCAGTTCTCTGGAAACAAGTGACTCGTATCACACACAAACATGGATGAGAGAATTCCTGACAGATCGTTAATTCTACATAAAACAAAATGTTAGCAAATTAAACCCAACAACTATAAAAAAGGGTACTACATCACAACTAAGTAAAGTTGGTTTAATCAATGTAATTTGATTATTTTTAGTTTGACTTCTTAGTCTTCTCTAGTTTCCTACAGTGGAAAATTTCACCATGAAATTTAAAACTCTTAGCAAATGGGAACAGAAGGACAGTTGCTCAGCCTGATGACAGCGTCTCTGGAAGGCCCTCCACCAACACCACACTCGAGGTGGGGGCCTGACTCTTCCCTCTACGACCAGGGCAGGGCAGGCCTCAGGCCTGTTCTCGCCACTGCCATTCAGTATCACGCTGGAGGCGCAACCAGTGCAATCAGGCAAGAAAGGAAATAAAAGGCATCCAGACTGAAAAGAGACAACAAACAACATGACTGTCTATATAGACAAGGTGATACCTACTCCTTCAAGCTACTATCAATAATGAATGAGTTTAGGAAGGTTGTGTGATGTAACAGCAACATACAAAAAATCAACCATTTTGACAAACCCTACATTAGGTAAACAGTATGATCCATAAATGAAAAATATGATAAATTGACCTCATTAAAGACAGTTTTTGCTGGTTTTTGGAAACACTGTTGAGAGCTTGAAAAGACAAGTCCCTAACTGGACTTCGCAAATCACACATCTGGCAAAGGACCTCTATCCAGAAAATATACATAAAATCCAAAGTTCAGTTCAACAGCATTTATTTAAGGGGCAAAATATACAAAAAGACACTCAACCAAGACAAACAGCTGGCAAGTAACCACATGAAAAAAATGTCATTATCCACCAGGGACATGCATGTTTAAACCACAAGGATCTACTACATACCTATTAGAACATCTGAGAATTTTAAGACCGACCTACCAATTATTGATTGAGGTGTGGAGCAGCTGCACGCGTATTTACAATGCCCACAGGAATTCAGGATGGTATCATCATTTTGGAAGACAGTCTGGAGAGTTCTCCAAAAGCTAAACGCACATCAACTCTACAGCTCTGCCATCACATTGTGAGTATTTACCCAGGAAAAAGAAATGCACACGTCCTCACAAAGACTCGTACACGCATGTTCACAGCAGCCCCAGCAGGAACAACCCGTGTCCATCAATGGTGAGTGGATGGAGCGGCCACCCTCGCGTGACCAGGCACACTGCTGCTGACATGCAGCAGCAGGACTGCGAGCAGCCACGCTGAGGAGCGGCAGGCAGGAAAAGAGTGTGCACACGGGACCGCATTCACAGGAGACCCGAGAGAAAAGAGAGTCATCACACTAACAAAAAGCAGATGAGCGGTGGCTTGGGGGGTGAGGAGGAAAACCATGGAGGCGATGGGTTTGTTCACCACCTTCACAGTGACAGCTGTATAGATACACACACACACACACACACACACACACACGCACATTAACACACATATAGAACATACTTACAGTGTTTTGACACATATGCAGAGTTACTCTGTCACTTTTATCTCAACATAGCTGTTAAAAAATCAAATAAGTCCATATAAAAAATAGATTAAAGGAAATAAATGAAAATCTAGAAAACAGAAACAGAAAAACAGATGGCTTCACTGGTGAATTCTATCAAACATTTAAGTGAAGAAAGTACAACAACCTCACACGAAATCTGTGCCAAGAGAGAATAGTTCCCAGAGTCTTTTTTGAGGCAGAGAAAACAATAAGCATACAATTACAGATCAAAAGCACTCATTAACACAGAAATCGAAAACCATCAGAAAACACTAGGAGTGATTCTGGCAATACGCAGTGAGGACAGTACGTTAGGACCACGCAGGAATGCAAGGCTAACAGTCACTGCAGTACACAATGTAAAAGGGGACAGACACCAGGAAAGTTTCTGCCCACACGCAAAACCCAGTCATGATCCTTCAAAACAGTAAAATTTTTAAAAAACGTTCAGCAAACTAGAAATTGAAGCAGAAACTTCTTCAATCTAAGAAACGGCAACCACGAAAAACTAACTGCTAACACAAGACTTAAAGGTCCTCTCTGAGATCAAGAACAAAGAGAGGATTTCTGCTGCTCTCAGAGCCGCAATACAACATTTTTTCGGTGAGCCTAACAGTGCAAGAAAGCTAGAAAAATAAAGAATGGAGGAACTGAGACTGCTTTTACTTGCAGATGATAAGACAATGAAGCAAACACTCCTAAGGACTCCACCAAAAACGTCCGGGACAGAAGGGCAACCTCAGCAGGACTACCAGATCCGTGGGACCGTCCTCAGGCCTCCGCTGCAGCCAGACCAGTACCACCGCGCCTGCTCAGACATCAAGCCCACTGCTGCCCGGGGCCGCCCCCCTGGCCACAGCCCCGCACGGCCTGGCCCGACTCCCCTCACCTCACTCCCCTGAACTACCCCCACGTCCCCCACCCCGTTTCTTCTCCCCAGCGTTCTCTGATACCTGACTCGACCTGGATACCTGTTTACTGTCTCTCCCACTAGGCCGAGAGCTTGAAGCAGAAATGTTGTCCGAGTTGTGTGCATTGCTATCACAGGCACCCAGGACAGTGTCGGACACAGTGGGCAACCAGAATGGTGTGCTGAGCAAACCAGCAGACCACCACAACAAACTCTTCAGAGGTCGAAACACAGTCACTTCCATTTAACACCCCCCACAGCAAGATCACGAAGTCTGAACACAGCACCTGCAGAGGAAGTACAAAGATGAGCAGGAAGTACTGCGCTAGCTCACGGCGGTGGCTGCCTCTAAAGAGAGACACAGCAAGGCAGCGGGGGCAGGGGGCCAACGGAACCTTTACAGCATCTGTGGTGCTTCACTGTCTAGAGAAGATCTGGGACCAAAGATGACTTTGGTTGTGGTTGGTGGTGGTTAAGTCGTGTCCGACTCTTTCAACCCCATAGGCCGCAGCCCACCAGGCTCCTCTGTCCATGGAATTCTCCAGGCAAGAATACTGGAGTGGGTTGCTATTTCCTTCTCCAGGGGATCTTTCCCACCCAGGAATCAAACCTGGGTCTCCCACATTGCAGGCAGATTCTTTATCAACTGGGCTACGAGGGAATCCATTTTCAAAGTTAGTATTTATTAATTCTGGATAGCAGGGACAAAGGTGTCTGTTCTGTTCTTACTCTTTCTACTTTTCTGCATTAAAAAAATTTTTCCTAACTCAGAAAAAAAAATTTCCAATTTTGTTGTATAGCTACAGTACTGAAGACTGTGTGGTACTGGTGGACAGATAGATTGTAGATCAATGGAACAAAAAAGAAGAGCCCTGTACACAACCACACAAATATGCCCAAATTGCAAAAGCAGCTTCAGAAGGACGGTATTTTCAACTGGACAGCTCCAGGCAACAGAAAGAACGTCAGTCTAAACCTCACACGTCAACTCAGAGCATACAAGCGTCAAACCACGAGACGGCACAGGAGAGAATCCTGGAGACGCAGGGCTCAAAGTTTTCAGACTAGACAGCAAAAGCAGGATTCCAGAACGAAAAGCGATAGAATAGACCTCATCAAAGTTAGAGCCTTGGATCCGCAAGAGACCCTGTCAGGAGGCCAGAAGACAAGCAGCCTGAGAGAAAACACCTGGCAACCACACTGGACAGAGGACTCAAGAAGCTCTCAAAACTCAACAATGAAAGATGATTGGAAAAGAGGCAGAGGACACAAAGAGACATTTCACCTGGGAGGATGAGCAGGTGAAAATAAGCAAAGCATGAGCTTCTAGGGAAACGCAAACTAAAGCCTCAATGACACATCACCACACACCTGCCAGAATGACCACCAAAGACAACACGAAACACTGGCAGGGACGCAGAGACTCGACTGCGGCCCCCAGGAGTCACGAGGTGAAGCCCTAACCCCGACACGGCCGCATCTGGGGACAGGGTGCGCGGGGGGTTGACTGAAGTTCAATGAAGTCGGAAGTTGGGGTCCCGATGTAACACGACTGGGGTCCTCAGAGTAAGGGGGAGCGAGGACAGCCAAGGGGAGAGACCCCCCTAGGAGCCTGCCAGCTCCCTGGCCTCAGGCTCCAGCCCCAGAGGCAGGAAGGCGAAGCCGCCTGCACACACCCAGCCCACGGCGGGTGCAGCGCCGGAGCACGGGCAGGCGCCCCTCCGCCCACGGGCGAGCGCATACAGCACAGCTCGAGAGACAGGTCGGCAGCTTTTCTAACAACGAGACACCAACTGCCACGTGACCCAGCACCTGCGCACTCATTCCAGAAAATGAAAACACAGCCATTCAACAACCTGTATGTGAATGTTTATAGCAGCTTTATTTCAAATGGTCAAAAACCTGGAAACAATCCAGACATCCTTCAGTCGGTGGAAAGTTGAGCAAACTATGGTATATCCACACCATGGACTGCTCTGCAGAGACAAAAAAAGTGAGGACACAGCAACGTGGATGGTCCCCAGAGAATCATGCGGGGTGAAAGAAGCCAATTCTGAGAGGTTGCACGTGATCCCGTTTACACAGAACTCTTCAGAGGACAAAGGACAGAGGGGGGCAGGCCAATGTTCTTCAGGTGTCCACAGGGATCCCCAAGGGGACAGACACTTCAAATCCTGGCTGTGACCACAGTTTTTCTAGACATTGCCACTAGGCAGTGTACCCAGACCTATCTGCATCTTTTCTTCCAACTCCACGTAAGTCCACAATGATCTCAAAAGGAAAAGTTAAAAAACAAACAACCACTAGCATATAAAACACATAAAGGGATACCCTGCCGGGTGCTGCTAAGACAGTTGTGACAGAGTATGTTCTGGACGGAGCACAAACTGGAATCAAGACTGCTGGGAGTAATATCAATAACCTCAGATATGCAGATAACAGCACCCTTATGGCAGAAAGTGAGAAGAACTAAAGAGCTTCTTGATGAAGGTGAAAGAGGAGAGTTAAAAATCTGGCTTAAAGCTTAACATTCAGAAAACTAAGATCATGGCACCGGGTCGCATCACTTCATGGCAAATAGATGGGGAAGCAGTAAAAGACTTTATTTTGGGGGGCTCCAAAATCACTGCAGATGGTGATTGCAGCCATGAAATTAAAAGATGCTTGCTCCTTGGAAAAAAAGCTATGACCAACCTAGACAGCATATTAAAAAGCAGAGACATTACTTTGCTGACAAAGGTCCATCTAGTCAAAGCTATGGTTTTTCCAGTAGTCATGTATGGATGTGAGAGTTGGACTATAAAGAAAGCTGAGTGCCAAAGAATTGGTGGTTTTTAACTGTGGTGTTGGAAAAGACTCTTTAGAGTCCCTTGGACTACAAGGAGTTCCAACAAGTCAATCCTGAAGGAAATCAGTCCTGAATATTCACAGGAAGGACTGATGCTGAAGCACCAATACTTTGGCCACGTTATGTGAAGAACTGCCTCACTGGAAAAGACCCTGATGCTGGGAAAGATGGAAGGCAGGAGGAGGAGGGGACAACAGAGGATGAGATGGTTGGATGGCATCACCGACTCAATGGACATGAGTCTGAGTAAACTCCGGGAGTTGGTGATGGACAGGGAGGCCTGGCGTGCTGCAATCCATGGGGTCGCAAACAGTCAGACATGACTGAGCAACTGAACTGAACTGATGTTCTGGAATTAAGAAATGGCTTACCTTCACTTCCCCACACACGTGTGTCTCTGTGTATGTATGTTATATAAAAACCGGACTTGGATCTAGAACAGATACTCCCAGGTTTATCCATAAGTAGTCAGGAAATTCTCATTATACCACAGTTAAAAAAAAAATACTCCCACAACTCCTGCCCCCCTGAAAAAAATGGAAAAAAGATTTTAACAAACATTTCACACACACAAAAAAGATAACACAAGTGACTAATGGGTGAAAAAATATTCAACACAGTACCATGGAGAAGATGCAGATTCAGCCACTGCAGGCCCTGGAGAACGGGTATAGTCAGGACACTCACACACTGGGGAGGCCGTGGGGCAGCAGGTGGCAAAGCCCAAGGGGAGAGGGTTTGGCTGTTTCATGTAAAGTCAGCCCTCCATCCGACTAGAAGCCCACAATCCATTCCTGGGCATTTTACCCAAAAGAAAGGAAAACACATTCACACGCGCACACACAGTAAAAAATGTCCTTGGGAGCTTTATTTTTAACAATCCCAAACAGGAAAACACACCAAGGTCCACAGCAGGAGAGGGCCAGCAAACCGCAGCAGGAAAGGGAGCCGAGCTTCAAGTCCACGAAGCCACCGCAAGCGCACCCAGCCGCCGCGGCCCGGGCCGAGAGGCCGCAGCCAGTCACGCCACCTGCTCTGCGGTGGCCGCCAGCTTGCTCCATCCCCTGGAGCCTCAGGCCTCCCTGCCGCTGGGTATCCTGCTGTCTACACCAACTGTCTTGCTGTATCTCACTGTTCGCTGAACCCAGAACAGGCGAGGTGCGAGCAGGGAAGCTGGAAGAAAACTCCAGGAGCGGCAGGAACAGGAGACACGTTTATTCTCTCCGGGGTGGCCCCAGTGCAGACGCAAGGGCTTTTCAGGTGGGGCTTATGCGTGCTTCTAGACCAAAAGTGGCCCATGGCCAAACGGGAGGGGGGGGGGGCAGGAGGCCTCGTGACGCGCATGCGCACTGCCATAAGTGAGCCCGGCTACCGTATAACCACGTGTTTACAAAACACGGGGCGAGAGGCTGACCCCACCATCCTAAATTGCTCTTTCCCTACACCCGCTAAAATGAGGAGGGTGGGGGCGGCTGGAGTCCGGCAGGGCCTCCGAGGTGGCGGGGGACCATCCCTCCCACAGCGCAGGGTCACAGACAGGGGCCAGGCGAGGTGGGGCCTGCTGGTGGGACAGCAAACCACAGGCCGGGTGACGCCGCAGCGTGGGAAGCAGGTCAGGTGACCTTGACACGCTTTCTCAGCACCGCTGCTGAGAAGCAGACGCTTCCCTGGAGCAGAATTCCAAGAGCCCCACTACACACAAGCTCATCACCCTCCTGCAGGGACAGGCATGCTCACACAGACGGGGTGCCCTGAAGGAGAGCAGACCCAGACAGCAGGAGGAGGAGCGCGCCTCCCCGAAGAGTCCCGCCCAGGGTGACCTCCCCGGCCCGCTTCACGCACCCGCAGACGTGTGCTGGGGAAGGACCGCAGGCCTCGCAGTGCAGCAGCCTCTGCACTGGGCTCCCAGCTGGCCCCCAGCAACCCCGCGCCAGCAGCTGCTTTCACCGGGACTCCCTCTGGATACCGCTCCCTGCAGAACACAGCTGAGACGGACCCACACCTTCCCTCAGACCAAGCCTCTCATGGGCTCCCGCCCGGCCCCACCATCACCCCTGGCGGCCTGGCAGGCTCCCAGCAGCCCTGAGCTCAGCACCAGCACTGTGACCGCCCCCACGTAGCCAGGAGCCCCACAAGTGCTGCTGTGGGGGCCACTACTGTTTTACACTGGGCACCATCACCACGATTCAAGGCCAACCTTGAAGCTGCCCACATGCAGGGGCAGGGCCAGCTGAGGGGGACATGAGGTGGGGCCACAGGCAGCCGCCCGAGCCCACAGCCCTGCGGTGAGAGCTGGCTGTGTGCTCCGCGGTATCTGGGAGGAGACAGCCACTTGGAACCCTCCCTGGCAGAGAAGGGTCCCCACACTCAGGCCTCCAGGCCCAGGGTCAAGGGCAAAGACACAGGGATGACAAGACCCCAACACTCAAGAGAAAAGACACCAGAACTACAAGACCAGCGAGCCATGGGGCTCAGGGCTCAGCCACGCTTCCCAAGTGGAAAGGGGGGTCCGCAGGGGCCACCACAGCCCAGCGGCCCCCGACAAGCCCCCCAGGGCACCACGCGGTGGGGCTCTGCAGAGGAGGGCCCAGTCCTCTCCCCCATCACGGCCACCTCAGTCCACATCACACACCACCCCCATGCCCTTCTGCAGTCAGGACAGGCCCCGCGGGCAGAGAAGAAATCCGCAGGAGCCGTGGAGCAGCAGCAGGGCCTCAGGAGTGGACCCAGCCTGGGAGCTGGCGGGCGTGTGCCTTCACACCTCCTCGGGCCCGCATCACCCACAGGGAACACGGACTCTGTGCAGGGACCACGTAAGTTCATCCAATACCACTGACACCACGCCCAGCACACACGTGTCCGAGCAGACACACGCTGGCTGACAGAACTCACGGGACATCTGACCGCAGACCACACCACCACTGTGCCGCTGTGCTCGCCTCCCGAGAGCCCATGTCCACCCCAGGAGCAAGTCCACACAGTGGACCGGCCCCGCAGAGCTGGGAGCCCTGAGATCGAGCTCCTCAGCAGCAGCAATCCCTCACTCTCGGCCTTTCTGGTGGAAGAAGGCGTGAGCACACAGCATCCAAGCAGGAGGACACACCAGTGTCCCCGGGTCACTCAGCCGGGCAGCTCTGACGTAGGGGGTTCCCAGCACTTTGCTTTCGTGTGCGTCAGTCGCTCAGTCGTGTCCGACTCATGGACTCTGCGACCTCATGGACTACAGCCCACCAGGCTCCTCTGTCCACGGAATTCTCCAGGCAAGAATACTGGAGTGGACTGCCATTCCCTTCTCCAGGGGATCTTCCCGACCCAGGGATCGAACCTGGGTCTCCTGCACTGCGGGCAGATTCTTTACCGTCTGAGCCACCAGGGAAGCCCGTTTGTTCTTAAAAAGTGAAAATTTAGAACAAATTCTGAAAAGCTATCTAGCTCCACAGTTCTACTCAACAACCCATTTCAGGCTATAAATTGCAAAAAGCTATGAAAACCAATGCTTTCTCCCTAAATCATTTGAGAGCAAAATCTGATGAGAAACTCAGCTGGGACAACCCCAACATGAACTGATGTGAGACTATTTGAAGACCTAACTACCCCACAATGAGAACACTTACTTCATTACAGAAGTACTGAATATTAGTACATTTGATGACGCAATTGTTTCCCAACTCTCAGCCCTAATATCCCAGAACCTACAGGCTACACTCTACCTTTCGAAAACCTGAAAAATTCCGCAGTTGTCCAAATAGGTACCCAAAAGTTTTGAACTGAACCTTCCCCATATTTATAGAAGACAACCGGAAGCCCACAGCCCACATCCTAAGGTTGCTATTTTATGTGAAGGACTTCATACAGGTTTCCTACTGTCCCAGTTCAAACACAGCTTCACGAGCTTCAGAAGCCCTGGGCTACCACTTCAGTTTAAGTGCAGGAAATCCACGGCTCCTGACCTGCTGGGAGAACGAAGGGAACAAGTGCTACACGGCTAGGGCGCCCGCTCTCCCTGTTCATCCTGGGGGTCAAGCCACTGAAAGGAGCTTCCTCTCCCCCTGAGCCACCTCTCCCCCGCCCCCCCGCCCCGGCCTCCTCCACCAGCCCTGCAGCTAAGCCCACTGTATACCCACCAGGGGACGCCCCCTGCACTTTGTTGACCTCTGGTCATCAGAGCCTGTGTCTCAGAACTTCCACAAGGTAGAGACCATGTGCTGAGCACTGTGAATTTCTTAAAGATTCAAAATACTTGCCTGGTATTTTCAGAATAAATGAACTGATGGGGGGGGCACACTTCTCACTACTAGATACACTGGCCTCCACATCGGAAAGAAGAACCTGAGATTTTCTCACCCAGTCACACCCAAAATCTGTTTCTGACAGTGGAGAAAAAGTGTGTGGTGGTGCTCTGGCCTTAGCACCACCTGAGGCCTTTAGGAAGGGGGGCACTAGAACAGCCAGCACTCGTAAGCTCAAACTGAGCACAGGTGGCACCAAGGGTGCGACATCAGGTGGTAAGCCCGGCTTCAGCACCGGCCCCAAAGCCACGCCTTCAGCTGGTAAGTGCAACGGCTAGGGGAATCTGCCGGGCCAGATAGACAAAGGAGCAAAATCTGGCCGAGGAAGCCGAGCTGCACCAACAGGGGTGAGAAACTCTGCGTGAAGTAAAGAGGACATTCAGAAAGCCAGAGGGCATGCGGAAGTACCGAAGACGGCCCTGACCGGCTTGCCAAGCAAGGTCCGCAACGGTCACACCTGTTGGCTCGTCCTGCGGAAACTCGCCTGGGGTCTCAGACAGAGCCGGGGAGAGGGACGATCAGGGGCGAAGAGGCAGCGCGGCTAGCTGACACCGCACAGTGTGTCCCCGCACCTGAGGAAGCCAGGACTACGGCCAACCACGCCCGAGCGCCTGTCTGCCAGGGGGCCGGCCCTGCGTCCGCCAACCCACTGTGGCCCTCGGAGCAAGAGGGGCCACGGCTTCGCCTGCTCCCGCCGCACCGCCCGCCTCCAAACTCCAGCCTCCAGCGGCGTGGGGTCCCGCCCGCCGGGCTAGCCTCCACCCTGGCTGGGGGTCGGCCCACACCCGCCGGCAGGATTGCCACGGCCCGGCCTGACCCCGAGCCTCCGACAAGGAAGTGCCCGACCCGCGGCCGGCCTCCTCCCCCGCAGTCGCCGCCCTACCGGCCGCGGCCGCCCTCACCTTCGGCCAGGATCCGGCGCACCCGCAGCCGCAGCTCGCCCATCTCCACCGTCTGCCCCACGAAGTCCGTCTGGTCGCGGCCGGCCGCGCCCCCCAGAGAGCCCGGGCCCGCCAGGAAGTCGAGCGCGGACTGCAGCAGCGACATGGCGGCGGCCCGCGGAGGGCGCCGGCCCGAGGGCTCGGGGTCCCCGCGCGTCCAGGTGCACTCGGCAACCGCCGCTCGCGAGCCGCACCAGCTTCCGCCCGACGCCGCGACGCAGGCGCGGGGGTCGCGACCCGCCCGGAAGAGCACCGGCGCTGCACTTCCGCCGCGCCGGGGCCGCGCGTGCGCGGCGCCGCGGCCTCGGCGGACTTCCGGGTCGCGCGCCTGCGGGCCTCGGGCGGACTTCCGGGTCGCGCGCCTGCTGGTTGCGGCGGTCGCCCCTCGGAGGCTCGCCCCCGGCCTGGCGCCCAACCGTTCCTGTGTGGCCGTTTCCGCGGACGCTGGCGCTTGGGAGCTCCCGGGGAAGGGCTGCGCGGCGGGAGCAGCGGGCTGTGTGCGCGGAGCGCCGGGGCGCTGGCAATATCCGTCTTTTTGCGTTGGTTCCCACTAAAGAACTGAAAAGCTCAATTTTAGAAACCGAGATTGGTAGCTTCTGTAGAAAAAAGTCAGATCTGGCGGCACTGGACCCAGACTCCCGGGTGTCGCCCACCACCTAGAGCTGCCCCCTCAGGTAAGATAGCACCGCTCGCCTGGCCCGTGGGCCGCTTCCTGGTCCCGGAGCGAGGCCTTGGAGCCGGATTGCCAGACAGCATTGTCACCCGCCCGGAGCTTAACAAAGATGTCTCTCCAGACAGACTAGCGTGTGTTATTCTTGTAATAAAGCAGGTTAGTTCGTACAGGGCTTTACTGCTTGCCACATCCTTTTATAACACTTTTGTAAGTGTTTGCCTTAGTGACCCTGGAACATCTCGGCGAACTCCCACCCCACCCCACCCCACCCCACCGCCTTTGGGGTGACAAAACGTGCTCCGCAGTGGCATTACATGGCCAGATGGCCGGGGTCTGGATAGTTAGTGATACAGCTTGAAGTCCACACAAGTCACACGGCTTCTCCAGCCAGTGTTTGTCTGCTAAATGGAATACAAGGGTTGGGGGCTCAAGGAGTCAGGTTGTGTTTGGATGTCTCTTGCCTGGAAAATTCCGTGGACGGAGGAGCCTGGTAGGCTGCAGTCCGTGGGGTCGCTACCAGTGGGACACGACTGAGCGACTTCACTTTCCCTTTTCACTTTCCTGCATCGGAGAAGGAAATGGCAACCCACTCCAGTGTTCTTGCCTGGAGATTCTCAGGGACGGCAGAGCCTGGTGGACTGCCGTCTATGGGGTCGCACAGAGTCGGACACGACTGAAGTGACTTAGTAGCAGCAGCATATAGGTGGCAGTTGAAGAGAGCCCTGAGGGGACACGGCAGTTAGAAAGATGCAGTCCTCAGAGGCGAGGAACAGCCAAGGAAGCAGGAATAAAACTAAGAGCGTTGCGTCCCAGGGCCGCAGGAAGATGGGGGGAAGGGAGGGGGGTAATTAGAAGTGACACATGCTGCTTTAAGGAAGGGAAGAGAGTGAAAGTTGTATGTTGGACTTAGCAACAGTGAGATCTTTGGTGACCTTGCCAAGAATAACATTGTTTCATTGGCAAGCTCCCTTTAACCTAAGGGGAGGAGTATAGAAAGAAAGAGAGGGTAAGTGGAGGTAACTCAGTGCCTTGGTGTGGAGAGCGAAGAAGAGTCGGGGCAGGTGCACAATGGTCCTGTAGAAGGTGGGCGGGGATGACATCCAGAGCATAGGGAAGCATTTGCTTTGGAAAATCGCTTCTCTTCATAAAAGGAAATGGAGGAAGGTGAAGTAACTTTACATGTTTTTTGGAATTAAAGTGAAGGAATTCTCTAATGACTTCTCTTTTCCCTGTGAATAAGGAGAAGGAAACATCTACTGAAATTGAGAAGGGAGGTAAGACAGCTAAGATTGAAACAGTGCGTAAAAGATCTAAAGTAGCTTTTGTGGGAAACTTAGTGAATAACACAGGAAAGCATGATGTTGCCCAGGTTGTGTTTGAGTTCAGAGGATGTGGGTTGTGCTGGTGTGACCTACAGCCAGGCGCAGATTTCTAGATAGTGTGACTCCCTTGGGGAGGAGAGTTTATTCAGACTTTGTATTTCATGTTGATGGAGCACTTTTTTTTACTGATGCTGCTTGAGGAGCTGCAGTAGCACCATCTTGATCCAGTTCTGTGTCTCTGGACCACACTCCCTCCTGGACTCATAACCCTGTGTTCTGAGGTGGCTCACCTCACATATGGTCTAAGACTGTGTGCACAGTCTTGGTCACCAAACCTGTCCCTCTAGTAGATTTCATAACAAAGACTACAATCAGAAGTTAGATTTAATAATGATGAATGGGTAAATTCATTAGAAGATGTAACAATCCTAAACAGTTCTGTCTCTGATAATAAAACTTCAAAATACATGAAGCAAAAGCTAATAGTTCTGCAAGGAGAGAAAGACAAACCCACAGTTGTAGTTGGAAATTTCAATACTACTTTCTCAGATGATGACAGAACAAATACCCAGAAAATGACCAAGGATGTGGCAGAGTTGAGTGATACCATCAACCAACTGGACTTAATGGCCATTTGTAGGATACACATTATCAAATATATAAACAACATTTACCGCGATGTATCATGTTCTGGGCAAATATGTTCCCTGAGCACTATGGAATAAGCTGGAAATTGATAGCATGTATGTGGAAAATCATCCAAATATTTAAAAACCTATTGACTCACTTGTACATTATCCATAGATTAAAGGAGAAATCAAAAGGGAAATTAAACTTTTACACTGAATGAAAAAAATGAAAATGCAACATTTCAAAAGTTGTCTCAAATCATTCATCTTAATAAACTAGAAAAATAAGAACGAATGAAACTCTTGAGTACAAAAAGGGAAATGATAAGTATCAGAGCAGAAATAAATAAAAGACAATAGAGAAAAATCAATGAAACCAAAAGCTGATTCTTTGAGAAGATAAATAAAATGAGTAATTGCTGGCCAGGTTGAACAAGGGGAAAAAAAGATTAACAATATCATGAATGAAGGTGATGATGTCATTGCTAAAAGGGTAATCAGAGAACATGAACAACTTTCTGCCAATAAATTCAATCACTTGCACCAAGGGGACAAATTCCTTGGAAGACAGTGCTAAAACTCATTCCAGAAGAAATAGAAAAACCAATATAGCCCTATAACTATTAAAGCATTGAATTTATAGTTAAAAACTTTTCCTCAAAGAAAACTCCATACCTAGATGGCTTTCCTTGGAATTCCACCAAACTAAAGAAAAAATATTATCAATTCCATAGGGGTTCTTTAAACTGAAGGAAATGTTTGCCAGCTCATTCTATAAGGATAGCATTATTCTAATGCCAAAATTTGACACAGACAACAAAAGAAAGTTGCAGACTAGTATTCTCATAACAGAAATAAAAATTCTTATAAAACATTTTTTAGCAAACTGAATCCAATACTATATAAAAAGGATAATACAACGTTGACCAAGTGAAGTTAATCTTAGGAATGCAAAGTTGGCTTAGTGTTCAAAAATGGGTCAATGTAATTTACAGTATTACAGTGAAAAAGGAAACCAAATGGGTCATCTCAAGATTTAGGGACTTCCTTCTGGCTATGATGGTAAGGAATCTCTGCAATGCAGGAGACCCTGGTTTGATCCCTGGGTCAGGAAGATTCCCCTGGAGAAGGAAATGGCAACCCACTCCAGTATTCTTGCCTGGAGAATTCCATGGACAGAGGAGCCTGGCAAGCTCCAGTTCATGGGGTTCAACGAGTCGGACACGACTAAGCAAATAACACACACAAGACATAGAAAAAGCATTTGATGGGGACTTCCTGGTGATCCAGTGGTTAAGATTCCACACTATCACTGCAGGGGGTGCAGGTTCAATCCCACATGCCTTGTGGCCAAAAAAAATTTGTTTTTTTTAAAGAAAAAGCATTTGAAAAAATTCAGCATCCATTCCTGATTTAAAAAAAAAAAAATACTGTTGGCAAGCTAGGAATAAAGTGAAGATTTCTCAGCATGATAAGGACATCTATGAAATACCTATAGCTAACATAATGGAATGATGAAAGACTGAATTTTTTTCCCTCCAAGATCAGGAACAAGTATTCAACATTATACTAGAAATTCTAGCCAGTGTAGTGAGGCAAGAAATTAAAAGCTTCCAGGTTGGAAAGAAAGAAGTAAGATTGTTTATTTGAAGATAACATGATAGTCCATGTCAGACTTTCCTCGCCTTGGCCACGGACATTGTGGACCAGATAGTTCCTTATTAGGGTTGAGGAGTGATGTTTCCAGTGCACCACAGGGCCTTTGGCAGCACCTCTATCTCAGCCCCCTGGATACCAGTAACATACCACTTGTCACAGCCAAAAGCATCTCCAGGCATTGCAATTGTCCCTTAAGGGGAAATTGCCCTCAGTTGAGAATCACTACTCTAGGTGAAAAAATCCGTGGAAACTACAAAAAGAGCTACTAGAACTAATGGTTTTAGCAGAGTTATAGAATACAAGGTTAATAAACAAACAAACAAAAAAGTTCTATTTCCAAATAGCAACAAATACTGGAAGTTGAAACTAGAAAAAACACTATTTACAATAGTGTCAACAGACAGTAAATTTTGAAGATAATCTGTAATAGAGATGCAAGATTTATAACTAAAAACTAGGCAACTTTGCTCAGAGAACCCTTAATAAGTGGAAAGTTACACAGTATTCATTAATTTAGAAATTTCAGTATTGTTAGTACATCAAATCAATCTATACATTCAATGTCAACCCAGTTAAAATCCTATCATACGTTTTTAACTGACACATGATTTTAAAATTCATTTGGAATAGCATAGGAGCTAGAATAGCCAAAGCAAGTTTGAACAAGGACAAATTTTTATGACTCACACTATGTAACTTCAGTTCTTGTAACAGTACAGTAATCTAAATAGTGTGGTGTTGGTGTAAAGATCCATAAGTAGATCAGTGGACCCAAAAGTATAAATATGGTCAGTTGATTTTGAATAAAGGTAATTAATTGGAGAAAGGATAGTCTTTTCAACAAATGATGCTGGAAAAATCAGATATCCATATGTTTAAAAAAGACTTAATCCATACCTTGCATCATATATGGAAAGAAAAAAAACAAACATAAAACTTGTAGAAAGCCACTCGTGAGAGTTTCTATTATGACAGCAAAGAACAATCCATAAAAATGTAGATAAACAACAAAAATGAAGAATTAAAAAAATAAAAATAATTCTAAAAAAAATTTTTTAATGAAGAACAAGAGTAGATAAACAGGACTTCACCAAACTTAGGGACTTCACAATGTATGTTGCAGACGTGCTTCAGCAGGTGAATGGATGAACATAGATAAAACAGTATTATGCAGGGATAAAAGGAAATGAGCCAGAAGCCACAAAAATGACACAGAGGACCTCAGAAGCATGTCACCAGGTGAAAGGAGCCACTCTGAAAGCGCCACATACTGCTGGATTCCAGCTCCATGACGTTCTGGAAAAGGCAAGATGAGACAAGTGGAAACATGGGTGGTTGCCAGGGGCCTGGGGTAGGGAAGGGTGAGTAGAGGCAGCCCAGGGGGACCTCAGGACTGTGAAGCCCTCTCGTGTGACACTGTGACAGTGAACACAGGTGTGCACTTGTCAACACCCTTAGAGCTACAATGCAACCATGTGTCCATGTTGCCTCATCACCTGAGCCACGCTAATGTCAGACGTTAATGACGGGGAGAGTGGGACAGGGGAACTGGTGACCGAGAGTTCTCTGCACTTTCCCTTCAGTTATTCTGCAGACTCAAAACTACTTCGAAAAGCAGTCTGTTGGTCTGAATATATATGTGCATCCGTGCTCAGTTGTGTCTGACTCTTTCTGACCCTTTGGGCTGTAGCCCGCCAGTCTCCTCTGTCCACGGGATTTCCCAGGCAGGAATACTGGAGTGGGTTGCCATTTCCTTCTCCAGGGGATCTTCCTGACCCAGGGATAGAACCTGAATCTCTTATGTTTCCTGCGTTGGCAGATGGATTATTTACCATCGAGCCACCTGGGAAGCTCTAAGTAGATACATATATGTACATATACACATGCACACATATGCATGAGAGAGAATGAGAAGACAGCCCACACTGGGGGAAAATATCTGATAATGCACTTGTATATGGAATATAACATATATATATAGAAAAGTACATAAGCCCTGCACAATCTTCACAGTAATTTCCACGCTCCTGAAGGAGCAGAAGTGCTCCTTGTGACTTAGTCCTGGCTTACTTCAGGTGCACCTCCCAGTCTGAGGAAGTGGCAATCCCAGAAGTGGAATTACTGGATCCTATATTAATTCTCATGGCATCTGGTCCCATTGTTTCATAGCAGATAGATGGGGAAAAAGTGGAAACAATGACAAATTTTATTTTCTTGGGCTCCAAAATCATTGCAGACGGTGACTGCAGCCAGAACATTAAAAAATGTTCGCTCCTTGAAATAAAAGAAAGGAAATTGAAGTTGCTCAGTCATGTCCGACTCTTTGAAACCCCATGGACTGTAGCCTACCAGGCTCCTCTGTCCATGGGATTTCCCAGGCAAGAGTACTGGAGTGGGTTGCCATTTCCATTCTCCAGGGGATCTTCCTGACCCAGGGATCGAACCTGGGTCTCCTGCATTGTAGGCAGATGCTTTACTGTCTGAGCCACCAGCTGTGACAAATCTAGACAGCATATTAAAAAGCAGACAACTCACTCCAGTATTCTAGTCTGGGAAATCCCATGGACAGAGGAGCCTGGCATGATACATAAATATACATTATAAGTATTTAAAAAAAAAGCAGAGACATCACTTTACCAACAAAGGTCCGTATAGTCAAAGCTATGGTTTTTCTAGTAGTCATGTATGGATGTGAGAGTTGGACATAAAGAAGGCTGAGTGCTGAAAAATTGATGCTTTTGAACTGTGGTGCTGGAGAAGACTCTTGAGAGTTCTTGGACAGCAAGGAGATCAAACCAGTCCATCCTAGAGGAAATCAGTCCTCCATGTTCATTGGAAGGACTGAAGCTGAAGCTCCAATACTCTGGCCACCTAATACAAAGAACCAATTCACTGGAAAAGATGCTGATGTTGGGAAAGATTGATGGCGAGAAGAAAAAGGGGCGACAGAGGATGAGATGGTTGGATGGCATCACTGACTCTGTGGACGTGAGTTTGAACAAACTCAGGGAATTAGTGAAGGATGAGAGCCTGGCGTGCTACAGCTGATGAGGCTGCAGAGTCAGACACAACTTGGCAACTGAACAACATGTTAATTCTTTGTTTAAAATTTTGAGGAACCTCTGTACTATTTTCCACAGCAGCTATCCTGTTATATTCCCGCCAACAGTGCACTGGGGTTCTGTTTTCTCCATGTTCTCGCTAAAAGTTGCTGCTGTTCTTCATTTATTTGTGTGATAGCCATCCTGGGGGGGGGGGGGGGTGAATGTCTTGTGGTTTTGATTCGCTCTTCCCAATACAACCAAATGATTTTGAACATCTTTTGTTGTGTTTATTGGCCAATGGAATATCTTCTTTGGAGAAATGTCTTTTCACATCCTTTGCCTTTTTTTTGAATTGTGCTGTCTTTTTATTGCTAAGTTTTAAGAGTTCTATTTATATTTTGGATGCTAGACTCTTACCAGATACATAATATGCAAATATTCTCTCCCATTCTGTGGGTTGTCTTTTTCTCAATAGTGTCCTTTAAGCACCAAAGTCGCAATTCTGATGAGCTCCAATCTGTTTCTGCCGTCGCTTGTGCTTTTGGTGTTACATTTAAGAATTATCTGCAGAATGTGAGGCCACGTAGAATTTCTCCAATGTCTCAGCTCTTAGAGTTAGGCATTCACTTTGAGTTAATTTTTGTATGTGGCATGAGGTAATACCAAATTCATTCTTTTGTGTGTAGATATCCAGTTGTCTCAGCAATATTTGTTTAAAAGACTGTTCTTTCCCCATTGAATGACCTTGACACACTTACTGCAGGTCAGTGGAGTGTGAACATGATGATTTACCGCTGAAGCCTCAGTTCTCGTGCGTTGATCTGTATGTCTGTCTTTATGCTGGAACTGCACTGACTTGACCACCACAGCCTTGCACTGAGTTCTGAAATTGAGAAGTGTGAGTCCTCAGCTGTGTTGTTTCTCAAGATTGTCTTGGCTGCTCCTTAAATAGCCAAAGGTTCCTTACATTTCCATATGAATTTTAGGGTCAGCTTGTAAATTTCTATGTGGAAGGCAGATGGAATTTTGAGAAGGATTGCATTGCATCTGTAGGTAAATTTGGGAAGTGTTGCCATCTTAATAATAATAAGTTCTCTAATCCATGGACAGAGGATGTCTTTCCATTTATTGGGGCCTTCTTTAATCTCAACCATGTGTTATATTCATTTTTAAACTTTATTGCTGAGTATTTTTAAGACTACTATAAATTAATTGCTTTCTTGAGTGTATGCAGGGTTGGTTGTTGCTGGTGAATAGAAACACAGTTGTCTTACACATTGACCTTGTTTCCTGCAACCTTGCTGAACTCATCTATTCTAAAAGCTCCCTTGTGTGGGTTCCTTAGGGCTTTCCTGTTACAGAATTACACCGTCTGCAGAGAGAGCTGGCTCTGCCTTTTTCTGTGTGCCTTCTACTTGTTCTCCTTGCATCGTTGCCATGACTGGAAGTCCCAGCACAACATGGGGAGCAGAGGCCTTTGTCTTGCCACTGGTCTGAGGTGGGAATGGTTCTCAGGGTTTTCCCCACTGAGTGTGATGTTTGCCCTTTATCAGGTTGATGAAGTTTTCTTCCATTCCTATTTTGTCAAATAGTTTTTATCATGAAGAAGTGTTAGATTTTGTCAAATGCTTTTTCTGCATTTATTAAGATGATGGTTTTTGTCTTTTTTCTATTGATATGGTGTGTTACAGTAATTGATTTTTTAATTATAAACCAGCCTTGCGTGCCTGGAATGAATCCCACTTGGCATGATATATAATTCTTTCTGTATGTTACAGAACTTCATTTGTTAACATTTTGTTGAGAATTTCTGTGCCTATATTTGATCTTTACTGATTTTTTGAATAAAATTTAATTGAAACAACTTACACATACAGAAAGTGTAGAGAACTATGTGATGGATGTCTGTTTCCCAGAGTCAACCCTAAAGAAATGCACCACCTTCTGCCCCGTTGATCAGATGGCCGTTCCTCCCACCTTTCCCTGCTCCCGTCTCCCTCCCTTTTGTGAAGTAAAAGGATTCTGTTTAGTGCCAGCCCCGCCTGCTGACTACAGGTGAAAACTCTGGACAGAATATTAGAAGAAAACGTGCACAAAAGGCAACAGTTTGAAAGGGGGGTTGGAACTTGAAGAGTGACACATGTCTGAGTCTTCGATGATTTTCAGTCCTCCTTCTCTTCTGGCCGTGACCCCAGGCCAGCTCCAGTTGTGGGCCAGGCAGTGAGGACCGCTATAGCCCATTTTTCTGCCTGTAGGAACTATGAACGGGGCCTCAACAAGCGGGAGGCCATGAGGGAGAGGCAAAGAGCGAGAATCATCCAAATGGTCTGGAAAAGAACAAAGCTGGAGAACTCGAGCAGACATCAGGACTGATGTGAGGCTGGCATGAAGGCAGTGTGATGCCGCAAAGGACAGATGCCTCATCCCTGGACAGGATGGGTATCCCAGAGACACCCCACGAATGTGTCTGTCAGTTTGTGACCAAGGTGCCTGCAAAGGCAGCTCAGTGGAGAAGAGACAGTCTTTTAAACAAGAAGTGTTGGAATAACCAGACATCCATCTGCAGGAAAGGGAAACTTGACCGTACTTTGCATGTTATATAAAAACTCAAAATTGATCATAGGTCAAAAGTCAAACCTCAAACTTTAAAACTTCTAGAAGAAAACAGAAAATCTTTGTGATCTTGGGTTCAGCAAAGCATTGTTAGATATGACACCAGAATAATAATCCATTAAAAAAAAGTGGTAAGAGTTCATCAAAATTTAAAACTTATATTCTTCTAGGGACTTCCCTGATGGGTAGGAATCCTTGCAATGCAGGGGACGCAGTTTCAATCCCTGGTTTTGGATGATGCAGTGAAGACTCGAGGCAGTCAAATAAGTAAATATTTTAAAAAAGAAACTTACATCCTCCTGAAGATTGGTAAGAGAAGGAAAGGCAAGTCACAGATTTGGAGAAAACGCCTGCAAATTATACATCTAACAAAGGACTTCTAACCACAATGTGGAAAGAATTGTCAAAATTCAACACGAATACAAATGACCCCCCAAAAAAGTGAACTGAAGATTCTAGCAGGCACTTTACCACAAAAGGTGTACAGATAAAAAGTAGGCACGTGAGAACACTCAGCTGGTCAATAAGAAGTGCAGGTTGAATCGTGGTGAAATAGCATGTCTGTTAGCACAGCTAATACTGAAAAGTCATCAAATTTATAAAGAGCCTCCAAACCCGGAGGGGAGCAGTTGCAGCTCGCCCCCTGCTGGTGGGCATGCAAACCTGCAGCTACCCCGTAAATGGTTTGCCAGTTTCCTGTGAAGTTGACTTAGTGGAGGACCCAGCAGACCCCTCTGAGGCATCTGCCCCAGGAATACCACTCCGGCTCAGGCCCGTGCTTCTTTCCAGGCTCCATCATGTCCAGGCCCCAGACCCCAGAGCCGACCCTCGATGGGCAGGGAGACACCCCCGTGGGCTCGCCAGACGACGTGGCCGACGGGATCCAGCACTCGCATCGCATGCTCAGCTTCAGCGACGCGCTGCTATCCATCATCGCCACCGTGATGGTCCGTGGGGGCCCTGGGCCACTGAGGGGCGAAGGGGGGGCCCGGGCCGGCCCAAGTGCCGACGTGGGCACCCAGGGAGCGGTCGTTGCCCAGGGAGCATCCCTGGACCTGCGCTGTGTCTGTTGTAGATCCTGCCCGTGACCCACACAGAGATCTCCCCGGAGCAGGTACTTGGGAATGGTCTGCAGCATTGGAGTTCAGGCGGGGGCCCGGAGGCTCAGGCCACGGGCTCAAGGCTGGGCTCTGCTTGGGTGCACCTGGCTGGGGGGCTGGGGCCAGGCTGTCTGCTGCGTCTCCTCCAGAGCCTGCTAGCCCCATCCTGGCTTGTGAATGAAGGCGGTGCCCTCAGGCTGAGCCCTGAGGAGACCTGAGAAGGGCAGGGGCACCTGGTGGCTGGCATGGATGCCCCCTAGTTCTGTGCTGTGGCCCCTGGAGCGGCCCACCAAGCAGGTGCTGGGGAGCGGAGGGGCCAGCCTGGCAGACCTGGGCCCGCATGTGAGCAGAGAGGAGAGTGGGAAAGGAGGTAAGGCCGAGTTTTCATTGCTAGTCAGCTTGGAGCGTCTCCACTGGGTAGGTGAGACAGCGACACGTCCAGCCCCTGCGAGGTGGCCCTGACCCAGGAGGGGACGAGTCCCTGGGTGTGTGTGTGCTGAGTGCTGCGCTCAGCTCCTCGTGGCGTCGCCTCCAGCGCTGGTCTGTGCAGGACCAGCATGTCTGGGTCCAGCCTGGACGCTGCTGGGAATCTTGTCAGAGAGGTGGTGTCATTGCTTCTCACAGGGTTTGAACAAGACCGAGATGCAGGTTGAGCCTGATGACCTTGGCAAAGGGCCATGTGGCCTTCTCTGCTCCAGGGAGCTGCCTCCCCATGGGGTCCCACAGGGCCTGGGCACTCCTGCTGCTCTGGAACCTTCTGGGGGCTTCAGTGCCACCGCTTTCAGGACAGGGAGGCAGATGTTTGCGGGAAATGCTGAAGGTAACGGGGACCCATGGGCCTGGAGCGCCTCACCGCTGATCACCGTGGAGAAGCCCCCAGTCTGCATGCTGACCGACCCGGAAGAGCTCTGAGCCAGACTGTGGCTGGGACACTCCTTCAGGGCAGGTGCCGCGGGCTGGGGCGGGCTCCCCGTGGCTGGCAGCCGGCGCCAAGGAGAAGGCTCGTTGAGACCACAGGACCTGAGGGTCCGGAAACCGGGGCTGCTCACATGAGCTCAGAGGACCCGCAGACAGGGCGAGACATTGGATTTGCATCTGGAGTTTCTGATGACGGTGATGCGTGAGCCCTCTCCTGTGCCACCCAGCGTGCGGTCGTGGTCACACAGCCTCTCGCCAGGCCTCACACGGCCTCGGGACCACTCACCTATCAGTGCCATGACTCTCTCTGGCTGCCAGGCCTCTGGCCACCTGCCGAGGTCCTGGGAGAGGCCTGAGGCCTTTCTGCCTCCAGAGCAGGCATTCCAGGGGCCTGCATGTCAGGATGGGCCCCAGGGCCAGCCCAGACGAGGCTAAGTGTGGGTGGGGGTGGGTCCTCTAGAGGTGTGTCCCCAGGCGGGGCACCATCCCAGGCGAATGGGGTTGATGAGAGGCACTTCTGTTGCAGGAGTTTGACAAGAGTGTCCAGAGGCTCCTCGCCACCAGGATTGCTGTCTACCTGATGACTTTCCTCATCGTGACCGTGGCCTGGGCAGCCCACACGAGGTACAGCGGGCCGGGGCCTCTGCTCGGGGGGCAGCCGGCAGGGTGTGCGCCCAGCGGGCGTGGGCTCACTTGGCCCAGGGTCAGGCTGGTGGCGGGTGTGCTTGGGGCGCAGCCGCCCCTCCCCGCTCCCCACGGAGGCCTCGCCCACACCACTGCTTTCACAGGCATGTTGCCACAGCAGCACGCCCCAGGCCCGGACGATGACGGGGTGCTGGGCACGGCACTGAGGAAAAGCATCCTCAGGAGCCCAGGGGAATTGGGCCCCGGAGCTCTGCTGACAAGCCCCATGGGAGGAGGGTCCAGGAGGCCCCCGGGGTGGAGACGCTCCCCGCCACGGTGCTGGGGGCACAGGAAGGCAAGGAGCTTGCGAGGCAGTGGCACCCAGGTGGAAAGTGTCTCAGCGTCGTCCCGCACACGTGTGTTTTCAGCAAAGTGGTCATTTCTGGTGAGGACAAGTGACCCCCTTTTAAGGCTTCAAGGGATCTCTCCCGCCTCCTTGCTCACAGAAAGCGAGGAGGCCCGGGGGCTGCCGGCCCAGTCCTGCCCGGAGCCATGCAGGCCACGGGCATGACCAGTGTCTGGGGCTCATCAGCGCCCCCACCCTCTGCTGCGGGGGCTGCAGGCTGCGCTTCTGACTGAGAGATGCTCCTGGCCCCTCAGGTGCCCTGGGCCCTGACCAGGCGGAGACCTCCCTGGGGGGAGCAGGCCGCATCCTCGGGGCTCCAAGCGGGGAGAGCGCGTGGGGACTGAGACAGGCCGCAGCCTGGGCGCTCTGCCTGCTTCCTGCCTGTGCCAGTCTTCTGCCCACGTGTCTCCATCTCAGCGTGAAGCCGTCGTGTGTGTGTCTGTATCTGATGCCATCAGAGCCACATTCATTCACAGTGACTTCTGCCCTTTTCCTTGAATTGTTCAGGTTGTTCCAAGTTGTTGGGAAAATAGACGACACGCTTGCCCTGCTCAACCTGGTGAGTTTCTCCTTCGGTTCCTGGGCTGGAGCTCCACCCGCCAGGAGCCAGGGCTGGTGCTCAACCCCGGGTGTGCAGGGCTGGCCCCCAGCCACCCTCAGCTGTGCCCCACCCCCTTCCCAGGCCTGCATGATGACCATCACCTTCCTGCCGTTCACAGTGAGTCACAGGGGCTTCTGGCCCCCCTTCCACCCCGGGCCCAGCCGCCCTCCACTGACCCGAGAACATGCCCTCCTCAAAGCTCTCGGACCCATGGGCAGGTGCCCTGGACCACGTGGTTGCAGAGGTTTCCAAGAGCCGGCCGGTTCCCATCACGGGGCGCAGGTGGGGGTGGGGGTGGGGCGGAGCCCCCGACCTCCTGGCCAACCTGGGCTCATCCCTGCAGGTGACCCACCCTCTTCTCACCCAGCAGCTCCTGGATTCGGAGGGAGGGCCATGCTCTGAGCGCAGTGCGTCACAGAGGGTTGCGGTGTGGGGAGCCTTTATGAACTTGATAACCTTCAGCTTTAAAGGCTTCAAGCTTCAGCCCAAGGGCTCCTGTGGCAGAAACGCCCCCTCCCCTGACGGCTCCGCAGCGGCCCAGGCACGGCCCAGTGGACTCGCAGGGGCCCTGATGTTGTGGGTCTTTCTGGCTGCAGTTTTCCTTGATGGTGACCTTCCCCGAGGTGCCTCTGGGCATCTTCCTGTTCTGCATGTGTGTGATCGCCATCGGGGTCGTGCAGGTAGGACGCCGCGCCCTACTGTGTCTCGGGGCACAGCTGTGGCATGTGCTCGGGCCCCCGCTGAGGGGCCGTGAAGACTGTGTGCTGGGACCCCCCCGCTGAGGGGCCGTGTAGACCATAGGCTGGGACCTGTGCTGAGGGGCCGTGCAGACTGTGCCAGCCAGGGCGTGTCTGCCCCGGGCACCCGCTTAGGGCCCGAGCCCCCTCCCTGATGTGGATGGAGAATGAGATGGGCCTGGCGCCCTCAGGCTGGGCTGAGACCCCAGGCCTGCCCGAGCAGCACGAGGGCCCTGCCCCCACGCCCCAGACTTCCTGTGGCGCCCGTGCGAGGCCCACCCGCAGCCTGCAGCATCTCCCGCAGGCGCTGATCGTGCTCTATGCCTTCCACTTCCCGCACCTCCTGAGCCCCCAGATCGAGCGCTCTGCCCACCGTGGTCTCTACCGGCAGCACATCCTGGGCATCATCATGCGGGGCCCCGCACTCTGCCTGGCTGCCGCCGGCTTCTCCCTCTTCTTCTACCCCGCGGTGAGTCCAGGGCCTGCCCGGAGCTGCCACAGCACACACCAGCGGGCCTGGGATGCGTGGCTCTCTACACGTGCGTGGGGCTGTGGCCAGCTGAGAGCGGAAGTAGGGAAAAACCTTCCCGAGCCAGGAAGGACGGAAGTGGAGGAAAGGGAGGTGCAGGCACAGTGGGCTGGCCAGCACAGAGCGCAGGAAGACGGAGTGAGGGAGACGGCGGGTGCAGGCGGGGCTGCGCCTGACTCTGTCCTGGCCGAGCTGCAGCCGGAGATGCTTCGCTTACCTGGGTGGGGAGATAGCCCCACCAGCGGCGACTCAGGGCCGCCCCTGCCTTTACCTGCGCTCTGGGTGAAGCAGAGTGAACCCTTAAACCCAAATCATCACAAGAAATGTGAAGGAATGTATTTTAAACGTCTAGTAAATGTTTCAAGAGAATTCCAAATTTAAAATAAACAGGCTGGCAAGGGCTGCAGGGTCACACCCTGGAGGATGGAGCTGGGGGCTGGGGTCATGTCCAGGGCACCCCGGCTCAGGCCGCAGGTGGGGGCGGGGGGATGACGTGTCCCCTCACCGTGTGGGGGCTGCAGCTCCCGGTGGACCCCCCTCCTGCTGGTCAGGGGCCTTGGGGACCTTTGGGGCCAGGCGAGGTAACCCTGACCATGGCCTTCAGTGGGTGCTCCCCGTGGACAGGGCAGGCCAGCAGGGGTGAAGCACAGAGATGGAGGGCAGGAGGGGTTTGCAGCATCCATGCTGCAGGTGGGTCAGCCCCCCAGCTCTGGCCGGGCTCAGGCAGTGGGGGGCATTGTGTGGAGGACAGAGGGCCTGGCTGGGTGTGGAGCGAGCGGCCTGGGTGAGGAGCAGGCAGAGCGGAGGCCCCTTGGCGGGCACTGTGGGTGCCATGAGGCACCTGGGCAGGGAGGTGACTGGACCCTTGAGTGATGGCAGCAGGGGGGAGGGCGCTGGGCTGCCACAAAGAGGGGAGGGTCTTCGTGGGGCTGGGGCCCAGGTAACCCGTCCCCCATGTCCTGCCTTCCTGCAGGGGTGGTCTGGCCCCTCAACCCCTCACCCGCTTGCCTGGGGCGCCCTCCCATCACCACGTGGGACAGCCCCCTGCCCAGCCCCCCCAAAGCTCCCCAGGAGCCCTGGGCCATCCTCCCAGGCTTGCTCACCACCCCCCCCACCCCAATCCAGGGTGCCGTCCTGGGCCCACCTTGCAGTCCCCACCATGGTCACACCCTGGCCCACCGTCCCCACCTCCATCTGGACCGTCTACACCAGTGCTGACGATCAGGCCCCGGGCCTGCTCCTCCCTTGGGCTCACACCCCTCAGCCCTGGGCAGCCCCCGCCCCGCACCCAGCTCAGGTTCCCCTTGGACTGTTGTTTGACATGCATGCACACGCACACACACGCCCTGGTCCTGCCACAGCCGCGCTCCCTCGGGCCTCAGCACTCCCCTGAAGCACGCTCTCCGCACAGTCATACCTGCTGATGGCCACGGTCATCTTCCTGCCCTACGTGAGCAAGGCTGCCGGCTGGTGCAGGGCCCACCTTACGGGTAGGTGTCCTGGGGGGCTCCAGGGCTGCCACCCAGGGCCCCCCCCTGGCCCAGAGTGCTGAGGGCTCGGCCGCCCCTCCCTGGCTCACCACAGGCCCCAGAGAGCCCCCGGCTCACAGCATGGAGGTCTTCACCTTCGACCTGCACGAGCCGCTCAGCAAGGAGCGGGTGGAGGCCTTCAGTGACGGGGTCTACGCCATCGTGGCCACTCTGCTCATCCTGGACATCTGGTGAGAGCTGGGGGCCGCCCTCGCAAGGGGCTCCCACCCGAGGGCCCCGGGCAGGGCCCGCCCCCCCAGGGCGGAGGGCGGGGGGCGGAGGGCGGAGGGCAGGCGGCCCCCAGCTCCCTGTGCCCCGCTCTGCTGCTTGGCCAGGCAGCCTCTGCGTCTGTCAGAGTTCCAGCCTCAGCTATCGTATCTTCATTTCTAAGTGTTTTATCTACTCCTTTTTCAAATCTTCCATCCTTTTTAAAGCCTTTTTTTGTTCCTTGGCCATATTTCAGTACATTCATGTTTTGTTAACATTTAAACACTCTGATTTTATGTTCTGTATCTGATCATGTAAAGTCTTGATGCCCCTAAGCTTCTCTGAGTAGCTTTTTCTTACTGTGACTTGAGAACTTTTAAAAATTAGGAGCAAATGCCCATGGGCACAAATCTCTGAGGCCCAGAGGTTCTGCCCTGAGCCAGAGCCCTGCCTCCTCGTCCCTGCTGGGTGGCAGTGAGGGGTGACTGCGGCTAGGCACCCCATGGGTCATGGCTCCTTCCTCCCACCAGAGGCACAGCCCGAGGACCCAGGTGGGGGTCCCCGGGAGACCCCAGGCTCTGTCTCCTGCTCCCACCCACACCAGCATGCATGCGGCCGCCGGGTTTGTCCAGGCTGTGGCTGTTGTCCACGACCTCCCCTGTGTGCCTGAGACTCTCCTTACAGTCAAGTTCAGCCTGGGCAAAGCCCCTCAGGCCTGCGGGGCCACTCCCCATGGAAGGGTCACTGCAGGGGGTGAAGCTCTCACAGCACTATCCGTGGGTGCCAGAGGGGCTGCAAGCCTGGGGCCTGGCAGGCAGGGCTGCGGTCAGCCTAGACAACAAAGGCTGCAGCTGAACTTGAACTTCAAGTGAACAGCCCTGCGTGTGTCAACACAGATCCGCAAAAGTCCGCACGTGCTGTTCATTCATCTAAAGTTCGTGTGTGCGGGGGCAGCCGTGCTGACCGGATGCCAGAGGCGGGGCCCCCACAGATTGGTGTGTTTCTCCCCTCAGCGAGGACAATGTCCCGGACGCCAAGGATGTGAAGGAGAAGTTCCAGGGCAGCCTGGTGACCGCGCTGGGCGAGTCAGGGCCGCACTTCCTGGCCTACTTCGGCTCCTTCGCCACGGTGGGCCTGCTCTGGTTCGCCCACCACTCACTGTTCCTGCACATCCGCAGGGCCACGCAGCCCATGGGACTGCTCAACACGCTCTCGCTGGCCTTTGTGGGCGGCCTGCCCCTGGCCTACCAGCAGACGTCAGCCTTCGCACAGCAGCCCCGCGATGAGCTGGAGAGCGTGCGCGTCAGCTGTGCCATCATCTTCCTGGCCAGCATCTTCCAGTTCGCCATCTGGACCACGGCACTGCTGCGGGAGGGGGAGACACTGCAACCCTCTGCACGCTTTGGGGGCCGCGAGCACGCATTCATGTTTGCCAAGCTCGCCCTGTACCCCTGCGCCAGCCTGCTGGCCTTTGCCTGCACCTGCGTGCTGAGCAGCTTCAGCACGGCCATCTTCCACGCCATGCAGATCGCGGTGCCCTTCACCTTCCTGCTGCTCCGGCTGCTGGTGCGCCTGGCACTGGCCAGCCTGCGGGCCCTGCGGGGGCTGGTGGGGCCCGTGCTTGCCCAGCCGGCGCCTGGGGCTGCGGACGAGGCCCAGTCCCCACTGCTCCCTGCCCCCTGCTAGTGCCGCCCTGCCCCGTCTCCGGGGCCTTGTGAAGATTCATGTTCTGCCTCAGACCCTCAGATTACTTCCACTTTGCAGAGAAGAGTCTCATGGCAGCTTTACTGTGTTGCTTGTGCCCGTTGTCTGCTCAAGCCAGCAGAGACGAGCCCCGGAGGGCTGGCAGGAGGTGGGGGCCCTGGGGCAGTGGGCCCAGCCCGGGCCCAGCCCCTCCCTGGACTCAGGCCACACCCCAGTGCAGAGGCCCCAGCAGGCTGCCAGAACACCCACCCACCCCCCGCGACGCCCCAAGCACAGTGACGCAGGAGACGGACAGCAGAAGGGCCGGAAGCCCAGACTCTATTTGTCCAAGATATAAATTACGGTCACCTTCGGGGGTAGGTTACACACGAGGAAGGGGCGCAGCGCTCACACACACTCTCAGACTCGCTTACACGCAGAGGACTCGTCCACCCGAACCGCAGTGACAGACAGTTCCCACCAACCGGTGCAGCTGCAGGGCAAAAGCTGATTCCGCCCCCAGGAACGCAGGCCCGAGGGATGCACACCGGGCACTGGAGGCCCGTGGCCCTCGTGCTGCCCACGTCTGGGTAGCTTTGGCACGAGCTGGGCGGGGCCGTGTCTGAGGTCGAGGCCAGTGTCAGGGCGAGGCCGCCACCCAGGGTGAGGGCCTGGCAGCCAGCCAGTGCCAAGGCATAGGGACCAAACAGTCAAGAGAGGGGCCTCCGGACCCTCCTTCACGCCTGGACAGGGCTCTGGGCTGGCTGGACTCCAGGGCTCTGAGTGACCCGCCTGGCAGCCCATCTGCGTCCCCCATCTCCACGTGGAGAAGCACAGAGACACATCTGCTCAGTGGACACGGAACCCACGTGGTAACTGCTGACACGCGGAGGGGCGGAGCACTTTCCCCAGCCAATTAAACCTCTCCTGCTGCACACTCGCCTCACATCCTTGGGAGTCCTGGCCGGGCCAGCTCCTGCTGCCTCCTGGGTACCACACACCTCCTGGGGGGCCAGGCCCACCTGGCTTCCCCGGGGCCTGCCTCTCCCAGCCCAGTCACCCCAGGGTCCCCGCAGAGCTCAGACTGGGCCAGCCAGACACTGTCCGGCCCGGGAAGCTAGTGGCTGGGGTGTCCCATGACTGCACTGGGCACCCCCAAGGTCAGAGAGCCAGCTGCCCTGTAGGGGTGCCTCGGGGTACTGCTGAGGTCTGGTGCTGCCCGGCTCAGGGGCCCAGAGGTGGCAGAGGGGCCCCGGGGGAAGTGTGTGTCCTCCAGGACAGCGGCCTGGGCCCCAGGGAGCCCCACACCACCCACCTAGCAGTCTCCGCCTGGCACGGGGAAGAGACGGGAAGGCCAGAGGCCAGGGCTATGAGCACATCTGTCCGCTGCTGAGTGCTGCTCCAGGATGTGCCTCTACTTGGGGTCCCCCTCGGGGGCCGGGGCCCCGTCGGCTCGTGCATCCTTAGGGGGCCCCCCCTTCCTGGGCTTCTGCTTGGCCTTCCTGAGCATGTGGACCTGTCCCAGGACACACAAGAGCTGTCACAACTCAGGCCACCTGGCCACAGGTCCCAGAGCAGCCGCCACCATCTCAGCCCATTTCACGGAAGGGGACAGGGTGGCGGTTAACTAAAGGCTGGCCGCCTCATCCAGCCCATGGCCTCTCAGAGTCAGAGAAGAACTAGCCATGGCTAGACTGCCCACCAGCCGCAAGCCCCCTTCCCACCCCACCCTGACGTACCTTAGGGCCCGCAGCCGAGATGATCAGGTGCCCAGGAGCCTGGACCCAGGGTTCACCATCCACCTGCACGGGTGTGGCCTTGAGAAGGGTGACGCGGAAGTAGGACCCCTGGGCAATGCGGATGCCTGAGCGCAGCCCACTCTGGACCTGGCCCTGGTGGGAGGGGGGCCAGGCTCAGCAGGCCACAGGCGGCACCGAGGGCCTGGTCTCCAGTCCCCACACTCCCCATGTGCACACCCCGGGCCCGTGTCTCCAGTCCCCACACTCATCATGTGCACACCCCAGGCCCCTGTCTCGTCCCCATGCTCCCCGTGTGCACACCCCGGGCCCCCGTCTCCCCACCCCCATGCTCACCATGTGCACAACGCCCGTCACCCCCACCACCTCCAGCAGCCCGTCGTCCATGCGCGGCTTCTCGAACCTCGAGTCACTGTCGGAGCCCCACAGGTCGGCCCCTGAGCCCCAGCTGCACAGGAGGGAGGGGCACAGAGGTCAGAGGAAGGTTGGACAGGAGGGCGGGGGCCAGAGCCCTGGAGACCCGTGCGTGGGGGCATGCAGGTCAGATGCATCCCCGGCCCCGTCCTCAGTGGGCATTTCTCGGGGAAGCAAGGTCAGGGAGACTTAGCATCGGGCGGGGGTAGGAGCCCCTCACCCTACGTGAGGCCCCGCAGGGCTGGACAGGAGGGCAGGGGCTGCAGCCCTGTGTGTGGGGTCACGCAGGTCAGAAGGAGGCTGGGCAGGAGGGCACGGGCCGCGTGGGCACCTGGGGATGTTGATGAAGATGAGCCCCTCGATGCTGGGCAGCTCCACCTCCTGCTGCTCCACCTGCAGCCGGAGGGCCCTGTGCAGGCCGCGGGAGTGGCTGATCTTCTGCAGCCCGACCCGCACGTACACGCCCTTGTTGTGGAACCTGGTGGGGGACTCCGCGTCATGAGGGGCCCCAGACCCCGGTCACGGCTGGTGAGCCCCCAGGAAGTTCCGGGCAGCCCCGCCCCACCCGTGCACCCTGACCTGCTCGTGAACTTGCCGGGCTCCTCCTCCCGCGCTTGGTGGAAGTCCAGGCTCAGCTCTGCGTCGATGCCGATCCCACAGTAGTTACTCATCTGTACGATCTGAGGACAAGACGTGTCTCCCTTGGCCCCTGTCGACCCCCAGAGGCTCCCCGCCTCCCATGAGGCCAGCATACATGGCCCTGCTCTCAGCTGCCCATCCGCCTGGGAACAGTACTCGTGGCGACGCCGGGGCGTGGGCACCACTGGGCACCACGCCCTTGCCCGGGCACGCCGGTACCTTGGGGGGCTCTGCCTCTGCCTCGCTGTCCTCCTCGCCAGCAGCCTTGTGAGCATCCAGCAGGATGGTCCAGCGGTCCACAAGCACGGCGTCCGCCTCGTCCACTGACAGCAGCACGGAGAATGGGTCCTCCCCGCTGTAGCCCGCCCCCCAGCGGAGGACCCGGCCCAGGTCGTTCCCTGGGAACCAGCAAGACAGGCTGCCTCCACACCCGGCCTGCCACGCCGGGCCCCCACCCCCGCCGGGCCGGCCCGCCCCACCTGTGCCCAGGGGCAGGATGGCTACAGCAGGCTCCGGGCAGGCCAGGCGGTGCCTCATGTCCTCCAGGGCGGTGAGCACCCAGCCCACCGTGCCGTCCCCGCCGCACACCAGTACCCGGAAGCAGGGTACCTGGGAGAACACGTGGAACCTGGGCAGGGAGACAGGGCATGTCCTGCCACCATGGCCAGACAAGACGGACCAGGCCACCCCGGGGCAGGAGGGCGCCCTCGTTGGTCCCGCCACGCCCCGCCCCTCCAGGCATGCTCACCCGGGCAGTGGCCCCCCGTTGGTCAGTTCGAAGACCTGGTGGGGGTTGAGCAGCTTCCGGAAACTGCAGAGCAGGTCGCGGCCCTTGAGCCCTCCACTCCTGGGGTTCACAAACACGAGCAGGGGGCGGCAGTCTGGGGCCAGCTTCGTGTGCTGACAGATGCGGGCTGCGTCAGGGGGTGCGGGACGGCCCCCGGGGGAAGCAGGGCCTCCCCCGACCCTACGCCGATCTGGGGCTGGCCTTCCTTGGGAGGGAGGCCACGCAGCCACCCCACCTCACCACTGGCCTCTTAGACCACCCCCCGCGGTACCACAGACCACAGACCAACGGGCAGGGAAGGTACCCGGAGCCCTGAACCGATGGCCACGGCGCCCCTGCCACGACGTGTCTTTAGGCCCCACCCCCGCCTGGTGCACGGGCCTATGAGTCCAGGCCAGAAGCCCACTGGGACCCGCCCGGCAGTCAGGAGGGGCACCCTGGCGCAAAGGGCCGCCCCATGCCTCACCCCAGCAATGGGTGAAGGCCCTCCCCACACATAGCAGAAACGGCATTTGAGAGAGCAGGGGTACCAAGCTGGTGGGGGGGGGGGCTGGGGCCTTACACGGTGGGGTTGGGGGGCTGAGGTCCCCCCTGGTGGGGGTGGGGGGCTGGGGTCTCTACACCGTGGGGGGGGGGGCTGGAGTCCCCGCCATGGGGGCCGCTGGGTGACGAGGGACAGACAGGCAGACACCATGGGCAGTGGTGGCACACGGCTCGGCTGTGGCTCAAGGCTGTGGGCACGCAGAGGGCGCGTGTGGGCCCTCAGGCAGGGCGGCCTGCGGGCAGCACTCACCTGCTCGCTGGGGCAGGCAGCTGCCAGGGGAGAGGGCTGGCAAGACCCACCTGTCTCTGGCCAGAGGGCGGGCGGAGGGCCTGGGCCCACGATCACCACGCCCTTGTCTGGACGGTTGGCCAGGGCAGCAGAGACCACAAGGGGTGGCCCCCCCAGTCACAGCCTGAACTTTCTGCTGTAATTCCACCTGACCTGAGCTAGGTCAGGGGCCACAGACACCCTTGGTGATGGTGGGGGGGGGGGGCGTCCCTGGAAGCCAGCAGGGCTAAGGACCAGAGGTGGACCAGGGCACAGAGCACAGGGCAGGGTCCGGGGCCCTGTGGGGACTTTGAGACAGCCTGGGGAGTCGGGGAGCATCATGTACTGAGGAGGCCCATGCTGCGAGCAAGGTCCAGGGCCTCCCAGGCAGGGCGAGTGGGGCCAGGGCCCATGACCCCACGGGGGCTGCCCGCGCAGTCACACACACGTGACAGGCTGACAATGTGTGCCCTGCAGGGCCTGCTGAGGTCAGACCTCGGCCCATCCTGAGGAGCGAGCTGGCCTTGCAGCAGACATTTGGACTTTGCTCCAACGGCCCAAGATAAAGACAAACCAGTGGGAGCCTCAGCCCCAGGCCCACCTTAGCGCCACTCACCAGCACCTCCGGGAGCACCAGGGCCATCAGCGGCCGGCCACGCACAGCCGTGTCCCTGACCAGCATGTACAGCCGCTCGGCCTCCGCGAAGCAGGCCACGTCCAGCACCACAGCACCTGTGGCAGGTGGGCGGTGAGCTTGGGTGCCTGTGCGAAGGTCCCGACCCCCACAGTGTCTTGGGCCAGGGCCCCAGCTGTGGGGGAATGACCCCAGTTCTGGCCACGCCCGCTTTGGGCCAGCCTGTCCCAAGGTGTGCATGACTCCTTGCCTGGGGGAGGCCTTCAAGGACAGCGAGGCCCAGAGATGGGAGATGCTTGATGGGCAGAGCAAGGCTACTGGAGGTGGTGGGACAGACAGGCCCCAGGGCCCACGAGAGCCATGGGGGGTGCTGGGAGCTGCTGTCGGCCCCCAGAGGGGAACACGGGCCCCATGACACTGTCCTCCCACTGCTGCTAAGTCACTTCAGTCATGTCCGACTCTGTGCGACCCCATCCCTGGGATTCTCCAGGCAAGAACACTGGAGTGGGTTGCCATTTCCTTCTCCAATGCATAAAAGTGAAAAGTGAAAGTGAAGTCACTCAGTCATGTCTGACTCTTCGCGACCCCATGGACTGCAGCCCACCAGGCTCCTCTGTCCATGGGATTTTCCAGGCAAGAGTACTGGAGTGGGGTGCCATTGCCTTCTCCAGTCCTCCTGCTGGGGAGATCTAAAGCTGCCCGGGATAAACTCTGGAACCCGCGAGCAGCACAGGCTGTGGTGAGAATGTTCTCTGCACCTCAGTCACATTTTAGCAAAAGCATCACAGCTGGGAGCCGGGAAACAAACACCAAGGTTTCCCCTACCCCGGGCCCCCAATGAGGTGAAGCCAGAGGGCGGGGCTGCCCCACCTGCTCTGGAGGTGACCTTTGACCAAACCTGACCAGGGTCTGCGGGTGGCTCACCTTGGGCGGAGTAGACATGGCTCACAGTCACCACAGCAGCTGCAAAGATGGGGGGACTGTGATCAGATGCCAGAGACCTGCCCCCAGGGCCTGTGGCCACCCAGCCTCCCAGACCAGAAAGAAGCTCACACCCCCGAAAAGGGAAGCTCACTCTCCCAGAAGTGTCCCCTACTTCAGGCACTGGGCAGCCCCAGGGCCCAGATCAGGAGGCCCAGAAACTCTCCAGAGGAGGTAACAGGCCCTGGGCCTCAGACATGAGGACAGAGGTCCTCTTGTCAGGACCCAGTCTGGCATGTGACTGGGAGGAGGGGGGAGCAGGAGGGCCCCACCTTGGCACTGCAGCCCCCAGACCCCCCCTTAGGACTCCTGGTCTGCACCCCCCACCAGGCCAGGCACCCCGCCAGCCCAGGGAGTGACAGTCCAGGCAGGTGTACCTTTGCTGGCGACAGCCTCATCCAACAAACTGCGGTACTCCTGGGGGGACAGGCCCGGCGGCAGACCACCCACAAACAGAGAGACGCGCGGGGCCAGCGCCCTGCTCTCAGCCACGTAGAACCGTGTCTGGCTCATCTGCCGCAAGGACATCTGCAGGGAGGGGACACTGAGCAGAGCCCCGGGGACACCCCCCACCCGCTCTGTCCACAGGGGGCCAAAGGGAAGACGTCCCAGGCCAAGCGCCCCCAGAATAAGAAAGGACAGCAGAGGAGGGACACACGGAGACCTCAGGGGGAGGCACTGCAGGCCAATGTGGCCTTGGTGTCCTCAGGGCAGACTCCCTGTCTACAAGGGACAGGCTGTGCCCAAAGGCCAGCGGCTCCCCGGGGGCAAATGGCCGCATCCACTGACCTGCCGGATCTCACGAAGCCGGTCAAGCAAGGGTTCCTCGTCTGCCAGCACCGTGCGCTGGACTGTGGGGTTGAGAGACACCGCCGTGAGCCCCAGACACCACGACCACCTCCATGACCAGGTGTCCCGGAGCCCCTGGGCAGACGCGGTCAGGGCACGGGCTACAGGCTGCCCCCTCACCTTGTCTGCTGCCCATGAGCACCTCCACAAGCTGGAAACCCTCGACCCCCTCAGCCTGTGGGGGTACAGTTCAGGGTATCAAGTCTGGACGGGACCCCACCACCCTAAGACTTTGGCAGGGCGGGTACACGGGCGGGGCGGGGTGGGCACACACCTGGCGTCCGAGCAGCGGGAGGACCTCCAGCACCACGCTGCGGGCAGTGCTCTGCGGGGTCACACGGATGGAGACGTAGGCCACACCCACCCTGCAGGGGACAGGCTCAGGAGCTGGGGAGGCACGGTCCGCGCTCCTCCCCGCCCCCCACAGCCCTGCTGGGACCTGGTCTCACTTGAGCCAGGCCGGGTAGATCTTCAGGATCTCCTGGGTGCGGGGCAGAGCGCGGAGGACCCAGGCCTGACAAGTTGCTCTGCCGCCCTCCTCCTCAGCGGACCCAGCGCTCCAGACCTTTCCCGCTGCCACGGTGTCTCCAAGCTGCGCAGGAGTGGGGAGCGCCTGCAGCTGGAAGCCCTCAGGGTCCTCGGGGATGTAGTAAGCCCGCAGAGCCGCCTCCTGTGAGAAGGGGGCAAAGGTGGGGCCTGCCAGGGCCAGGTCCGTGGGTCCCCGCAGCCCCCCATGGCCGGGCTCCCTCTTACCAGCACCTCCTGGCTCCGGGCCAGGTGCGGGACCGTGACTGTACGAAAGTGGTTTCGCTGCATCGCGTCACTGCCATCAAAGATCTTCAGAGTCTGCTTGCCTGGGCCGCAGGGGAGCGCGTGCAAGTCCGTGGAGTGAGAGACGGTCGAGGGAGCGGGGTCCGGGGTGTGGGAGCGGGCACAGCGAAGGGGCACTTACCGGACTCAGGCGCCCCCACCTCTCGGCCCGGGCCGGCGGGGACGCTGCCATCGGCGCTGTCCTCCCCGTCCCCTGTGAGAGGGTCACAGACGGCCTTAGTCAGGGCCCGGCCCAGCGCCGGCCACCCCTCCCCGTCACCCGGCTCACCCGGCTCCGGCGCCGCGATCTCAGGGATTCGAAAGCAGTGCATCTTGCTGAAGTTTCGGGACAGGAGGCGCACGCAGGCGGGGGGCAGGACCAGGGTGCGTAGGCGCCCGAAAGTGCACTCGGGGGCGAGCGCCGCGGAGCAGACCGAGTGGGCCTGAGGGGAGCGGGTGCGGCTCGAGCGCGGGGCTCCGGCGCAGAAGGCCAGGAGGACCCACACCGAGCACCCCCAACCAGAGACCTGAGTCTCCCCTCTACCCCCAAAGGCCGGGAGGTGGCGCGATCCAGACGAGCTGTGCCCAAGACCCAGGACTCCATCCGGCGGCACCGCCGAGGCCCCCCGCGCGCGCCAGCCCCAGCCGAAGGCAGCCGAGGCCCCGCCCCGCGCGCAGAGGCCCCGCCCAGCGCGCCCACCTGGACGCTGCACCACTCGCAGCGCACGCCGGCCGGCACGTCCGAGGAGCCGCACGTCTTCCGACAGAGCTCGCAGCGAGCGCCCGACGGCAAGGTCCCCTCCCGCCAGTGGTGGAGGTGTGCGTCCTGCGGAGAGTGCCGTCAGCGGCTCGTCCGGCCGCCCGCTCCCCGGCCTCCCCCAGGCCCCGCGCACTCACATGTTCGCGGTGCCCGTCCTGGTGGCACTGGCGGCAGTCGCTGCAGGCGAAGGGCACACAGTCGGGGTGAACGTGCAGCTCACACACTGGGGGGCGGGCAGGGTTAGGGGGCCTCTGTTCGCTGCCCACCGACCCTGCCAAACCCCCGGATCAGGCCTGGGTCTGCCCCTCCCCGGACCTCACTTTCCTGAACGTTTGGGGGCCTGTGGTGAGACAGGAACACCCCCGAGCCCCCCCCCCCCCCGACCCCGGCACGATGGGAACCAGCTTCTCTGCGTCTCTCCACCCAGCCCACCTCTGCACGCAGGGGGCGGCCCTGAGATGCCCCGCACCCACCTCCCCGCCTCCCACCCCAGACCTGCGGCCTGACCGCAAGGGGGGGCGAGGGCCGCCCGGGCCGCAGAGACCAGGCCCCTGGGGCGGGGCCACGCGGGATGCTGGCGGTACCTTCGCAGCGGAGGCCCAGCGCCTCCAGGCCCTTGCGGCACACGGAGCAGAACCTGCGCTTGTAGAGCCCCCGGGGGCCGAAGCAGTGGGCCACCGGGACCTGGGAGGGGCAGAGCCTGGCCTCAGCCTGGGTCCCCCATTCCTCTCTGCCCAAGGAGCTGCCATGACCAGCCCTGGTCTCCTGCCTGACCCTTCAGTCCTCCCGAGCCCTGCTGATGGAGTGCCGTGTGTGCCTCTGGGCCCCTCCATGCTCCCAGGGGATCCTGCTGGGGACCGCCCAGCATGCGGACTCCTCTGTTCCTTGTGCGGGACTGACTCGGGGCAGCCCCAGGGCGTGACCTCAAACAGCCCCTTCTGCAGCTCAGGCCCAGCTGGCCTGGCCCAGGCCTGACTCAGCTGCACAGGTACTGGCCACCCCCAGGCCTGTTCCTCTGGCTGATACATTTGGGGCCAGCCAGATCGAGTACAGGTGGAGGGAAGCCCAGCCACAGGCTGCTGGGTACCAAGGACCCCAGAGAAGACAGGGTCAGAGCCCTGGGGAAGAGGGGCCCCCTGCTGCCCTGGGAGGGGCTCGCGGACAGGGGTGCACTGCAAGGGGGCACTCCCAGCCCAGCCCATCTGACCTGCCGGCCCGACTCCCAGCCCAGCCCCCTCACACACAGGAGCCGGGCCCCCAGGCCCTCTTTGCCCTCCTCCCAAAGGTGCAGGTGCAGCGGCCAAGCTCCATACGCACGCGGACCAGGCTGGGAGCCACACTGGTGCAGGGGGTCTTCACGTGCTTCAGGCACTTCTCGTGGGACATAAAGTTGCAAACTGTGGGAACAAGAGCCCCGTGAGTTGGCCCCTGTCCTGCCCAGGGATCAAGAGACCGCAGGGCTTGGCATGAGGGAGGGAGGCCGCGCCAGGGCAGACAGCTTATCACAGTGGGCCCACCCTCCCAGACCTTCCTGAGCCTAACCCTGGCCGTCAGGGTAGAGAGAGAGCGTGGAGAGAGCCTCGTCCTCGGCCCCACCCCTGAGAGCTGAGTGAAGAGCAGCTTGGTGGCTCTGGCCATCCGGGATGACCATGTACTCTGGTGTCCTGAGCCAGCCCTGTCCACCTGCTCCCCCCACCACACACACATATACACAGGCCCAGCTCCTTCCAGTCTCTACTAGCGGTGGGTAGGCAGGCGGGCCCTTGGCCGCCTCCTGCATCTCTGCCTGCCCCAGACCAGCTTCTCCAGGGACACCCTTCCCTTGCTCCCCACAAGTGCATACACCCCTAACTACCCCTCCCGCACATGAGGTGCCTGCCTGGACCAGAGCCAGTCTGAGACCAGGATGCCCTGCCTCTGAGGGCAGCTGGTCCTGCCCGGAGAGGTAGGTGTCCCAGAGGCTCCAAGGCATGAGCTGTGCTCACAAGGCCCACGGAGGCAGCAAGGGGGCACCCTCCATCCTGGGGAGGCATGCAGCAGGGTGAGGGGCACGCCTGGCACAGCCTCAGAAGGCGGCAGCTCTTGACAGGTGGCGCTCAGCTTCCTCCTCTGGCCCACAGAGAGAGCTCCTGCTCCCCACACATCCTGGGTGCTCCCTGGCAGGGGAAGGCACTCTTCCTCCCACACCCTTGCCAGGCCTCTCTGTGTGCCGAGGTCACCAGCTCACCCTCCAGAGCTGAGGAGAGTGTCTGCACATCATTCCCATTTCCCTTCTGTGAGCTCCTTTGCCCCTCAGACCTAGCACCCACCGGCAGGAGGTCCTACCTGTGAGGAGGACCGGCCACTTCCCTGGCAGCTCCTCCACCCATACCTAGTCCAGCCTCCTCAGCACACCAGGCCCCAGGCTCCTCGGTCCCCAGAGCCATGGGCCTGTCTCCCTGGGCAGGGCAGAGGCGCCCCGCCCCGTCCCATCCCCCGTGGAGACGCATGATGGAGGGCCTCCCCGCCCGACCAGGCCCGTTTGGCGGCTGGGCCGGGCCCTGTCGGGGCACGTCACACTCGGGGTGGCAGGCCTGGCCCAGCTCCCTGGAGTCTGAGCCCGGGCAGCCCTGTGGGCAGCAGCACACACCCAGGAGAGAACAGACCAGCACCAGCCCCGGGGAGCCAGTGGCTCAGGCCAGCCCTGCCTGGCCACGCTGCTGGCCCTTGCACCTGCCCAGGGTTGGCTGGCCTCATCCCCAGTCACTGCACCGGCCCTGCGCGGCCGCCGCGCTCTTTCCTCACAGGGTTCCAACCCAGGTGAGGACTCCCGGGGGAGAGGCCGCGACCGCTTGACGCACCCAGACCCCGCAAGGTCCTCATAGCCTCCGCCGGGAGGTCTGGGCCTGGCACGCTCCTGAACCGAGGGCAGGGGTCTCTGTCCCGGGGAAGCCCCTGCTGGAAGTGCAGAGAGCAGGGGCTGGGGTCCGCGGTGGGGTCGCGGGCGCTCACCGTCACACAGGATGCCGGCCAGCCCCCAGATGAAATCGGAGCAGAGGTGGCAGAAGGTGGGCTTAGTAAGCGTCACCTTCCTGAAGCTGTGACTCGGCGCGGCGGGCCCTGGGGGCCTGGCGCCCGACCGCTCCGGCCCCGACCCCGGCCCGGACCCCGGCCCCGATCGCGAGCGGCTTCCGGCGCCCAGCTCGGGGCTGGAGGTCGGGCTGCCCGAGCGCGGGGAGACGCCGCCAAGCCAGCCTAGGGCACCGGGCTCGGCCGCCGCCGCCATCCCCGGCCAGGGCGGCCCGAGCCCCGGCGGCGGACGACTGTGGGCTGCGTGCTGTGGGCAAGTGGGGCTGCCGTCCCCGCGGTCCCCGCGGTCCGCGCCGGGCTTCCGACTGCGCCCGTGCTCACTGCGCAGGCGCGCGCCCGTGGGGCGGGGCCTGGGTGGGGCCTGGGGCGGAGCCGGCCTGGGGAAGGGGCCGGGCGGGGTGGGGCCTGAGTAGCGGGCGGGGCCTGAGAAAGGGCCGGCCTTGCGAAGGGGCCGGACGGGGGTGGGGCCTGTGGGTGGGCGGGACGGTGGGCCTGTGGGTGGGCAGGGCATGGGCGGGGCCGACCTGCGGAGCCAGGGAACCGGTCCACGTCCTGGGTCCAGCCGGCGGGTGGATGGGTCGGGTGGTCCGACGAAGGAAGCACAAGACCTCCACACACCGATGAAAGGTGTCTGCACCTGCGGCGCTCAGGCGCGTGTCTGTGCAGACGGGCGCCTCCCACCCGGCCCAGGGATCCTGCGTGTTGTTCCGCGCGACCCGGCAAGCGTGCGGCACAGCCCCAAGTACCCAGAGTAGGGCCTGAAGGGGACCCCGTGTGGAGTCCAAGGGGCGGGGAAGGTGTTGGTGCCTCGGGGTGGGGGGTGTTCCCAGGGTGAGGTCCTGGGCCCCAGTCTGGGCGTGCATGACGGAGGAGATGGCCGTGGGTCTGGGAGAGCCGGCCTCCCGCGTGCTCCCACAAGCTATGCTTGGGCGGCTCTGTCTGCAGGGTCCTCGGAGATGCGGACGCCGGCCCCCGTCCTTATCACCACAGGTCTCCCAGCCTGCGCTGGCCAGGGCCTTCAACCCGCTGGGACTCTGCTGCCCCGCCCGTTCGCGTGTTCTCCTTGCAGGAGGAGTCCTCCCCTCATCTTCCCCTTGGGGAGCCCAAGGGTTTTGCCTCATTCCTTCCGGCTGACCCAACAGGTGACCCTACCCCGGGCCTCCTGGAGACCAGCCCCCCACCGCACTCCCGATTAGGGCAGTGAATCCCAGCCCTCACCCTGCCCCCAGCGTTGTCTCTGGGAAGTGTGGGGGTGGTGTCCACAGAGGCCGCCCGCGCTCCAGAGTTCCTGCCCCTGTGGGCCTGACGGGGGATTGTCATCCAAGTTGCCAAGATGGACGTCATGGGCCGAGGGGCTTCCCTGGGACCCGCCTGGCTCCCCTCCCTCAAGCCAGACCCCTGCCTGGCAGGGTGAGCAAGGGTTGCAGGGCCCCAGAGGAGGAGGAAAACGGGGCACGGAAGCAGCCAGGGGAGGAATGTCCCGGGAGAGGGCGCAGTAGGGAGGAAATGCCTGGGCCAGCCGGGAGGGGATACAGGGGCAGGAGGGGGGGCGGGGCAGGAGAGGGGGCGGCGCGGGGAGGGGGAGGGGCGGGGAGGGGCGGGGCGGGGCGGGGCGGGGACCCGCCCGAAGAGGAGCAAATCCCCGGGTTGCTGGGGCACTCCTAATCTGTTAGAGCACTGGGCGCCAGGCTGGCATCCCTGCCCCCCTGGGGCTGAGTTCTGGGGCAGACAGACAACAACAAACTGAAAAACAGGCCGGGAAATGCCACTTAGTGGTGCCTGGCCGTGAATGGAAGGAACCAGGACTGAGCTACCCGGACAAACATCCAAACAGGGCAAACAGGGGCAAAGTCCTGGGTGGTGACCCCCTACGTGGTGACGTTGCAAAGGCAAGGACACCCCTCCCTGGGGCTCCCCGGACTTCCTGAAGCATGTAGCTCATGCAGGCCTCCCCCTCCTCCCCACAACCTGAAGCCTCGCCTGCCCCCTCCTCCTGTCCTCAGCATCCCCCAACCTGTGAGAAGCAGAGGTTTCTATAGAAGCCCACTCCCCATAATCCAAACCAGCTGACTCCCAAGGACACAGAATTTCAGTACGTAGCTTTTCTATTTGTGAGAAAGTGGAGAAAGCAGGGAAAACATCTTGAAAAGAAAAATTCACATCCAACCATTTCCGCAGATTTTAACTGCTTTCTGATGCAGCATGTTAAATAAAATGGCAAACACACTTCTGTCACACCATCCCACGACCTTATTAGAATACCTTCCAAAATAATTAGCAGCTTCTAGTTGAAGCTTTCCCTGGAGAAGGGAATGGCAACCCACTCCAGTGTTCTTGACTGGAGAATCGCAGGGGCGGGGGAGCCTGGTGGGCTGCCATCTATGGGGTCGCACAGAGTCGGACACAACTGAAGTAACTTAGCAGCAGCAGTTGAAGCTTCCCCTGGAGAAGGGAATGGCAACCCACTCCAGTATTCTTGCCTGGAGAATCCCATGAACAGAGGAGCCTGGCGAGCTACAGTCCATGGGGCCGCAAAGAGTCAGACACAACTGAGCAACAAATAATTTACTACTTAGACAAAACTTAAATCTAAACCTTTGCTTGGTACTTCTAAAATTCTGGACAGGCAGCTTCAGCACCTGACACTTATTATCTTGGTTCTGGAGGCTAGAACTCTGGAGATCAGGGAGCTGGCGTGGTGGGTTCTTGTGAGTGGGTGTCTGGCCTGCAGACACCATCTTCTGGCTGAGTTGGGATGCAGAGGGGACACTAATCCTGTCGTGGTTCAGTCAGTTCAGTCGCTCAGTCGTGTCCAACTCTTTGTGACCCCATGGACTGCAGCACGTCAGGCTTCCCTGTCCATCACCAGCTCCCAGAGTTTGCTCAAATCATGTCCATCGAGTCAGTGATGTCATCCAACCATCTCATCCTCTGTCATTCCCTTCTCCTCCTGCCTTCAATCTTTCCCAGCATCAGGGTCTTTTCCAATGAGTTGGTTCTTCACATCAGGTGGCCAAAGTATTGGAGTTTCAGCTTCAGCATCAGTCCTTCCAATGAATATTCAGGACTGATTTCCTTTAGGATGGACTGGTTGGATCTCCTTGCTATCCAAGGGACTCTCAAGAGTCTTCTCCAATGCCACAGTTCAAAAGCATCAATTCTTCAGCACTCAGCTTTCTTTATAGTCCAACTCTCACATCCATACATGACTACTGGAAAAACCATAGCTTTGACTAGATGGACCTTTGTCAGCAAAGTAATGTCTCTGCTTTTTAATATGCTGTCTAGGTTGGTCATAGCTTTTCTTCCAAGGAGTAAGTGTCTTTTAATTTCATGGCTGCAGTCACCATCTGCAGTGATTTTGGAGCCCCCCCAAAATAAAGTCTGTCACTGTTTCCATTGTTTCCCTTCATCTATTTGCCATGAAGTGATGGGACTGGATGCCATGATTTTAGTTTTCTGAATGTTGAGTTTTAAGCCAACTTTTTCACTCTCCTCTTTCACTTTCATCAAGAGGCTCTTTAGTTCTTTGCTTTCTGCCATAAGGGTGGTGTCATCTGCATGTCTGAGGTTATTGATATTTCTCCTGACAATCTTGATTCCAGTTTGTGCTTCATCCAGCCTGGCATTTCACATGATGTACTCTGCATTTAAGTTAAATAAGCAGGGTGACAATATACAACCTTGATGTACTCCTTTCCCAATTTGGAACCAGTCTGTTGTTCCATGTCCAGTTCTAACTGTTGCTTCTTGACCTGCATGCAGATTTCTCAGGAGGGAAGTCTGGTATTCCCATCTCTTGAAGAATTTTCCACAGTTTGTTGTGATCCACACAGTCAAAGGCTTTGGCATAGTCAATAAAGCAGATGTTTTTCTGGAACTCTTGCTTTTTTGATGATCCAATGGATGTTGGCAATTTGATCTCTGGTTCCTCTGCCTTTTCTAAATCCAGCTTGAACATCTGGAAGTTCACAGTTCATGTACTGTTGAAGCCTGGCTTGGAGAATTTTGAGCATTACTTTGCTAGCGTGTGAGATGAGTGCAATTGTACAGTAGTTTGAACATTCTTTGGCATTGCCTTTCTTTGGGATTGGAATGAAAACTGACCTTTTCCAGTCCTGTGGCCACTGCTGAGTTTTCCAAATTTGCTGGCATATTGAGTGCAGCACTTTCACAGCATCATCTTTCAGGATTTGAAATAGCTTAACTGGAATTTCATCACCTCCACTAGCTTTGTTCGTAGTGATACTTCCCAAGGCCCACTTGACTTCACATTCCAAGATGTCTGGCTCTAGGTGAGTAATCACACCTTTGTGGTTATCTGGGTCATGAAGTTTTTTTTGTACAGTTCTGTGTATTCTTGCTACCTCTGCTTAATATCTTCTGCTTCTGTTAGATCCATACAATTTCTCTCCTTTATTAAGCCCATCTTTGTATGAAATGTTCCCTTGGTATCTCTAATTTTCTTGAAGAGATCTCTAGTCTTTCCCATTCTATTGTTTTCCTCTATTTCTGTGCATTGATCACTGAGGAAGGCTTTCTTATCTCTCTTTCATATTCTTTGGAACTCTGCATTCAAATGGGTATATCTTTCCTTTTCTCCTTTACCTTTCGCGTCTTTTCTTTTCTTAGGTATTTGTAGGGCCTCCTCGGACAACCTGTCGTGGGGCCCCACCCTAATGACCCCCAACCCTGACTATCCCCAAGGGCCCAGCCCCAAATACCATTCCATGGAGGCTAGAGCTTAACCAGTGGGAAAATCAGTGTTGTTGAAGCTACCTGGCTTCTGCGCTTTGTGTGGGAACCTAGGCGAGCGGTGGAATACAGAGAGCTGCCAGGTGTCTCAACAATTCTTTTTATAATTTTATTTATGTTGTTCTATTTTTGACTGCACTGGATCTTCAGTGCTCTGTGCAGGCTTTCTCGAGTTGCAGTGCGCAGGCTCCTCACCGCGGTGGCTTCTCTCGCTGCGGGGCACGGTCTCCAGGTGCGTGGGCTGCAGTAGCTGCAGCACACCGGCTTAGTCGCCCCAGGGCATGTGGTTCCCAGACCAGGGGTGGAACCCATGTCCCCTGCATCGGCAGGCAGATTCCCATCCACTGCTCCGCCAGGAAGTCCTCTCCCAGTGCTTTGTCTTAAGTCCCACTGCAGGTCCTTCTGTTGCTGCTCAGGCTTGGGGGCATGTGGGGGTCATCTGCCGTCGTGCTTACCACTCAGCCCCACGCCAGCAAGCTTGAGTGTTGGCCCCAGATTTTGGCTGTTACAGAAAATACTTCTGCGAACATTCTCATCCACGTGTTTGGATACACACATACACATGCCCACGTGTCTGCTGAAGTACAACATGCTATATTCACTTCTAGAAGATAGTCCCAAACAGCCTTCCAAAAATCCACACAAAAGTAAAGATCCATACTTCCAGCAGCGGAGCAGGAGCCCTGCCAAGCCCGGGCAGCGGCAGCCGTTCTGGTAAGGCGCAGGGCGTCCACGTGGCTCTGGCTCTCGCTGTGCGGCATGGCAAGGGAGGCCTGCACCTCGCAGGACCTCCGTCCCATCTGCAGCGCCTCCTGTGGGGCGTGCTTCGATGTCTCGGTCACCTTCTGTTCAGTCCTTTTCTTATTGATGTGCAGGAGTTCTTTATATATTCTGGAGATAGCTCTTCAGTTGGTTACAGTCAGTTCTCAACATTCTCAGAGCCGTTCTCTATGTGGTGGTCTCCAGGAACTCTGACTCACCTTTCCTGGGTCGTAGTGTTCTCCCCGACGCGAGCACGCTGTCGCTGGCTCGGCCGCATGGACCCCGCGGGCAGCACCATCGCGGCCTGGATGGAGCCCACCCGGCACACGGGCTCCCCCGTGGGGCCCGTCTGGCCTCCTGCGAGCAGGTCACTGGGTGTGACAAGCTCTCGGCGGGGCCAGGAAAGCCGCAAAGTCACCCCTGGAAGCACGAGAGTGGAAACGTGCACCGCGGGGGCAGGAAGCTGGCTATTCCGGCGGGGGCAGGGGCGGGCACGTCCATCAGCGGTGCCCTCGCGGGCCCCCCAGTGCCCACGGCGCGGACAAGCGCGGCCTTGCAAGCAGGTGGGCTCGCAGAGACAGGACCGGGGAATATGGGGAGGGGCCACATCTGCACCCTCCCCTCACCTGGCTGGCCTTCCACCCCCTCAGTGGTGAGCGGCCTGTGTTTCCCTCTCAGCCAGTCGGTCAGCCTTTGCCTTCTGGGGAGGCCTCTGCGTCTTGCTTGAGCACTGCCCACACTGAGGCTGCCAAGTGCCCAAGTCCCAGGAAGAGGGCAGTGCAGTGGGAGGCGTGTCACCACACGGCTGACACATGACCGGCTCAGTGTCGGGCTGGGCCTGCCCAGGTTCTGGGTAGCCTGAAGTCAATGGGACCCTAACTCAAAAAAGGCAAAATCGTTTTGATAAAATTAGGAACATACTTATTCAGCATGAGAGGGAAAAATTCATAACAAATCAAACATGAAAAAAATCAAGAAATGGCACAAAACATCACAAAATCTAGAAAAAAAAACTTTTACTTATAACTGCCTGCTACCCCACTGTGCTTCTTCTTTCATCTATGGTTTAAAAGTGTTTCTGGCTGCACTGGGCAGCTTACGGGATGTTGGTTGTCCAACCAGGGATTGAGCCCAGGCCCTGGGCAGTGAAAGCTCCGGGTCTTAACCACTGGACCAGCAGGGAATTACATCAGCTGCATTTTCTTATTGTCTCTCTTTATAACAGTATCAGAGTCCAGGGAGAAGAGAGAGATCGTTTAGTCCCTCTGGCATGACTGATCAGAAGACAGTGGTGGTGGTTTCTGGGTTCACTTGCATGTCTGTTTTCGGTTGTGCTGCTGTTTGCCCTGTGCTCTGGCCTTCCTGGTTTTGAGGAGCAGGGGACACTCTCTAGCCGCAGCTCATGGCTTCTCATGGCGGGGGGTCAGTTGTGGAGTAGGGCTCTAGCAGCTCTGGCGCTCTGGGTCAGAAGTCGCGGCCCACAGGCATCAGTCACTCCGAGGCACGCGTTATCTTCCAGACAAGGGCTCGAACCCGGATCCCTGCACTGGCAGGTGGATCCTTACCCACTGTACCACCAGGGGAGTCCTGTGGCTGCTATTTCACAGGAGTTTCTGCTTGACGAGTCATTGCTGGTTGTATCATATGAACAGTTAAGACTGCTGAAACACCTGGAGAAAACTTTGTCAGTTTGTCTCATCTGTAAGCTGGGAAGCCTCAGGGCTGCGTCCTTTCCCTGGGTCGTGACTAATCTAAATGACCCCGCCGATTTGACGGAGCTCCTTACGTTATGTCCTTGTCACTGGCCATCAGGGACCACGGTATCTTGTGGATGTCAGTATTTCCTGTTAAGTCAGCGGATGTTTAATCCTCTCCCAAAGCTGGTGTGATTCACGCCTTCCTGCTGGGCAGCTGTGATAGGAGTTCCTGGAAGCCGTTTTCTGCTCCAGGATGACTGGCCGTAACTTCCTAAGCAAGTGGCTTCCCCACTGACCCCCAACTGATGTTCCCAAAACCAACTTCCCCTTGGCCAGACCCCCAGAGTGCCCCCCAGGATCACTCCAGCCAGAGGGAAGCGTGACGGGGCACCCGAGAGGGTGTGGGAACCATTGTGGTCACGTTGTCTTCATTTAGCAAGTTTAAAAAAAAAATTATTTTTTATTGAGGGATAATTGCTTTACAGAATTTTGTTGCTTTCTGTCAAGCCTCAACATGAATCAGTCGTAGGTACACATATATCCCCTCCCTTTTGAACCTCCCTCCCATCTCCCTCCCCATCCCACCCCGCTGGGTTGATACAGAGCCCCTGTTTGAGTTTCCTGAGCCAAACAGCAAATTCCCGTTGGCTGTCTACTTTACATATGGCGTTTAGCGAGTTTAGCAAAGCCTCGTGGGCATGTGGCCAAGGCCCTGTGTGAACCCAGGCCGCCGCGTGGACCCTCCCTGGGTGTCTCTGTCCCTCTTTGCCCACTGCCACGCAGTCCCACCGCGCCAGTGTCATGGTGCAGTCCCGGCCAGCAGGAGCCCCTGTGTGTGTTAAGGCTGTGGGCAGGTCCGCGTTCCCGCCCAGTGACTGAGCCCTGTTCTCGGCATTCTGGAGCCCATGGCCCCTTCCTTCGTCGTTAAGAGCCTCAGCACGACATCTCTGTTCAAAGCTTTGTGCCCAGGGTTTGTTTTAATCACTGTGGTAAAGTGATGGGGACACTGCCTGTGGATGAAGAATTTATTATTCACGTTGCTTGAGAGAAGGGGCGGCACATCCAGAGTAGAGGTTTGGGTCAGGAGGCAGAAGTGAAGAAAGCACGGCCCAGAACCTTCGCGGGGGTTGGCAGGAAGGAGTGGTGAGCAGCACGGGACCATGGAGGGAATTCAGGACTGGGCGGCTTGAATGATCGGGCAGGCCTGAGCGCCGGGGCAGCCCCTGGTGGTCCAGTGCCAGCCTGGGGGTGATGGGGGGGCATATTGAGGCACCGTGTGCACGCAGGTGAAGGGGCTGACTGGGGTGAGGGCTCTGGACCCGTCTGGGGAGGGGCGCAGTCCTGGGGGGGCAGCCTCTCCAGGACCAAGCCCCCAAGGCCAGAGCACCGAGAGCACAGTGACAGTGACAGTTGCTCCGTTGTGCAGGACTCTGCGACCCATGGGGACTCCCCAGGCCAGAGTACTGGAGCGGGGCACCGCTCCCTTCTCCAGGAAAGAAGAACACAGGAAACAAGCAAAAGTCGTCAGTACAGTCAGAGATGGATGGGGGCAGATAAAAGCAAACCGTTCTTAGCTGCTTAGAGATACAGGCCAGGATTCATTTAAGAGAGAAAACAGACTTTTGCTTAAGAGAAAGAAGAGGGGGAAAGACTGCTGGTGCTGCTGGCAGGGCCCCTGGCCCACTGACCAGCCAGAGACAGTGACAAGAATCCTAACAGAAAAATGAACGAATGAACAAACGAAGAAGGAGAAAAGACCGAAAGGCAAAAACCACCCTAAGGGCATTGAGGGAGAATGGAGCCTAATTCAGCCTGTTCTTTTCCCAGGAAAATTTCAGGTGGACGAAAAGCACGCCATGCCGCAGTGGTCCCACTGCTGGGCCCACCCAGAACTCTACAGCCTCGGCACCAAGGCCTCAGCCGCCAGCAACCAGAATGATTTCCTCTCCCGCCGCTGGCACCACCCCCAGGGACAGCCCCGCCGCTCCAGGCTGCCCAGGGTGGGCCTGGCCCCGAGCCCACGACCCGGAGTCTCAGTACAGGCATCCCCGGACTGTGCAAAGGGTGCTAGCGGCCACACCCCGCCTCCCGCCCTGTGACCCCGCTGCCCCTGGCCCTCAGCCCTTGTGATGGAAAGACCCCGAGCTCAGCCCACCAGCGGCAGGGCCCACGAGTGGCCCATTCCCACATGATAGGAGTGAAGGACTTTAGGAATCTCTGGTCTCACATGAATACACTGAAATCCCGCGTGTCTCCAGGTGCACGAAAGCCACGCACGGGGTCAGGGAGAGCTGGTTCTTTCAGGCTGACACACACACACACACTCGGGTCACTCTCACAGCCCGGCCCTGAGGGCGCCCAGAGGGCTGAACTGAGACGCAGACGGGCCTCCTCGGGCAGCCTTCTCCAAACTCCAGTCCAGCAAGTGGGCCTCCAGACAGGTCTCTGTCTTGTTCCAGGCCTTAATCTCCCGTCATTCAAGTGCCTTGGCCAACTCACCCGCCAGCTTCTAAAGCTTTCCACTGCCCTTTCCTCTGCTTAAAGGGGACACGTCCTGCCACTGGGCACTCAAGACGCCCTGAGCTTGGGATCCTTTAATAATGCTCCTCCCCTTGTGGCCTCCCTGCATGGGCCTGCCTCTTTTTTCCGGGATCTGTGTCCTTCGGTCTAACCGTGCCTGATTAAAACAAGTCCCCAGGACGGAGTTTAGGACAGTCTTCAAGAGGCTTTCTCTTCTGAAGTCCCCATGGGGCCTCTGTTGTGTCAAATCTCCCCCCCCGTCTCCCCCGGACAAGGATATTAGGGCCCAGTCCGATAATCCAGGATCATCTCCCCACTGTAAGACCCTTAACTCAATCGCAGCTGCAAAGTCCCTTTAGGGCAGCAGCCCCACTCGGGGAACGGGGCGGCCAGCCACTCGCGTACCGCGTGACCCTTGCAACTCCTGGCAACTGTGGTCAGGGGCTCCCATCTCGGGATCTGTCTCAAGTCTCACAAGCGCTCCCGTGTGTGGGCATTGCTCTCCATCGGGTTTGCGGACAACAGACCTTTCTGCCGCATGTCCTTCCTTCTGTGAGGATCCCTGACCTCCTGGAAGGACACCAGTTATCACCAAGGAGGGTCAGTGGTGACGACCGTCCTCAGAGCTGGACCCTTGGAATCGTCTCTTTTGTCCTCATCTCAAAGCACACTTTTTGCTGGGTTTAGACGACCTGACTGACAGTGATTGACTGTTTTCCTTTCTTTTCTGTTGCCTCTGATAGCTTCTGTTGGAAGGTCAGTGCTCCTTCTTGCTGTTTGGCTCTTTGAGGTAATGGGTCCTTCCCCCTCTGGCCGCGTTGGAGGCCCCCCTCTGGCTGTGCCGTCTGCACTTCACCTGGACACTCCTGGGTTCTGCTGCTTTTGCCCTTCTCCTCCGGCAGCTCGGCTCCATGCAGTGGCTGGATGGTGTCGGTCAACTCTTGGAAAGCGATCAGCTCCTCTCTGTCTTCACCCCAGGGGACAGTGGAAAAGGGTGGACTCCGGGAGGGTTCTGCTGTCGAGGGAGGTCAATGTGGGGGCCAGAGGCCCCTCCCTGAGCCCTGGGATGTCTAGCGGAGGAAGTGAAGTGGCGCAGAAACTCGTAGTGTATGTGTGTGTTCAAAGCTTAAATGCTTACACCACTGACCCCACCTTCCCCAACACACGGACCAGGCTGCCCAGCTGTCCACAGAGATGTCCACTGCACTTCTCAAAAGCAGCGTAGACCCCGGACCACCCCAGTTGTTTTACAATAGCTCCTCTTTCAGAAAACCACAAGTCCCCACGCTGCTCCGGCCAAATTTCTAAGGGCCACCAACCCACCTTCCAAATGGGTCCACATCTGGGCACCTCCCCGCACTGTCCAGTCTTCGCGGTTTCAGCCATGGAGCAACCACCCGGCCGGAGCGTTAGGCTACTTCCCGGGCGACCTTCCGAAGCCCTGACACAACCGCCAAGCGCTTTCCAAGAGCGGCCCGGTGCCCGCTGAGCGGGAGGGGACGGAGGGGTCCGGTGCCCGCTGCCGGAGGGGACGGAGAGGCGCACATGGCCGGGAGGGGCTCCAGACGGGGGAGCAAGGCACTGCCCTCGGCCTGGAGACGCGCTCCAGTTTCCGGGCTGCGGTCGACCCCAGGCCCGGCCCGCAGCCCCACGCCCACCGCCCGGGACCGTCCCCACCCGCCCCTCTTGGCCGCGCTCCGGCCCCGCCCCGGCCACCACGCCCGCCCCCCAGCTGACCCCGCCTGCCCGGGTCCTGCCGAGGTCCCTCCCCGCGCCAGCGGTCACGTGGCCCGCGACCCGGAGGCGGAACCGGACGGCGGGGCGTGGACCTCAGCTCGCAGAGCGCAGAGCGCAGAGCGCCCGGGGCGTGTGCAGGGATTGGGGTGCGCCAGCGCCCGCGCCCCCGCCATGCGTCCCCCGCGCCCCTCCGCCGTGCTGCTCGCCATCCTGAGCACGCTTTGGGTGGTGGCGCTCGCGGCCGCCGAGGCCCCGCACCTGGTGCGCGTGGACGCGGCCCGCGCGCTGCGGCCCCTGCGGCCCTTCTGGAGGAGCACCGGCTTCTGGTGAGCTCCGCGCGGGGACGCCGAGGTCGCGGCGGTCCAGCTAGTGCCTGCCTGCCGCGCGCTCCTTCCAAATGGCCTGCGGCCTCGCGCCACGCCCCGGGCCCCGGGGCCCCTTGTCGCAGCTGGAGCGGGCGCCCCGGAGTGAGGGGGGCCGCGGCTCCCTCCTTCCTTTCAGGCCCCCCCTCGGGGTGGGGCTCTCCTCTCTGTCCGTTGGCCCTGTGCCACGTTTCCAGCGGTGCCGCGGAGCTTTGCCAGCTGAGTAGCTGCCCCAGGAGTCAGGGTGGGGGGGTGGTCCCCCTTGTGCCCGGTCTCCCCCAGGAGTCTGAAGAGCCTGGGGGCTGCCCAGGACACCGCAGGCTGCAGGAGGGGCTGTGGCCTAGGACCGTCTCAAGGGGGCAACCCCAGCGTGTCCCACAACCCCGCGGTGGGACCTGTACCCATGCTGGGTGTCCCTAGTGGCCTCTGCCAGGCTTGGAGCTGATATCTCCCCACCGGTGGGGCAGGGCTTAGCGTAGGTATGTGGTCTCCCTGGGAGCCCTTGACCCCCGTAAACCTGAGGCTTCACCCAGTCCTGGCAGTAGGGACTGGTTTATTGTCAGGGGCAGTGAAATTCGCGGGCAGAAAGGTACACCCCATCCCTTCCCTGGGTTTGTAGGTGCGGTGTGTGTGGAGGCTGTTCCATGAGCCCCTCCCCTGGGGACTGATGGCTCCACTCCCTGTGTTTTGTGTCCAGTCCCCCACTGCCGCATGGCCAGGCCGACCGGTATGACCTCAGCTGGGATCAGCAGCTCAACCTGGCCTACGTGGGTGCGGTTCCTCACGGCGGCATTGAGCAGGTTCGGACCCACTGGCTGCTGGACCTCATCACGGCCAGGTGGGTGACGAAGGGGCCGGGCCACTGGGCAGAGCCCGTGGGGGAGGTGGTGTCTGGGCTGGAGGGCAGTGCAGCACGGGCCCTGGCGGGGCCAGAGGGAGTCGCTGCCCTTCTGCTTCTCGGCAAAGACCCCTCGCCTTGGGTTCCGCTGACTTCCTCCTGGAAGCCACCCTGGAGGCACAGCTGGACCCCGCAGCGGCAAGTGGGCACTCTTGCTCTGCTCGGGCTGTACAGGGTCACCCCGTCAGGCCCAGGCGGCAATCATGTTGGTCCCATCTGCCTGAGGCCCAGCGGGGCTGAGGTACACGGTGTGAGAGACACTTGGGTGTGTGCAGTGTGGGGTTTCCTAGACAGAGACTCTCATGTCCCTGGCCAGAGCTACCAGCTCTCACCAGGGGGGTGGGGGCTGGCAGGTCAAAGGACTGATGTCCTTTTGGCACCTTGGATGCCAGGTGACTGCCTCAGGGTCCTCCAAGTAAGACAGGACGCCAAGTGTCAGACTGGCTCCATGGACTGTGGGCATGCAGCACTGTGCCCGGCATGACGCTGGGGCCGCGTCTGTCTCGGGGTGCAGTGTGGGTCCTTGTGTGTGCCCAGTGCGGCCCTCCATCCCGTTTGGGATCCCCAGCTTCTCTAGGTCAGAGGAACCAGGCGATGGAGGGTGGCCGTGATGGGCAGTGGGTGTGGGGGCTGGCCGCAGGCGCTGGCTCCACTAGAGGATGGAGTTGGCGGCTGCCAGCTCCTGGTGGCGGGCGCGGGCCGCCTGCACGGCACAGTGCACGCTGGGGAACAGCTGCCCGTCCTCGGCCTCATCCCCCGGGTCCTCCCCGAGGAAGCCACCTCTTCTCAGCATGTCTGTTACCGAGGGGTTGCAGCAGGCCAGGAGCAGGCTGATGCCCAAGGCCCCATAGTCTCGATGCAGCTCCTGCAGTGTGGCCAGGCCAGCCACGTCCAGGAACAGCAGCGGGGCGCAGTCGATGACCACCGCATGGAAGTGGGTCACCGCAGGCACCAGCGAGGCTGTGCCACTCCCGGAGCCCAGGTCCCTGCCCCCCACGGGGTCTCCCTCACCGGCCCCCACCCCGGGGCCTCTCTCCTTCCTCCTGGCGACCGCGTAGCCCACGTCCAGCCCCGTGAGGCTGTACAGCGACTGCAGGAAGAAGTCCTTGTTGGCGTAGTAGAGCGGCCCCGTGAAGCGGAACACCTGCACGCCGGGCTCAGGGGCCAGGCCCTCGAACTCTGCCGGGTCCCCATAGAAGCTGGAGCCCCCAGCGCGGGCGAGCAGGGCGGTGCGTGGGCGGCGGGTGCGGCCAGCCAGGCTGAGCAGCGAGAGCAGGACGCCGGCCAGGAGCCCGGCCTCGGTGCTGATCAGCACGCAGGTGGCTGCCGTGGCCACCCAGACCAGCGCGTCGGCGGGGCTGAGTCGCCACAGGCGCGGGACGTCCCGCACCTTGCGCAGGGCCCCACGCAGGCTGACCACGATGACGCAGGCCAGCACGCTCCGCTGCAAGTCCCGAAACAGCGGCGCCAGCACCAGGAGCACCAGCAGCACCACGGCGGCGCTAACCACGCTGGACAGCTGTGTGCGGCAGCCCGTGGCCGTCTTCACCAGGCTCTTGGCCAGGGCAGCGCTCGTGGCGAAGCAGTGGAAGAAGGCGGGCAGCACGTTGCAGCAGCCCACGGCCAGCAGCTCCTGGTTGGCGCGCACAGCATAGCCGTGGCTGCGGGCGAACATCTCCGCCAGTGAGATGGAGAAAGCGGAGCCCACGAGGGCCAGGGAGGCAGCGTCCAGTGCCACCCGCCACATCAGCCCCAGGTCTGGCACCCGTGGTGCCACGAAGCCGGTGGGGATGTTGCCCGCCACGCTAGAGCCGAAGCGCTCGTGGAACTGTCCGAGGTGGGACACGAGCGTGGCCACCACGATGACCAGCAGCTCGGCGGGCAGCGGCACCCTCAGGCGGTGCTGGAAGCGGTCTGAGAGCTCCTTGGCAGCCAGCAGCACAGCCAGGCACACGGCACTGGTGAGCACATCACACAGGTTGGCCTGCCCAGCACCGCGCAGCAGGCTCAGCCACGTGCTGACCACCAGGCCCGGTCCCCGGTGCCGCGGGACCCGCACACCCAGCAGGTGCCGGAGCTGGGAGGTCAGGATGGTCACCGAGGCCCCCATGGCGAAGCCGTCCAGCAGCGGCTGCGAGAGGAAGGCGGACACGAAGCCCAGCCCGAGGATGCCCATGAGAACCTGTGGACGGAGCATGGCCGGGGCTGCAGGTGGATAGCCCCACTCCCGCCCTCGCACTGCGTGTCTCCCTCAGGGCCCCCACGCGAGGCAGCCTGCACACGTGTGTGCGCACACAGGCCCAGCAGACACCGGAGCACGCACCGTGGCTGCGGGGTCAGCATGGTCTCATGCACGTGGACTCCAGGTGTCAGAAGGCAGCGCCAGCCACCTCCCAGGAGAGCTGAGGGCGGGGCCTGCGGTGGCGTTTGGGAAGAGGTGATATGGGGTAGGTGTCCTGGTCCGATGAGGCCTTGGGAAGGCAGGAAGGCCCCAGGGTCCCAATTGGGACAGGAAGCCAGGGGGGACTCGGGGCCAGGTGGGGCAGTGGGGCATGCCTGGGCCCGGAGCCACAGCCCATGGCCATCCGGACAGGCTCCCTGTGTGGGCGCGGGTGCAGCACCTCACCTGGTAAAGCCCAGCCACCAGTGTGAGGGCCGTGGCCACGCGGATGGCATAGCAGTCCTGCCCGCAGTCCTGCAGCCCAAGCGCCGGCACAGTGGCTGAGTCGTTGAGACTGCTGCGGTTGGCCCCGGGCCCCGGGCCATCCTGGGAGGGGTCGAAGCCAGCCAGCAGGAGCTCACGGTCCACCACCTGGCCCACCATGAGGCAGAGCAGGCTGAAGATGCCCACAGAGACGTGGCGCGAGGTGCCCATGAGGAAGTAGATGAGGTTTGCAAAGAAGGACGTGTAGAGGCTGTAGATGGGCTGCAGCCCGGCCAGCAGCGAGTAGGCGATGGCCTGCGGCACCAGGATGATGCCGATGACCAGCCCAGACATGATGTCGCCTGCCAGTGCTTCCCGGGGCTGGTACCCGCGAAGCCAGCAGATGGCAGGGAACAGGGCCTGCATCTGCGCCCAGGCGCCCTGCAGGCTGCAGGCGCAGCTCCGCCGCAGCCCAGCCTTCAGGGCCTCGCGCAGGCCCGGGGGTGGCGGGAGGTGCCGACGGACTAGCACCGGCCGCCCACCCTGCTCCGTGTTCTCAGAGGATGCTTCCATCGTGGGGCCCCGGGCTCCCCGGGAGAACCTGCAAAGTGGGTGGAGGTGGGTGTCACCATCGGGGAGGCCAGGCTGTCAGGGTCAGAGGGCCTCACGGGAGCCAGACGCACAGCCGGACCGGGCCCCCTGTGCCCACGCAGCCCCAGTGGCCTATGCCCACACTAGAGGCCGCTCCGCCCGCCGTCTGGACATCTGGCCTGCGCCGGCAGCTGCAGCCCTGTGGAGGCCAGAGCCCTAAGTCCGCGCTGCAGCAGCACCTGCCGCTGCCCAGTCCTCGGGCAGACCTCCTGCATGTGCAGTGCATCTGGGGGGCAAGTGGGGCGTTGCGCCTGCCAGGGAGTCCTGGACGGCAGGCCCCCTTTCCCAGCGCGAGTTAACGCTGCTGAGTTCTGGCTCAGACCCCACAGGCACCGTGGGAAGCACGTGCCAACCCTCCTCGCAGTCCAGAGGGCAGCCTGCTGCCCGGGCCCAGCCCAACTTGCCGCCTACTCAGTGAGCAGGCGCACCGGGGCACTGTTCACAGCTGCACTGAGGGCCCTCCGGCCTTCCGCTCTTGACGTCCCCCTCATGACGGTCTCTGCCCACTCAGAGCCTGGTCACCCGGGCATGGTGCACACGGGCCTGGGACCCAGGGCCTGGGGGCAGCCCTGCGTGAGGAGGACAGGTGCAGACCCAGGCCTGCCCTTCGGGGCACCACACGGGGATCCCTGGACACCCTGAGCTCAGCCAGAATTCTTGGGTCCAGGGGCGTCTGTTGAGGATTGTTTGAATGCCTGGGAGTGCACAAAAGAGACCTCGGGGTCAGGCCTTGCCACTCTCCAGATGGGCCACTGACCTTTGCTGTGGCCAGGTGGGCCAGAGCCCCGCTGTCCTGCAGCGGGCCCCAGAGGACTCTTACCTGAGGGACCCCCTCCCAGGCTCGGTGGGTAGTTCAGGCCTGGCGCGTCTGTTCCGGGACCCTCTGGCTCAGTCCGCGGGTGGGGCGTGCGGCAGTGGGCTCAGGCTGAACTGGCCCATGTCGACCAGCGGTCAGTGGTCTGTGCTCAGCATCTGACTGCCCAGTTTGCTGGGCTTGCAGTTAAATCATTTACTCAGACTGCTGAGTCACAGGTTTCCCCAAGATGAGTGTTACCTGAGTGGCTAATCCGGGGAGTTGTTCTGTAATCAGAGGCTCAGAGAATGACAATTGTGTGGGCCTTTCATAAGCTTCCAGTCTCCCGGGAGGGAGCGGGGCTGCAGGTGCGGACAGGGCGGCTGGGGTGGGGGCGGGGGGAGCCATTGGCTGAGCTCTCGGCTTCCAGGACCTGGAACGTGGGCAAGGGTGGGGGTCTGCGGGAAGGACGTGGCCCCCAGCATCGTCCCTGTACGTCCTGTTTTCCAGGAGGTGGGTCTGGTCTGTGCCGGAGCTGGCTGGGTCCCGGGCAGACGCGGCCCGGCTTCTGCTCTGGGTCGCAGACTCCAGGGTTGCCGGTATGGAGATCTGATAACCAGCCGAGCGTGTCCTTCCTGCCTGGGGTTGGGGGCGGGGTGGGGGGGCCTTGGGTCTGCCCTCTGGAGCCCAACCTGCTGGCTCTCAGCCAGGTGCTGACCCTGTGTTGAGGGCGGGTGCCTGGCCTCGCCACACCTCGGTCGCTCCTCCAGGGTGGTGGTACCTGCGTCTCGGGGCCAGTGGGAGGTAAGCGGTCGGTTTAGAGAACTACCCTCATGTCCCACGCACAGTAAACTTGAGTGTGCTGCTGTTTTAAATGTTACTCGGAACCTCAGTTCTCCCACCTTGAAAAGGAACATGTGGGTGTCTGAGGGGCAATGTGGGGAGAGGAGCCCGTCTCCCGGGCCGTGAGTGTCCTCCACCCCGGGGGGCTGGCCGGGGTCGCTGTGATGAGGCTGCAAGGCAGAGCTGGCCTGGGCCCACTGTCCCCCGAGGCCCGGGTCGGGGGCGGGCAGAGATCTCTCCAGGTTCCTAACACACTTGGCCTCACTCTGGGACCTTCCCCCAGAGCCCCCAAAGGTGTACCCTGTTCTCACGCCCACAGCCTGGCTGGGGAAGACTGGGGCCCCATTTGGGGGCAGAGATGGGGGTGGAACCCCAGGATGGGCGGGGGAGCGCCTGAGAGTGAGAGGTCTCCCCACCCCTGCAGAAGCGAGCAGTGTGGTCAGTGCCCAGGCCCCACTGCTCAGCTCCAGACACAGTCCTTGCCCTTGAGGACTCTGCCAGAGCCTGGGCCACCCCAGTGCCCCCCCTCCAACCCCCAGCGTGCCCCCCCACCCCTCAGAGTCCTGACCAGGGCCCACTCGGCCCTAGCGGGCAGCTGTTTGCCCAAGGATGTGGTTTATTTACAGGAGCCACTGGCCAGCGAGCAGGCAGGATGAGTCACAGCTGCCCAGGGGCAGATAAGAGTCCTCTCTGGGCTGGAGAGAGTGTAGCCACCGGGTCACAGTGCTTATCTTCCAACCGGCTACCAGTAGTGCCGGAACTGCCAGGGGGGCAGAGGTGGAGCTGGGGGCCTCAGCCTGGGGAAGGGGAGCTCCGCCCACCCTGGGAGTCTCCTTGGGTGGGGGTAAGGCCCAGAGTGTGCACACGGGGGTTCCTGAGTGCGGGGAGGGGCGGTGGTGGGATGTGACGGGCCAGGGAGCTGGTGTCGGGAGGGGAAGGGAGGGGAGCCTGGAGGCAGGAGGGCGTTCTGGGGGCCAGCCACGTGTGGAGCACCATGCTGGGGGCTGGGCGGGTGGAGACGCTCTGGGAGGGCTGTCCTTCGGGTTGGCCTGGCTGTCGTGGTGGTAGGGTTGGGCCTTCTACTCCCCCAGCCCCTGCGTCTAAGCAAGTGAGGAGATACAGCTGAGGCTTCATTCCTGTCCTTGGAGAGACCGGCAGGACCCCCGGGGCCTGAGCCACGCCCCCATCTGCGCCCTGTGCTTTAAGGCCCATGTTCTTTGCTGTCGTCAGAGAGGGAACACAGGCACCACCTTGGGGCCCAGGGCCTTGCTGGCTGAACCCCACTGCAGACTTTTCTGCGCGGGCAGGAGACAGCAGGGCCCTGGCGCGTGGCTGGCCCGCAGAGGGCACCGGATCTCCCGCGCCTCGGCCTGCGGGAACCGCCCTCCGTTTGCCTCCTCCAATCCTGTGCACACAGTTGTTTCAATGGTGGTCCTTAAATCACCGTCTCCATAGCTGAGTTCACGTATTTGGAAAGGAGCTTTGTATACCCACGGCACGTGAGAAGAGCCAGCCCATCCTCATCTCCAGGGCGCAGCTTGCGGTTCCTCTCCTGCCCGCCCAGTCGGCCTGGCGGCCCCCTCGGAACCCCAACCCGGACCGCACTTTCCCGGCCTCAGCGCTGGGCGCTCTCTGCCCCGCCCCGCGCACTCGCCCACGCCGGCCCTGCGCGTCCCACCCGCACCGAGCAGGGGCGGCCTGCGCTCCCGCCGCGTGCATTTCCACACATGCTCTGCTCCTTGCCCCCGCCACGAGTGCGACCGCACCCCGCACCGCCCCCCAAACCGAGCAGCCCTGGCCCCACCCCCACCCTGCGCCCTCGCCTGCCCGCGCATCCCTTCCCGCACCAGCCGAGGAGCATCCCCACCCGGCGTCCCCACTCTTCCATGAGCGAGGCCTGGGCCCCGCCCCGCGGACGCGAGCACTCACCGGGCCTGGGCACCGCCCGCCGGGTCTTCGCGGCGCACGCGCTCGGGCAGAGGGGCGGGGGTGGGCTCGGCGCCGCCCGGCTGGCCGCCTGCGCGGTGAATGAAGCCGTTGTGCAGCCGCCGCTGTTCGCCCGCCGCGGCCCGGCCCCCTGGCAGGAGCGGAAGACGACCCCGCCTGTGCCTCCCACCCAGGACTGGCCCCTGTGGGGCGGCAGGGTGGAGAGGCGCTGGGGCGACTGCGTCGGTGACCCCGGCCCCTGCAGGGGGGCGCCGGGCTAGGCTGCGCGCTGCCGCGCTGGCTCGGCCCTCTCGCAGGCTGTGACCGCTCCCATTCCTTCCCCCGGGGGACTGAAGCGGATGGAGACCTGGGCACCACCAGTAGGGCCCGAGGGCCGCCCCCCCCCCCCCCCAGGATTCTGGGCCCGGGATTCCCCCAGTGTTGGGTCTTTTGGTCCCGACCCCCAGGGCATTTCCGGGAGCCGACGCTGGACGGGTCAGCGGACTCTCTGGTCCGCTCGGAGTAACGGGCTGGCATCGGCCCTGCGGCTGGGGCTCCCCCTAGCGGCACCCTGCTGGCCCGGGACCAGAACGCGGGAACAGCATTTACCCCAAGGCTGCCTTGCTCGCGGGATCCACAAAGAGAGCCTGGCACCCGCGCCTCAGCGTCACCCACCCCCACCTGCGGGACTTTGGAACCTGTACCTTGCCGCGCATTTAATTTTTACCCTATCGCTTAAGGCTTTTTCCGTTTGCTGCTGATTGTGACCTTTGGAGGGGGGGAGGGGGCGGATCACCGCTGCGCACGTGCCGTGGGGCTGGCCCCCCCCGGAGGCGGGAAGACTGGGCCGGACGGGAGCCGGAGGCACCTGGGTGCGTGGTGGCTCGGCCTTGACTTTGTGTAGAGAAGACTGGGAGGCTGGAGGCCCCGGAGGGAGGTGCTGACTTGCCCAAGCGCTCGCTCTGCGTCCGGGGCTCAGCGCTGGTCAGTCCAGACCGGTGTGAAACAGACCAGAGCAGGTCAGGGCCGGATTCCCCCGGACTTCCCCCTCGCCCCTCCGCTGCCGCCGCCGCTGGGGGCGCAGCTGCACCTCCGGGTCCTATCTGGACCCAGCGGGCCTCAGACCCTCTCTGGTCTGCCTGCCCCGCACGCCTCGGCGTGACCACCGGGCACCGGCTCCCTCGGCCAGCCCCCGAGCCAGGTTCCCCTCGGATGCTCACCTCCGCGCCACACCAGCACGCCAAGCCCCATCTTACTCAGCCTCCCGCTGCCTGCCCCTGCCCGCTGCAGCCGCCCCCACCCAGGGCCTCAAGGGAAACCCCTTGGCTGGACTGCCCTCCGAGCTCGCCCTAGTCAGCGCGCGCTGCCCCTCCACCTCCTAAATCCATCCGCTCCAGCTCCCTCGTGTTACCTCCACACCACCACCCAGAACTGTGGTTTTGGGGTGATTATGTCAGTGTGGGCTCAAAAATGGTAACAAATGTCCCACTCTGGGAGCTGATTATTGGGGGCGGGGGCTGTGTCTGTATGACGGCAGGGGTAAATGGGAAAGTCTCTACTTCCCTCTCATTTTGCTGTGAATCCAAAGTATGCTAAAAAAAAATTAAATCTCAAAAACATATGAAGGGGGAAAAAAGGGGCTCACATTGCTTCTCAGAGTGGGAAGAGGCAGGGGCGCTGTCCATGGTGCCTCTCAGAGGGGGAGGGGGCTGGGATGCTGTCCACGGTGCCTCTCAGAGGGGGGAGGGAGCAGGGGTACTGTCCACAGTGCCTCTCAGAGGGGGGAGGGGGCAGGAGTACTGTCCACGGTGCCTCTCAGAGGGGGTAGGGGGCAGGGGCGCTGTCCACGGTGACTTTTGGAGGGGGAGGGGGCAGGGGCTCTGTCCACGGTGCCTGGAAGAGTGGGGATTGCAGGGGTACTGTGTTCATGGTACCTCTCTGAGAGGGAAGGGGCAGGAGTGCTGTGTCTCCAGTACCTCTCTGAGTGGGAAGGGTGATGGTACTGTGTTCATGGTACCTCTCTGAGTGGGAAGGGACAGGGGTGTTGGGTCCACAGTACCTTTGAGTGGGAGGGGGCAGTGGTACTGTCCATGGTACCTCTCAGAGTGGGAGGGGATGGGGGTACTGTGTCCAGGTTACCTCTCACAGTGGAAAGGGGCAGGGGACCTGTCCATGGTACCTCTCAGAGTGGGAGGGGATGGGGGTACTGTGTCCAGGTTACCTCTCACAGTGGAAAGGGGCAGGGGACCTGTCCATGGTACCTCTCAGAGTGGGAGGGGATGGGGGTACTGTGTCCATAGTACCTCTCACAGTGGGAGGGGCAGGGGTACTGTGTCCACAGTACTTCTCACTGTGGGAGGGGGTGGGGTGCTGTGTCCACAATACCTCTCGCAGTGGGAGGCGCAGGGGTCCTGTGGAGCCAGACCCAGGCCCCCGGCCCCAGGAGGTGCAGGCTCTGGCAATGCAGCACCCTGCCAGGCCCACCGCACAGCCTCCCCCTTCCTGTGAGCTGTCTTGCTCTCCCTGCCTCCACCTGTGGCACCTTTCCCAAAGGCCTGCCCACCCGCCCCCACCCTGAGCCCCAGGCTGTTCCGAGCCCTTGAAGGCCTGCGGGTGGGCCTCTGGAGCAGACGCATTCGCGCATGCTAGGCTGAGGGGCTACGAGGCTCACAGACTCTTTTCTCGAAGGAGAAAGTCCAGTTGCCCCTGGAGCCTAGTCCTGCAGGCTGCCCTGCTGGTTCCCGAGCTGCTTGAGTGTGGCTGCCGTTTCAGCCCCTGGACCAGCTCCCCCGCCTGACACTGAATGTCGTTCCACAGGGGGCTGGCTGGGCAGGGCCTGCGCTACAACTTCACCCACCTGGATCGGTACCTGGATCTTCTCAGGGAGAACCAGCTCGTCCCAGGTAAGCTGCCACGTTGCCCTGGTGCTGCTGGCCTCCCTGTCTCTCCTTGGCCTGGTTCTTCTGGGTCCTCCTGGCTGCCCACTCAGGGCTGCCTCTGTGCCCACCTGGCTGTGCCAGGCAGGTGAGCGGTGGGATGCCACCCTCGTTGCTGCAGGCTTTGAGCTGATGGGCAGCCCCTCTGGACGCTTCACTGACTTCGAGGACAAGCAGCAGGTGTTTGAGTGGAGGAACCTGGTCTCTCTCCTCGCCAGGAGATATATCGGTGGGCGGGGCACATGCCCTGTGGGGACTGGGTGGGCAATCCTGGGCAGGTTGCCCTCCATCCCACCCCCACCCCACCTGGTTTTCTCATGAAGTCACCAAGCCAGGGCCTCCTGATGGGGGAGGGTCCGGGTGGTGGGGAGGGGGGCGAGGCCCGTGAGCTCCAGGGACCCAGACCCTCCCATCACATCTGAACCTCCCAGCCGTGGTTGCCCTCCTTGCTCTGGAGGGCTCCATGAGCTGGTGACACCGCCCCAGAGGAGGGGCCCTCTTGCCACAGTGAGGACCCTCTGCAGGTAGGTATGGCCTCGAGCACGTTTCCAAGTGGAATTTTGAGACATGGAACGAACCAGACCACCACGACTTTGACAACGTGTCCATGACCTTGCAAGGTGGGTGGGCCGGCCTCTTGGGGTCCTGTGGATCCGCGAGGGCTTGGCAGCGGGCCCCTCTGGCCCGGAGGTGTGGACTCTGTGTCCTTCCTGCCCAGGCTTCTTGAACTACTACGATGCCTGTTCCGAGGGTCTGCGAGCAGCCAGCCCGGCTCTGCGCCTGGGCGGCCCTGGAGACGCCTTCCACGCGCCGCCGCGCTCGCCGCTCTGCTGGGGCCTCCTGGGGCACTGTAACAACGGCACCAACTTCTTCACCGGAGAGGTGGGTGTGCGGCTGGACTACATCGCCCTGCACAAGAAGGTAGGCAGGGGACCCTGCCCTTCCGCCCCCGCCTGCGGCCCCTCGGCGGCCCTCCCAAGGTGCTCAGGCGGCGGCTCGCAGGGCGCGGGCAGCTCCATCTCCATCCTAGAGCAAGAGGCGGCAGTCGTGCAGCAGATACAGCGGCTCTTCCCCAAGTTCACGGACACCCCCATTTACAACGACGAGGCCGACCCGCTGGTGGGCTGGTCCCTGCCGCAGCCCTGGAGGGCCGACGTGACCTACGCGGCCATGGTCGTGAAGGTGGGCCCGCCCCCGGGAGTCCCGGGTGGGAGGGGCAGACGCCCCACCGACATGGTCCCAGCCGCCCCGACATCTGCAGGTCATCGCGCAGCACCAGAACCTGCTGCTGGCGAATGCCAGCTCGGCCGTCCGCTACGCGCTCCTGAGCAACGACAACGCCTTCCTGAGCTACCACCCGCATCCGTTCTCGCAGCGCACGCTCACTGCGCGCTTTCAGGTCAACAACACGCGCCCGCCGCACGTGCAGCTGCTGCGCAAGCCGGTGCTCACCGCCATGGCGCTGCTGGCCCTGCTGGGTGAGCGGCGGGCCGCCCCGCAACGCCTGCTGCGAGAGGGGGGTGTCTCTCTCGTCTAGGAGTAGCCCGTGCAAAGGCCAGCGGACCCTGCCGCGGAGCGGGGAGCTCTTCTCTAGCCCCCCCCCCCCGCCTCATTCCTAGCTCACGGGCAGCGGAGGTTGTGCGTGACCTCCCCCGGAGGGCGAATGGTGGGAAGCCCGGCCCAGGAGGGCAGAGCGACCACGACCCCCGTGTTGACCGCCCCTGCGTGCCTGCAGACGGCGAGCAGCTCTGGGCCGAAGTGTCGCGGGGCGGCGCGGTGCTTGACAGCAACCACACGGTGGGCGTCCTGGCCAGCGCCCACCGCTCCACTGGCCCGGCCGACGCCTGGCGCGCCACGGTGCTGGTCTACGGGAGCGATGACACCCGCGCCCACGCCAACCGCACGGTCCCATTGATTCTGAGCCTGCACGGGGTGCCCCCAGGCCCCGGTGAGTAGGGGTCGCGGGGAGGGGACCCCGGCCCTGGGGCGGGCGGGGCCTGGAGGAGGCGAGGCGCGGCCCCAGCATCTGGCTCCGCAGAGGTCGTCTTTGTCCAGCTCTACGTGGACAACTGGCTCTGCAGCCCCTACAGCGACTGGCGGCGCCTGGGCAGGCCGGTCTTCCCCTCGGCGGAGCAGTTCCGGCGCATGCGCGCGGCCGAGGTCCGCGGGAAGGGAAGGGAGGGGACGGGAGAAGGAGGGGAGGGGAAGGGGCGCCTCCCGAGGTCCGAGGGTCCCGAGGGCCCGACTCTGTTCCCAGGACCCTGCGGCCGTGAAGCCGCGCCCCTTCCCCAGCAGCGGCCGCCTGACGCTGCGCCCTCCGCTCGCTCTGCCCTCGCTGCTGCTGGTGCACGTGTGCGCGCGCCCCGAGGAGCCGCCGGGCCAGGCGAGTGGCCGCTCCCCCGCCGCCCCCCACTCCCGGCCCCGACCCCGACCCCGCCGCCCGCCCCGGGCGCCCCGCCCCGCCAACCCTCAGCTTCGCTCTCCCAGGTGACTCGGCTCCGTGCTCTGCCCCTGACCCGCGGGCAGTTGCTTTTGGTCTGGTCGGATGAGCGTGTGGGCTCCAAGTGCGTGAGTGCGGTCACCGCCCCTACCCCCGCCCCCCGACCCCACCTCAGCCCCCAAGTCCTCCCAGCTGCAGGGCCCCAGCGCCCCTCGGACCGCCCCCCCACCCCACCCCCCCCCCCCCCCCCCCCGCCGCCGTAGGATATGTCCGCGTCCCCCACACTTACCTGCCTCCATTGTTGTCACCAATGCCCATGACTCTGCACTTGTCTGATGTAGGGTGGGGGCATCTTCAGGGAACCTCTGCCCATGACGCTTGTGGTCCAGCTCTCTCCTCCCAGCCAGAGTGGAAATCGCCACTGCAGGGAGAGTGTTCGGGCTCTGCGCCTGACCTTTCTGCAGCCCCCCTGGACCCCAGCCCTGGTCTAACCTCCCCAGGTGCCTGTGGACCTATGAGATCCAGTTCTGCCCGGAGGGTGGGGTGTTCGCTCCCATCAGCAGGAAGCCTTCAACATTTAACCTGTTCGTGTTCAGCCCAGGTGTGCCTGCCACCTCGGCACAGTCCCTGGTGGGAGTGGGGTGGTCCAGGGCCCTTCAACACCTGGAGTCTGGGGGGATAAGAGGGGTTCAGGCTGCAGACGAGCATGTACCTCTGTCCACAGACACAGCTGTGGTCTCCGGCTCCTATCGGGTTTGTGCCGTGGACTACTGGGCCCGGCCAGGCCCCTTCTCCAGCCCCGTGCGGTACCTGGAGACCCCTGCTTCTTGAGGGCTTCTGCTGCCCAGCGACTGGGCCTGTGCTGACCGCGAGCCTGGGCGGCCAGGAGCCAGGCTGGGCCCAACTGCCAGCAGCCTGCCAGCCAGTCCTCCCCTCTGCTGGTCCCCTCTGGCCCCTCACTCGCCCCCTTAAAGGGCCTTACCACTCACGGTCTCGGGGACAGCCTTCGTGGTGGGCACTGGGACACGGGGTCTAGCTGGAGCGCGGCCATCCCCGCTGGCCCACCAGAGGCCTCTGCCCACCCGTGGGAGCCGGGATTCCACTTGGGTGGGATGCGGACAAGTGTGAGTTGCCATTGGAGTGCCTGCCCTGGAGTGCCCACGCTGGAGTGCCCGCCCTGCCTGTCTGGAGTCTCTGTGTCACCGCTGGGCGCAGCAGGCCCACCATGTCCCCTGCAGGGCGGAACCTGAGGCTCTGCCCGGAGCAGGTGGCCTGGGGCAGGACAGAGCCCAGGGGGGTCCTGCTTCCTGAGGCCCAGCCAGATTGGACCCTGCACCCCACCCCACCCCCCCAGGCAGGGGTTTCCAGGCTGCCTGGGCCAGACTGTCCAGCGGAGAGAGAGGCTGACAGCGTCCACTCCACGGTCATCTGGGCTGCTCATCCGGCCCCTGGAGGAAACAGACCTCACGTCCAGACGAGGACCACCTAGGGGCTGGGGACGGACTTGGGGGCAGAGGGCAGGGAAGCTGCAGGGTTCTGCAGAACCTGGGACTCTTCCCCACCCCACCTGTGTCCCAGGACAGATGGAGCCCACGGAGCACGGTGGGGAAAGGCCCCCAGTGAGGAGAGGACCATGCCCCGCAGAAGTGGGCCCAATACCCGCCTCCTGCCTGCTGCCCTCCCGGAGCCACCTGGGCTCGGGGGCGGGGCGGGGTGCAGCGGGCCTGGCCAGGCAGATGGAAGACAAGGCCTGGTCGTCCCCCCGCCTCCCCTGGAACCCGCTGCCCTGTCCACGTGGAGCATGCAGGCATCTGGGCCCATCAGCTGTCTTGTCCTGGGTGAGGGTGTTGGTTTGGCCATTCTCCATGAGAACCCCAAGATCAGCGCCTGTCCCCCTGCCTCAGGCCTTGGTGCCCAGGGCCCCACTGTTACCAGTTGCCTCTTTAAAGGCCCCCACTCCAGACAGCACTCACATTCTGAGGTCCTGGGGGTAAGGACGTCAGTGTTTGAACTGGGGGAGGTAGTTTGCCTGTAGCAAGCCCTGAGCCTGTTCTCTGTGGTGGGAACACCTCACCCCAACATTAAAGCAGCTTCTTCTCCACTTGCTGGCTTGGTGGCCTGAGGACCCCAACTGTCAGGGTCCCTCTCAGCATCCTGGGAGGGGTACCGGGCTCCCGGGTTCCTTCCTCAGACACCATGCACCCCACCTACCCTCCAGGGAGCAGATATCACCCCCCACCTCTCCTTCCGGGCACAGAGCAGTGGCCCAGGCTTCTCAGTCTCCCAGCAGGAGCCGGCTGCCTCCTCGCTGCTGGGAAGAGGGACCCTCCTTCGGAGAGTTGTGGCTTCTCGGCCATCAGTGGGGATTCGGCCCTGATCCCTGGGTCTCGCCGGGACAGTCAAGCCCCAGCTGTCTCAAGGGGCAAGTCACCGTCTGCACTGAAATCGTGGCTGGTGTACTGTCAGACCGCCCCCAAGCTGCTGGCATGTCCTCACCGTCCAACCGTGTTTTGGTCCTTGCTGGTTTGGGGTTGGGCTCGGAGTCAGGCTGAGAGTTCTGGAAGGCCACGTCCTTGGCCCCTGCACAGCCTTCATTGTCCCTGCTGCCGCGGCCACTGCGCATATGTGCCATGGAACGGCCCCAGAACAGCAGCAAGAGGCAGCCCTGTCTGGCGGTAGGGGTCCCTTCCTGGACCCATGCAGCCTTGCTGCAGGACACAGCGCCCTCTCTGCCCCTCTCCCCAGGTGTTTGTCCCCACGTATCCTGTCTTCGTCATCCTGAGTCTGGCCCGCTGGCTGCCCTGTTGGATGTGGCTTGCTGGAGCCAGACATGCGCCTCAGTCCTGCATGTGCGGAGGCGCTGGTGGGCATGTGCCCTTGGACCACCCTCCAGGGTCACTGAAGGCTCCCAGAGCGGGCCCACATGGGAGGGTGGGGAGCCTCCAGGTCACACGTCCTGCTTCCAGACGCACGGGGCCCAGGCTCTGGGACACATGCTGCGGGCACTGGCTTCTCACTGGTCCCAGGGTCGTGTCCCTCGGTAAATGGGGCTGGAGCCACCCTGGAGCGGCTTCTGGAGAGCAGAGTCGGTCCTGACTGAGGAGGAGGTGGCCCTGGTCCAGGATGCTGGGTCCTGAACCAGAGCACTTGTCGGGGGTCAGCCTCAGATGCTCCTGCCAGCGGGGCCCTTGTGGGCTGTCCACCCACGGGGCAGTGGCCTGTGTCGTGCCTGGCCAGCATGCCTGTGGCCCAGGAGACGGGTCAGAACGGCGTGTGTAGGTGCAGCGTCTGCTGCACCCTACCCGGAGCCCCACCAAGTGCTGGGCTCCCAGAAGTGGTCCTAGAGCAAGAGAGCACCCCCACTTAACAGGACACCCTGACACTGCCAGTACCCCACTTCACAGGATACCCCAACACAGTACCCCACCTTCAAGGACACCCCGACACTGCCAGCCCTCAGACTGCAAACTCCCCTGGAGTCGCCTGGACTTTCATAGGGCATACCTCCCCCCGCCCGCCCCCGCCCCGCCGCTGGAGGACAGGGCTTATCCAGGCCTCCACGGTGCATATCATCGCGCCGCCACCCTGATTGGCATAATGTCATCGAGGAAACCGAGATCCCTGGACTGACTGAACTAAGAGTGGGAGAGGTGGTGCAGCAGATAAGCTCTGAAGGTGAGCCACCGTGCTGGCCACCTGAGCGCTTGGCTGTTCTCGTCCACAAGGGTAGAGAAGCCAGCACTTGCCAGTTGGCTGCATCTTGGTGCCACGGGCTGTGATTTAGTCGAGTAAGGGTGTTGCCACAGGTCATATTGTGCTCATCGGTCACCCACACCTGTCTGGCAAGTGACACGGAGACCAGAGGAGTCCCTCAGTCACATTTCCCCAGTTTCTAACGTGAGACCCAATCGCTATTTCCCAGTGTGGCAGGCAGGCCTGGGGGCTTCCACAGTACGCCCCCTCCTCCAGCCAGGGGGCCCTGGGGGCACTGCTGCTGGCTGAGTGTGGACAGCCCAGCCTATGTTCTGGGGAGACGGGGACACCCGAGGGAGGGGCTGCACCCCATGGGTGCAGAGATTCAGGCCAGAGCCCCATCTGACCTGCGCTGGTGGTTCTCAGGAGTGTGACTTTGCCTCAGGCCAGAGCCATCATCCGGGAGCCCCCAGGGTGTCCGAGGGTCCTCCTCTGTTGGGCAGTCACGGGGGTACCTCAGGGGCCCCTCCCACAGCTGGGGTGCAGGCTCCTGACCGTACGGGCACCCAGCCTTCCCTCCACCAAGGCTCTGGGTCCCGGACGTGGGCCCAGCCTCATGTGACGGGCGGTGTCAGAGCCCCGCCCACCGACCTACAATCTGCTGCCTGCCTGTGCCTCCGGCAGCACTCCAGAAGGTGCCCGTGTGTCTCTTTGCTCGGGGCTCTGCGTGTAATCTGTCTTCTCACTTTTGCCAAGGACCCCGGGAGCCCACGGCTTCACACGCTCCAGTGTGTGTGTCACCTGGGGGCTTGGTATACGTGGTCCGACTCTGGTCTGTCTGGGACGGGGTCCAAGACCACGTTTCCGACCACCCTGGATGCTGCTGGTCCTGGAGGGCAGGAGTCCCAAGAGGGTGCCCTGCAGAGGTGGGCACTACCCCCACCCCCAGACCGGAAGGAAGAAGAATGGGCTGGCTGCCCACGGACCTGTCGCCTCAGACCCCAGCCTTGGGCACCTTCCAGGTTTGCAAAGGCAGCCAAATGCCACCAGACACCCAGGGGTGACCTGGGCCCAGCCCAGGAAGGGGGGCAGTGGGCCCCCTGGGAGCAGGGGTGGGGGCCCTTCTTGGGGCCTCAGGGGGATGAGGGGCTGCAGGGAAGGCAGCCTGGTGCCCTTGCCTATGACCCCGAGGGGGCCCCGGGTCACGTGGGTGGTGGGGCACATGGATGGGGTCCAGCCCCTTGCTGTGATGGGACCTCCCCAGGCTGAGAGTCCTGAGCGCAGTGGCTGGGATTCATGTGCCCACCCCCGCCTACACATTACCATGCGGGAGACCAGCTGTCTCCTGGGCACCAGGGCAGAATACCCCTGCAGCCTCTTGGTCAAGAGGCCCCACCTGGGTCGGCATAAGACACTGGGAGCAGCCCCTAACCCCCAAGGCAGAGCGAATGGTGGGCACCCCTGCTGCAAGCAGGGGCCATGGATGCCAACACTGACCCAACCCTTGCCCCCGGACCACCACGTGGCAGGCCAGTGACGACAACCGGCCAGGCCTGCCCACCAGGGAGGCTGCTCCACCCAGCAGAGCTGGCAGGATGGGTTGGCATGACCAGTGTCCTGCTCTGGCTTTGGGGGTTCAGGGGTGCCCATCTGCAGGAGTGGGGCCCCATCTTGACAGGGGCACTGGTCAGCCTGGCTGGCAGGGCTCACTTGGCCTGCAGTCCCACCTCGTGGCCACACCCAGCAGCTCCAGCCCCAGCCTGTAACCACCTGCCATGAAGTGGGTCCCCGGTAACGTCCACACCCCTGAGCCCCTGTGGGGCAGCTCACCGTCTGGGGGGTACTTTGGGTCAAAGCTTCCACCAGGAGCCACCCTCCCAAGCTCGCCCACCCCTACGGTGTCTGTCTGAGTCACGAACAGCACACCAGTGTTCCCCGGGGCAGAGTGTCCTCCACAAGGGTCCCAGTGCAGGGGCAGGAGCGGCCAGCCCCATGCATGGGGCTCCAGTGAGGGTCTCAGGAGAGAGGGTGAAACCAAAAAGAGATCTTTGGAGCCTTACACAGTCTAGGTGATGTCACCCTGTTCAGGCGTGGCGCTCATTCCGCAGCTGCGGTCAGCGGGGCCATGCGTGTTTACCCCTGTGGCCTTGGCCGCCCGCCAGGGCCCTCCTCTAGTCTGTCTTGCAGGTCAGCCTGTCTTTTTTCTTTTTAAAAAATAATACCTTTATTATGGTAAAGTTGACACTATCTAAAGCATATGATTTGATAACTTTTGACCTATGTCCTTGACACCATGACCACAATCTGGACACTGGACATTTCCCTCACCCCCAGGGGTCATCTCACTCCCCCTCTTGGCACCCACATAGGCAGCCCCAACACCTGCCTTGATCACTGTGGACCCCTGCCTCTTTCTAGGAGGTGGTACAGACGCCACTGCACGGTACCCACACCTTTCCCACTAGCATGACTTCCTTGAGACTCACCTGCATTGTTGAGTCAACAGATGGTTCATGTTTTTATTGCTGACAACATCTCTTCTCCTATGGACCTAGAATGGTTGACCCTGTGGCCTACTGATGGACATTTGGGTGGTTCCCAGTTTGGGGGTAATACTGATAAAGCTGCTGTGAACATTTGCATGCAAATCTTTGTGTGGACACGTATTAATACATCCTTTCCTGTTGGGTAAATACCTATGAGTGGGAAGTGGGCCCATCCATATTTCATCAGGCATTCTGTCTAGCAGAACTAGTCCTTTAAATCTATTTCTCACTTCCACTGTATTATCATAAGGGATTTGATTTAGGTCAAACCTGAATGGTCTAGTGGTTTTCCCCACTTTCTTCAATTTAAGTCTGAATTTGGCAATAAGAAGCTTATGATCTGAGCATCGTCAGCTCCCAGTCTTGTTTTTGCTGACTGTATAGAGCTTCTCCATCTTTGGCTGCAAAGGATATAATCAGTCTGATTTCGGTGTTGGCCATCTGGTGATGTCCATGTGTAGAGTCTTCTCCTGTGTTGTTGGAAGAGGGTGTTTGCTATGACCAATGCGTTCTCTTGGCAAAACTCTATTAGCCTTTGCCCTGCTTCATTCTGTACTCCAAGGCCAAATTTGCCTGTTACTCCAGGTGTTTCTTGACTTCCTACTTTTGCATTCCAATCCCCTATAATGAAAAAGACATCTTTTTGGGGTGTTAGTTCTAAAAGGTCTTGTAGGTCTTCATAGACCCATTCAACTTCAGCTTCTTCGGCGTTATGGTCAGGGTATAGACTTGCATTACCATGATATTGAATGGTTTGCCTTGGAACTGAACAGAGATCATTCTGTCACTTTTGAGATTGCATCCAAGTACTGCATTTCAGACTCTTTTGTTGACTATGATGGCTACTCCATTTCTTTTAAGGGATTCTTGCCCACAGTAGTAGATATAATGGTCATCTGAATTAAATTCACCCATTCCAGTCCATTTTAGTTCGCTGATTCCTAGAATGTCAATGTTCACTCTTGCCATCTCCTGTTTGACCACTTCCAATTTGCCTTGATTCATGGACCTAACATTCCAGGTTCCTATGCAATATTGCTCTTTACAGCATTGGACCTTGCTTCTATCACCAGTCCCATCCACAACTGGGTGTTGTTTTTGCTTTGGCTCTGTCCCTTCATTCTTTCTGGAGTTATTTCTCCACTGATCTCCAGTAGCATATTGGGCACCTACTGACCTGGGGAGTTCATCTTTCAGTGTCACTATCTTTTTTTGCCTTTTCATACTGTTCATGGGGTTCTCAAGGCAAGAATACTGAAGTGGTTTGCCATTCCCTTCTCCAGTGGACCATGTTTTGTCAGAACTCTCCACCATGACCCGTCTGTCTTGGGTGGCCCTACACAGCATGGCTTAGTTTCATTGAGTTAGACAAGACTGTGGTCCATGTGATTAGATTGGTTAGTTTTCTGTGATTGTGGTTTCAGTCTGTCTGCCCTCTGATGCCCTCTCTCAGTGCCTACCATCTTACTGGGGTTTCTCTTACCTTGGACGTGAGGTAAAAAGAAATGAAAAAAAGAAAAAGAAATGCAAAAAAGCAAAATGGCTGTCTGAGGAGGCCTTACAAACAGCTGTGAAAAGAAGAGAAGCGAAAAGCAAAGGAGAAAAGGAAAGATATACCCATCTGAATGCAGAGTTCCAAAGAATAGCAGGAGAGATAAGAAAGCCTTCCTAAATGATCAATGCAAAGAAATAGAGGAAAATGATAGAGTGGGAAAGACTAGAGATCTCTTCAAGAAAATTAGAGATACCAAGGGAACATTTCATACAAAGATGGGCTCAATAAAGGACAGAAATGGTAGGGACCTAACAGAAGCAGAAGATATTAAGAAGAGGTGGAAAAAATACACAGAAGAACTGTACAAAAAAGATCTTCATAACCAAGAAAATCATGATGGTGTGATCACTCATCTAGAGCCAGACATCCTGGAATATGAAGTCAAGTGGGCCTTAGGAAGTATCACTATGAACAAAGCTAGTGGAGGTGATGGAATTCCAGTTGAGCTATTTCAAATCCTGGAAGATGATGCTGTGAAAGTGCTGCACTCAATATGCCAGCAAATTTGGAAAACTCAGCAGTGGCCACAGGACTGGAAAAGGTCAGTTTTCATCCCCGTCCCAAAGAAAGGCAATGCCAGAGATTGCTCAAACTACCGCACAATTGCACTCATTTCATACGCTAGTAATGCTCAAAATTCTCCAAGCCAGGCTTCAGCAATATGTGAACTGGGAACTTCCAGATGTTCAAGCTGGTTTTAGAAAAAGCAGAGGAACCAGAGATCAAATTGCCAATATCCGCTGAATCATCAAAAAAGCAAGAGAGTTCCAGAAAAACATCTATTTCTGCTTTATTGACTGTGCCAAAGCCTTTGATTGTGTGGACCACAATAAACTGTGGAAAATTCTGAAAGAGGTGGGAATATCAGACCACCTGACCTGCCTCTTGAGAAACCTGTATGCAGGTCAGGAAGCAACAATTAGAACTGGACATGGAACAACAGACTAGTTCCAAATAGGAAAAGGAGTATGTCAAGGCTGTATATTGTCACCCTGCTTATTTAACTTATATGCAGAGTACATCATGAGAAATGCTGGGCTGGATGAAGCACAAGCTGGAATCAAGATTGCTGGGAGAAATATCAATAATCTCAGATATGCAGATAACACCACCCTTATGGCAGAAAGTGAAGAAGAACTAAAGAGCCTCCTTGATGAAAGTGAAAGAGGAGAGTGAAAAAGTTGGCTTAAAGCTCAATATTCAGAAAACTAAGATCATGGCATCTGGTCCCATCACTTCATGGCAAATAGATGGGGAAACAGTGGAAACAGTGTCAGACTTTATTTTGGGGGCTCCAAAATCACTGCAGATGGTGATTGCAGCCATGAAATTAAAAGACACTTACTCCTGGGAAAGAAAGTTATAACCAACCTAGACAGCATATTAAAAAGCAGAGGCATTACTTTGCCAACAAAGGTCCATCTAGTCAAGGCTATGGTTTTTCCAGTGGTCATGAATGGATGTGAGAATTGGACTGTAAAGAAAGCTGAAGAATTGGTGGTTTGGAACTGTGGTGTTGGAGAAGACTCTTGAGAGTCCCTTGGACTGCAAGGAGATCCAGCCAGTCCATCCTAAAGGAGATCAGTCCTGGGTGTTCACTGGAAGGACTGATGCTGAAGCTGAAACTCCAATACTTTGACCACCTGATGGTGAAGAGCTGACTTATTTGAAAAGATCCTGATGCTGGGAAAGATTGAGGGCAGGAGGAAAAGGGGATGACAGAGGATGAAATGGTTGGATGGCATCACCAACTCAATGGGCATGATTATGGGTAAACTCCGGGAGCTGGTAATGGACAGGGAGGCCTGGCATGCTTCAGTCCGTGGGGTTGCAGGGAGTAGGACACGACTGAGCAACTGTACTGAACTGAACTGGGAAGCAGGCCATGCGACTGATTAGATGTGTGCTTGGCTCTTTAAAACCTTGCCGATCCAGCTGTGTGTGTGCGGCTCACTGTTCCAGGGCCGATGGCATTGAGTACCACGGTATCTCACCACCTTGCCTAAGTTCGCCGATACTGTTCATTTTGGTGACTTTTTTCTTGTCAACTCCATAGACTTGTTCACATAGATGATTGTGTCATTTACAGATCAAGACTTTACTTCTTTCTTTCCAGTTTGAACTGGCTTGACCCTCTAGCGCAATACTGAGTACCAGGGAGAAAGCAAAGCCCAGTTCTGGCTCTGATGTAAGCAGGGAGCATCACTCTTTAACAGTCAAGTGTGATGTTAGCTGGAATGTTTCTGCAGATGCCTTTTGTCAGGTGGAGGAAGGCCTTGTCTTTGACAGTTTGCTGAGAGGTTTTGGGGTTTCTATTTTTAATAACATCAGGATCAGGTGCTGGATTCTGTCCAGAGCTTTTGTCTGCATCTATTGATAATAGATAATCTTTTTTCTTTCTGTTGATATGGTATGTTACAGTGACTGACTTTCAAATGTTAAACCAATTTTGCATCCTTGGATATATCCCACTTGATCATCATGTAGTATCCTTTTTTTACATATGTTGTTGGATTTGATTAACCAACATTTAAGATGTCTTGCATCTGTTTTCATGCCCGATAGTGTTTGTGCATTTCTGGATTCAGCATCATGGAATGAGTTGGGAGGTAGCCCCTCCTCTACCTTTTTGGGAGTGTTTGCATAGAATGGATGTTATTTCCTTCTTAAATGTTTTGTAGAATTTCTTGGTGAAGCCATGTGGGCCTGGTGCTTTCCTTGTGGGAAGGTTTCCAAGTAGAAATTCAAATTATTTAATAAACATATTCAGATTTTCTACTTCTCCTAGAGTGAGCGGGGTTTCCGCTCTGGCTGCTGGACGCAGGCACTGCTCCTGCCTGCGGGCTCCCAGCCTTCAGGGCGGCTCTGCCTCAGCCTCTGATGCTTCCTGCCCACTCCTGGGCTGATGGGTCCTCAGTTGCAGCCTCCAGGAGACCCTCTGCGGGCCCCTGGGGCACTGTCTGCACGATCTCTCCTCTCCCAGGACTCTGCCCCGTGAACACCAGCCAGCATGTTCTCCGGAGCCGCCCTCCCTCTGGGCTTTGCCTGGGCCACGCTGCCTGCACTGCAAACCTCAGGGAGGGAGGGAGCGGTGACCGTGGCCCAGCTCGCAAGGACGGCTGTCTCTTGTTGTCTGATCCCATCGTGGCTGCTGTCCCCAGCCAAGAGAGATCCAGGCTCGTTCTCTCTTTCTCTCACACACATATATATATCTGAATTTTTAAAAAATTGTTTATTTTTGACTGCACTGGGTCTTTGTTGAGTCCCACGGCCTTCTCTAGCTGTGGCAAGCGGGCTTCTCACTGTGGTGGTCTCTCCTGCTGCGGAGCTCGGGCTCCGGGCTCCAGCAGTTGCGGCGTGGGGGGTCAGAAGCTGCAGCCTGCAGACTCTAGAGGGCTCAGTGGTTGCAGTACCCGGGCTTAGCTGCTCCGGCGCTTGGAATCTTCCGAGACCAGGGATTGAACCTGCGTCCCCTGCATTGGCAGGCGGGTTCTCATCCACCATGCCACCAGCGAAGTATTCTGAATTTTTAAAATTTAAATATTTTTTAACATGCAGAGAGCATGTATCTCTGGTCCCTGTTGCTTCATGGGGAGCAGAAGCTCATATGTCGGGGCCCTCAGCTCCCTGGTGAGCACTTCCCATCCTCAGAGGTGATTCTCGGCCCCTACCCCTGCTCCTGAGATGACGTTTCTCTAGGCTGTGGACCTGCCCTGCCTGGCCACCCTCACTTGTCCCAGCCTCTGGCACAGAGCCAGGGCTCAGCTTGTCCTGGTGGAAAGAGGATGGTAAGAAGAGCAGCAGATTAATGCCTCCTGGGGCTCGCTGTGTCCAGCAGGTGGAAGATGGAAACTTGCAGTCCCCGAGATCATTCGACAAGGTCGGATTGCAGATGAGACGACTGAGACCAGGAGCTTAGCTAATTGCCCAGATTTCAGTTTTTAAAGTGTTCATATTCTGGGGCCAGTCTCATGGAGGGGGAGCGGGGGCCGCTGGTGGGAGTGCTCCGTGGAGGCGGCAGCCCAGGCAGCGGCTCGGAGGCCGGTCTGGCGCCGCGTTGGGAGAGCCGCGTCCCAGGCGGAGAGGGAGGCCCAGGTCCGGGGTGGGGACGGGACTCGGGCGACCTCTCGGCCCGCCGTTCCCCGAGCCTCCGCCAGGGGGCAGCGCCTCCCCGCGCAGAGCCCTGCCCGGCCGGGCCACTCGCCCGCACCTGCAGCCGCTCCCCTGGCGAGAGCCCTTCCCCTCGCCCACCTCACCCTTCCCCGCACAGGGCCCCCTCGGCCACTTCCTGCTTCCGACACCCACCTCCCCACACCTGCTGCAGGCAGCCTCCCACCTGTGTCAGCTCTGCACGCCCGGCGACGTCTCCCCACAAAACTGTGCGCGCTGCCCTGCGCGCCTCCCCCCCAGAGCCCACCTGCCCCCTTTGTCCCAGGGGTCCTGTCTGCGACCCACTGCGCTGCCCACACCACCCTCGGTTAGGCGCTGAACGCCCGCTCCTGGCTTCCTGCCCGCTGCTGCAAAGCCTGACTCCAAGTTCAGCTCAGTCGTGTCCGATGCTCTGTGACCCCATGGACTGCAGCATGCCAGGCCTCCCTGTCCATCACCAACTCCCGGAGTTTACCCAAACTCATGTCCATTGAGTTGGTGATGCCATCCAACCATCTCATCCTCTGTTGTCCCCTTCTCCTTCTGCCTTCAATCTTTCCCAGCATCAGGGTCTTTTCCAAAGAGTCAGTTCTTCACATCAGGCCAAAGTATTGGAGTTTCAACTTCAGCATCAGTCCTTCCAATGAATACTCAGGACTGATTTCCTTTAGGATGGATTGATTGGATCTCCTTGCAGTCCAAAGGACTCTCAAGAGTCTTCTCCAACACCACAGTTCAAAAGCATCAATTCTTCGGCGCTCAGCTTTCTTTATGGTCCAACTCTCACATCCTTACCTGACTACTGGAAAAGCCATAGCTTTGACTAGTGGGCCTTTGCAGGAGGGCTACTGGGGTCTGCGTCTGGGCCTCCACTCAACGCGCAGGCAGGATGGTGAGCACCCAGCTCACCACCACCCACCCCTGAGGTGGGTGCCCTACCGGCCCAGAAAACCGCCTTATCGCTGGCTTGGAAGGAGTGGGCAGCCTGGGTCTCCATGGGCTGAAACCCTGGCGGGGTGTGATGGCTCACACCCCTTCATCCAGCTCTCCTCTGCCCTGGGGATACTAACCTGCAAGACCTCTCCAGTTCCAGTTTTCCCTGGAAGACTTCCTGGAAGAGGAAACCCTAAGAGGAGAGAGCTTGTTCCAGAAAGAGTTCTCAGAGGAATAGCAGGAGCAGAGGTCCAGAGGGGCTGGAGGGACTGCTGCAGGGGAGCGGGGCTGGGAACTGGGCAAGGCCCAGGCATCCAGGGCCTCAGGGGTGGTGGGGTTTGTGTTGAGTGCACTGGGGAGCCAGAGAAGCGTCAGGGTTGTGTTTTTAAGTGATGAGTCTGGGACTTCCCTGGTAGTCCAGTGGTTGAGAATCTGCCTGCCAATGCAGGGTGCATGGGTTCAATCATGTGGGAAGATCCCACATGCTGTGGAGCAACTAAGCCCACGTGCCCCAAGTACTGAGGCCATGTGCCTTGATTACTGAAGCCTGCACACCTAGAACCTATGCTCCCAACAAGAGAAGCTGCCACAGTAAGGCTGCACACCACCAGAAGAGTAACCCCCACTAGCCACAGCTAGAGAAAGCCCTTGCACAGCAACAAAGACCCAGCACAGCCAAAAAGGAGATTAATAAATTTAAAATATATTTTAAAAAATGATGATTCTCAATTCCAGTGAAGGGACAGTAAAAAGGAAGCCAGGGGAGCCTGGCCCACTGATTCAGGCCAGTGAGCTCAGGGTGTGGTCAGGTGATGGACAGAAGGAGGGCAGTCATGGGGGCCAGTGTATGTTGGTTGCTGAATAGGAAAGGGAAGGGCAGTGGAGCAAGCTGGAGAATGAGCCACAGGACAGGGGCACTCTGCAGTGCATGGATCCAGGCCTGGGCATCTCAAGTGCCTGGGAAATCCTGGGTAAATTACCTGCTTTCTCCGTGCCTGCATTTCTTCATCTGCACAGGTGACAGCAAGATGCCTGACTGATTGTGAGGATTAAAGTTATTAATATCTTGTTATCTTGCTGAGTTATTAATATCCTTGTGTAACCATCACTGGGCTTCCCAGGTGGTGCTAATGGTAAAGAATCCACCTGCCAATGCAGGAGACCCAAGAGAGGCAGGTTTGATCCCTGGGTGGGGAAGATCCCCTGGAGTAGGAAGGGCAACCCACTCCAGTCCTCTTGCCTGGGAAATCCCATGGACAGAGGAGTCTGGCGGGCTACAGTCAATGGGGGTGCAAAGAATCGGACAGGACTGAGCGCACAGGCACACCATCGCTAGCGGATAGGAGGCCGCAAATCGCCAAGTGGGCGGTGGGAACACATCTGCTCTCGGTCAAGCGGATCTATGAGCCGAGGCGCCAGGGCGGGACCTCTGTACCCCACGTCATGCCCGACTTGGCGCTCCCTGGAGCCGACTGGGGTCAGAGCCGGGTCTTGGATCTCCCCTCCGTTCCCGACGACCACCAGGGGGCTCAGATATCGGGACTCTGACTGCCCAGCTGGAGCTCGATCAGGGACAACTCTGGAGGCGCGTGGGAGGCTGTTGGCCTGAGGCTGGAGGCTCAGATGCAGGCGCCAACGGGTGCAGCTGCAAGGTGGACGGCGTGGGACCTGGAGGTACGCGAGGCGGGGCTGGGCCGGGGCTGGGTGGGGTCGCTGTGTGCTGCCCCAGCCGCGAGCGGGTGGGAACAAACTGGGGGCGGGGCCAGGGGCTGCGGGGGCGTGGTGGACGGGCAGGGGCGTGGCTGCGCCCCGGGGAGCCGCCCCGCCCGCGGGCGTCCCGTACTGCTAGGGTTAAGGCCGCGAGCCAGGCGGTGGCGGGGCGGGCGCGCTCGCCGATTGGCGGAAAGTTCGGGCGCGGGGCGGGGTGCGGGGGCGGGGCGCGGCGGCCAGGACGCGCCGATTGGCGGGAAGTTCGGGAGCGGGGCGGGGCGCGGGGCGGGGCACAGGGGCGGGTCGAGGGGCGGGGCGCGGGGGCCGCGGCGCGCCGATTGGCGGGAAGTTGTGTCGGGGCGGGGCGCGCGGCGGGCTCGGCGCTCGCTCCGGGAGAGTTGACAAAGCCCCGCAGGGAAGGACGCCTCGCGGCGCGGCGCCCCGGGCCCCTCGCCCCGCCGCCCCGGGATCGCGGCCCCGGCCCGCGGCCCGCCCTCGCCGCTCTGCTCGCCCCGCGCCCCGGCCCCGGCCCCCGACCCCCGCCCCGGCCCCAGCCCGAGCCGCCCGCGCGCAGGTAGCGCCGCCCCGTCCCGAGGCCGGGCCCGGGGGCGCGGGGCGGCGGGGTGCGGCGCCCGGGGCGGCGATGACCGCGCAGCGCGCCCCGCGGGCCCGGCCCTGAGCCCCGCCGCCCGCGAGCCCCGCCGAGGTGAGCCACTCCGCGCGCCTCCGATTCCCGGGGCGTACTGGGAGGGCCGATTCCGGAGGGCCGGGGGCCGGGGCCGGGGCCGTGGGCGGGGGCGGGGGCCGAGCGTCCTGGTCCCAGCTCCGCGGCGAGGGGCCGCCGGCACCGGCACGCGCCGCCGCGGCTCCCGCCCGACCCGAGGTCCTGCCCGCGCCCCGCCTCCCCCCCTGCACCCCACGTGGGCCCCCCCCAACGCAAATTTGTCCGCTAATGGCGCAGGCGATTATCTGCGGGGCCGCCGGTGTTGTGTGTCCCGCGGGCAGGGCCCGAGTTACAAGCGCCAGGAATCCAGACGGTGTTTGGAGGGGGGGCGGGGGAGGTCGGTAATTAGTGTAAACCCTTTGTCTGCCTTTGATACCCACGGTTCCCCCGCCGCCGCTTCCTCCGCCCGGAGCGCGCCAGGGAAGGCGGGGCAGCCCGCACCTCGGTCCCCCTCTGTCCAGGGGTGCTGGCGGCTCCGGGGCCCTCGGCCCGGGGGAGGGGGAGCGGGGCGGGGAACGCGGGGAACCCGCCCCCCCACCGGTCCCCCACCCGCCCTTCAGTGACCAGCCCCTGAATACCCCCCAGGTCCGCACTGGCCGAGATGACGCCGAGCCCCGCGCTGGTGCTGCCACTGCTGCTGCTGCTGGGGGCCCTCCCGCCGGCCGCCGCCGCCCGAGGTGAGTGCTGGCGCCCAGCCCGGCGCCCCGGCCTCCGCCAGCGCCGCCCCTTTCCCTCAGGCCCTGAACTCTGCCACAGTGCCCGCCTGGCGCGCGTGCCTGCGCCCCGCCCCTGCTGGCCGCGCGCAGCCCAGCCCCTCACCCACTGGGCCCCCAGCTCACCCACGGGCCAGTGCAGCTCACGCGTGGGCCCCACACCCAAGGGGCTCCTCAGCTATCTGCGGGGCCTCCCCTCTCACCATGAGATCCCCCAGATCACCCACAGGGTGATCTCACTCTGTGGGCTCCCCCAGCTCTGGCACAGGGTCCCACACTAGCTGGCAGGGTGGGCTCTGGCCCCAGTTCCCCTCAGGATACACACATCCACCCACTGCTGCAGCTGAGGGCAGCCACTGGTGGAGGATTCCTGGGCATTGGGCAGTTTGGCCATAGTGGACCCAGTTAGGCCCCTGAAAACCCACAGAAACCCCCTGGTGGCCAGGGTCGGGTGTGGGGACAGTAGGGACCTTCTTGGCATGTGGGACTAATGACCGAGACCGGTGCACTGACCAGACCCAGACCTGCCTGTCTCTAAGAAGGTGCAGGGTTGGGGCCAAGGGACTGAGGACCCAGCACAGGGGGTCACCGCATGGTGGGGAGTAGGGGCCTGTCTTAAGGCAGACACTGAGACCACATACTTAAGGCCACACAGTGCATGTCTCAGTATGGCATGTGCCACAGTGGGGCCTAGATGCGGGCTCACACACCTCCTGGGCAAGAGGGCAGGTTCAGATACCCCTGGAGGGACCCCTGCCCCAGCAAGGGACGTCCTTGGCTGACGGGCGACAGGTGATGCGTGCCCGTGGACTCCCACCACCGTGTTCGGTGCTGGCCTCCTTCAGCGAGGCGGGACCTGCGGCCAGGCCAGCCCTGTGGGTGTGTTGACCACTCAGGATCGTCCTTGCCCTGTCCACCAGTCCTCTGAGGCGTCGCACCCCTCCCCCGCCGCTGCCCCGCAGGCGCACCGAGCCCAAGCTGGCCTTATATGGCCACATTCGGGTATGGGGTGGCGGGCGGCGGCCCAGGTGGGCCTCATGCCACGGTACCCCCCCGCCTGCCCTGCCGGGGACTGGCTGGCTCGCTTGAGGGTGGGGGCTGCCCAGGCGTGGCCGGGATGGCAGTGTCCAGGGTGGTGCGGACACTTGGGTCATGCCCAGTGAGGCTTCCACCCCCGGGGCCGGCAGCTCGACCTCTGATTGCTCTTTCATCTGCTTGGACTCCCCCATCCCCTAACCTGCCTGTCCTCTGGCCACTTGGCCAGGGAGGCTCGGGAGGCCACTGGCCTGACCTGGCCACCGGCTGGAGCCTGAAGTGGAGGGGCGGGTGGCGGTGGGCCGCCGACGGCGGTGGGCAGCAGGGCCTGCCTTGGCACCGAGCAGTGCCCCAGGGGCTGCACCCCGCGCGGTGCCCTTTGGCTGAGGCCTTGGGCTGCACGATGGGGGCCCTGGCGGCCGCAGGGAGGTGGGAGCCGCTCTCCAAGGGCGAGGGCCTCCGCGGTTTCTGGTGGGGGGGCGCTCTTCCTGAATCGTGTTGGCTTCTCCTCCGGGCCTGGACTGGAGGGCAGAGTCGTCTCAGGCCCTTCCCACTTGGCGCGTGAGCAGGCTGAGTGTGGACCTTCAGGCAGGCAAACCAGCGCAGGGAGAGTTTGGTGGTTTCTTGAAGCCGCTTTCCCTGCGGTGTCACAATTTCTGGAGTCAGTACATTTCTAGACTCAATATTTTTAAGGTTCCCCTTTCCCCAAAGTTTCACAATCTTGGTGGGTTAGCCTTAAACTTTTTCTTCTTTCAAATTTGAAAAAAGAATTTGGCTTTCTCCGTTTCCACTTTATTTCTCCCAGTGGGAATTCGAGAGGTTCCGAATGAAGTGCCTTTTACAATTTACTTTGAAAGAAGTCATTTCAGGGTTTTCTGAGAAGTGCCACGTGTGAACTTTTCTGAGGATGGTGCAGTGGACGGTCTCTGAGCAGCTGGCCCTGGAGGCCCCTCTCCCTCCCCTGAACCTGGCCAGCATGCCCAGCCGCCTTCCGCCTGTGGGATGGTGCAGACTTCAGGCCGACTTGCCTGGGGGCTGTGGTGGAAGGCTCTGCCAGGGCGTGTGAGGCCACGGGGAGGCGTACGGCTGTCAGAAAGGCTGGGATGTGTGTGCTGGTGACCTCAGCCTCTGACCAGGCTGCAAGGGGCCTCCTCCTCACCCTGCAGGCCCCTGCAGGCAGCACGGGCCAGTGTGCGGCCCAGGCCGAGGTGGACTCACGGGAGCCCGGCTCAGGCTCTGCAAGGTGGACGTGGGCCAGTGGCCCACTTAGGTCTTGTCTTGGGCCCCACTCCTGGAAGGGAAAATAAACCACTGCCCCCTCTGCGGGGAGGAGGGAGCAAAGAAAGTCGCCCTTGGCTGGGGCTGGAAGCGCTGCCTACCAGGCTCCATCTCCATTGCGCTGGGATCAACGGCCCCCGAGTCCTCCTGGCTCTGTGGCGGCCCTAACGAGGGAGTTGATGGTTTTCTCCAGCAGCAGCCCTGGCCTCTGGACGCCTGGACAGCCCAGGCCCCACGGACGTGCAGGGGAGGCGGGCGGAGGCCGCCCATCTTAGCCTGCTTTGCCCCATTCTGTGCCTCCATGGGTGACCGCAGCCTGGTTGTCCAGGGGACGGCCTCAGTGAGCAGGTCAGCACGCAGAAGGAAGGGGTGCCCACCCCATGGACGCCCTGTCCAGGGCGGCCCCCCACTCTTCCTAGCGGTGGTCGTGGGTGTCCAGTAAGCACAGCCTGCCTTCTCTCAGGGCCTGGGGGAGCAGGGGCCGCGCAGAAGGAAGGGGTGCCCACCCCATGGACGCCCTGTCCAGGGCGGCCCCCCACTCTTCCTAGCGGTGGTCGTGGGTGTCCAGTAAGCACAGCCTGCCTTCTCTCGGGGCCTGGGGGAGCAGGGGCCACCATTCTGGGCTACCTGCAGCGGCTTTTGCACCCAGGGTCCCCTGGAGAGGCTCAGGTGTCACAGGGCCAGGCGGCGTAGGCCTGGGCAGATGAGGTGAGGAAGGCCGCCAGCGATGGGAGTGTCGTGGGCAGAGGTGGGCAGCTCACCACGGCCGGGGTGGGCATGGCGCCTTAGCCTAGCTGGGTAGGGCCCTCAGGTGGGGAAGGGCCTGGGCCAGGCCGACGGGCTGGTTGGTTGAGGGGGGCATCCGGGGGGTGGTCCACCGGGGCTTTGTGAGCTGGGGCCCCCATTCCCACCCTGTGCCCTGCCGAGTGGCTGGGGCAGGGTCTGGAGCTGGCGTGCTGGGGTGGGGGGCGCACGCCCGCACCGAGCATGGACTGGCCCGGGAGGAGGGGGACTGGCCAGGGGGGTTTCTGGAGCTGTCCCCGAGCTGTCCCCGAGTCAGAGGCAGGGCAGGGAGTTGCCCCAGCCTCGGAACTGCTGAACCCCAGGGTTTCCCATCTTGGCAGGAAACACAACTCCTCTTCTTCCTGCCGGGGAGTTTATTTTGTGAGAGATTTTCACAAGCTGTGTGCTGGATAATGGGGCCTGGGGAGCCGGCAGGGAGGAGGCTCCTGTGACACTGCCCCCGGGCGCCCTTGATCAAGGGCCGTCCCCCACCCCCTCCAGCCTGCCCGGCAGCCCGTCTGGGTCCTGGTGGGAAGGTGGGGCTGGTCCCGGAGCTCACCCTGAGGGTCCGGTGGCCCACCGCATGGCCTCTGGGGGCCTGGGGGCGCCCAGTCTGGGTCGCTCTGGCCTCAGGGCCTTGGGCCCGTCCTGGAGAAGCCGCTTGGGCCTCAGTGGAGCGGACGTGGGACCCAGCCGGCTACTGGGGGTTGGTCGTCTGCAGCTGTTGCCTAGAGACCCCACATTCGCCCTGAACGCCTGGGGGCTCCAGGCTCAGGAAGGGTCCTCTCACCTCCTAGGCGACTACCCCTTGGGTGGCTTGCGCCCCGAAGCGCATTACCCTGTCCTCTGTGTCCAGCACGGCAAGCGTGGGAGGCCCCGGGGGACAAGGGCCTTCTCTGCCCTCTGACAGCTGGGAGCGCGTCTGTGAGGTGGCGGCGGGGCGCAAGCGCGGGCAGGTTTGCAGGGTGTCGGCACTGAGTCTGGGGGCCCACCAAGGCCTCGACAGTGCAGGAGGGCTGCCCAGTGTTCAGCTGTGCCCCTGGGTGGGTCCGGGTGCTTTCCAGTCACCGTCCCCCACTGGCAGTTCCCATGGGAGCCCCCAGGGATGTGGCCCCATCAGGGTGATGCTCTGGGGCCCCCGCCAGGGTCCTGGGGGTGGTGAGGGTGAGGCAGAGGAGCCCTGAGGCTGGGCTTCCACTGGAGGTAAGGTGCCCACTCCCCTGCTGGGTGGCTGGGCAGCAGGTGGTGGGGACACTCCCGCCGCCTTGCTCGGTGGGTCAGGCCGCCCCTTCGCCACGCCCAGAGTGGCCTGGTTTCTCGGGCAACCACCTGTCCTGCGGGTCCTACCAGTTCCACCGCAGATCCCGTGGGTCCGGCCCCCAGGGGCCGCCCCGGGCCAGCTGGTGACCAGGAGCCTGTGTGCACGTGTGGGTGTGCAGCAGTGCTGGGCGGGGGTCTGCCCGCCTCCTGGCAGCCACATGGAGGTCCTCCCCTGTGCCCACCCCCCATCCCGGGTGCTCCTGCCCTTCCGCCAGGGGCCTCGCCTCCCTGGGGAGGGTGCTGGGCCCAGAGCCTGGCGCTCACTGTGGGGAACCCCTCGGGTGTCCCACCCCCGAGACGGCCTACTGTGCTGGTGGCCAGGTGGGCCCGCCTCCAGAGCCCAGGCCCCTCCTCCCGGCTGCCCCCACCTGTAGCCAGGCCCGTCGTGGTCGGCTTGATCCGCGCCGTCCCCCACCTTGCTCCGGCCAGAGCGTTCCTCAGGCTGGAAACTTGTGGGGCTTTGCAGGGCTTGCTGGGGACGGAGCTGCCCTGACGTGCAGGCTGGGGGCTCAGGCTCCGTCACCTCACCTGCTCTGAGGCCTCTGGCACCTGGAGCCCGGGGGAAGGCTGCTGTCTGGCTCACCCCCCTTGAAGGGAGCTTGGGGTCGCAGGCCAGGGCCCACCGAGCACCCTGGGCAGCAAGGAGGGGTGAAGGCCGACGTTGGGGTGTCCCTGCTCCCCATGGCCAGGCCCCTGGCAGACTGTGAACAGAGCAGGGAGTGTGGGTCCAGAAGGAATGGCCAGGGCAGCTCACCCTGCCCCGGGGCAGGGAGGGGAGCGCGGGGGTCAGGGAGGTGCCCAGGGGGCAGAGGCCATGAGGCGTGGGGCACTGTGCTTTGGGGCGGCCCCCAGGGCCTGTGATGATGACTTGGGGTGCGTGGGGGAGCCTGGGGGGCTCCAGCTGGGGGTCCCTTCTCCATCCGCCTGCCTCTGCCCTCCCTGGGGCAGGAGGGGTGTCAGCTGGGGTTGCAGCAGGGTCTTGTTATAGCAAACCTAGGGAAACGGAGCCCCCAGCCAGGCAGGGGGCCCGCAAGCCTGGGGGTCTCTGGTGCTCAGAGGAGGGGCGTCTGCACCCCCTGTGGGGGCGTGCGTCTGGGGGACAGCACACGGGGGTGGCACTGTGTCCGCGTGTGGCCCCAGCTCTGGGCATCCTGGTGGCTCCGGGTGGAGAGTCCACCTGCAGTGCCGGAGCCCCAGCCTCACGCCTGGGTTGGGATATCCCCTGGGGGAGGGCATGGCAGCCAGTCCAGTGTCCTCCCCTGGAGAAGCCCATGGACAGGGGATCCTGACGGCCTACAGTCCACTAGGTCGCAGAGTCCGACTGACTTAGCAACTGAAACAACACCCGAGCAGCTGCAGAGCGTGGGGAGGAGGAGGAAGGGGAGGAGGGGCGACGCCCCCTCTGCCCACGACTGCGATGCTCTGCCCGTGTCCTGGATGAGACCCTGCCCAGCCTGCAGCCTCCACGCACCCTTCGCACCCTGCCTGTGCCCCAAACCGCCCAGCACCGTGGCTCTGGGGAGGTGCTAGGTTGGGGCTTCCTGGAGGCGGCGCTCTAGGGAGGGGCCGTGGCCGGGAGGAGGGGCTGCCCCCATGGGCTGCACCCACCCCCACCCCCCGGCCACGAGGCCCTGCAGGGGCCCCAGGTCCCCATGCAGGCCTCAGTTTCCCACGGCAGAGTGTCGGGATGCCCTGTCCAGGTGGAACAACAGGGCTTGTGTTTCCCAGGCTAAATATAGAGCTGCCCCAGCCGTGCTGGCGGCCAAAACCCCCGGGAGTGTGGGGGGCCGGGCCTCTCGCCTGTGAGCCTGCGAGGGTCTCTGGAGAAGCTGCGGGGCTGGGCTGGCGTCCGGTCCGCGAAGTGCAGGTGGGGGCGGGGCGGCTGCCGAGGGAGGGGCTGTTTGCTTTGCGCCCCGGCCTCCTCCCCTCAGGCCGGCTCGGCTCACGGCTCACCGGGCCACATTTCCGGCCCATCTGGCCGTCACTGGGCCCCGTCGCTCCTCTTCGCAGTGACCCCAGGCAGCGTCCCACCACCCACACTTGCCCCACCCTCCCTTCTGAAGGCCTCCTTTCGGGGGACGGGGCGGGGCCGCGTGGTGGGGCCGGCCCCTTCTCTGCCCCTGAGGCCAGCCGCTCAGGGTCTGGGGGTGTTGGCGAGGGCCCACTGGCGCCCGCAGGTTGTGGTCGGGATGGCAGAGCCCCAGCAGGGAGGCTCCGCGTACCCGTGTGTCTGTGTGCACACGTGTGGGTCTGCGCCTGTGACCCTGTGTCCAGGTGTCAGCCTGGGGCCAGGGGCAGGCTGAGGGACCTCTTTGTCCTGCAGCCTCGGAGGCCCCTGGGGATGGTGGGATTTCAGGAGGTGACAGGTGGTGGACAGGGTCCTCCTGGGAATGAGGGCTGGACCCTGGGCAGCCTGGTGGGTCCTCCTGGGGTCCTCCTGTCTGGGGGCCCTGACGCGACCCCCCCCCCAACTGCCACTGTGAGCTGAGTAGGTGCCTGGGGGCGGGCCCTGCAGACTGCTGGTCACTGGGGAGAGGTGGTCAGGGGAAGCAGGAGGGCTGGCTGGCTGGGGCAACTACCTGGCAGGGGTGTGGCCCCCCGAATAGGGGTGGGACGTGGGGGCCGAGGGGAGGTGACCGGATCTCTGTCGCTCAAACCCCGGTCCCCTGGAAGCAGAGCCTCGGGACCCCCTCCCCACTTGGGGCCCCAGAGAAGCTGAGCCCGTGGCTGTCAGCTTGCCCATCCCTGGGGGCACGGCCTCCACCCTCCCTTAGCACCCCAGACAGGGGCGACGGGGGTCCGCGCCCTGCGGGGCCCTGGGAGCCACAGCGTCTGCAGGACCCACAGGAGCGCTCTGGTTGCAAAGCAGCAGTGGAACCAGCTGGCAGTTGCATATTGAAGAAACACCAGCTGGTTATTGAAAACACATGCCGCCCTTGGGCTCTGAGCGATAGCGTCTCAGAGCAGCCGCGTCAGGCTGGCACCTCCGTGCGGCCAGGACACCCGGACGTGGCCCTCCTGGCCTGAGTGGCGGCCTCGAGGGGTGGAGGCACCTTCCAGTGGCTGGTGGCTGGAGTCCCGGGAGCCAAGCCCGGCCAAGCCCCTTGGAAGGGCAGCTGAGTGCCTCTGGCTGCCTCTCCTGGTCTGGAGGGACAGTGGGTGGCTGCCCACGAGAGAGGCCCGAAGCCCCCGTAGTCTTCCCCTGGTGCTGGAGCTGCACATGGGCCCAAGCTCCAGGCCACGGGCACAGCAGGGGCTGAGGGTCCCCTGGCGGTAGCTCTGTAGCCTTGTGGTGTCGTGGTGTCCTTCCCTGTGGTCAGCCCCTGTTGTGGTCTAGACCCGATCACTCCCATTGTGCCCACACTTGACCCCAGAGGAAATGAAGCTGGACCCAGGCCGGGGGGGTCAGGGACGTTCAAGGGCACCATGACCTCAGCCCAGGGCTCCGGCTTCTCCCACGGGAGAGACTGGTCACCCAGAGCTGGGTTGTCCAGCCGCTTGCCCTCTGCCCCAAATGCCTTGGTGACCTGGTGTGGCCTGGCTGGCAGTGGGGAGGCTCTTGCCCGGGCACACACGAGCACAGACGCGGACGCTCGCATGTGCGCCCCCCGTCTGTGAGGGGCTGTCCTTGCTGGTCTGTGTACGTGCGTCCTGGGCGAGCCGGTCCTCCTGACTGCATTCCAGCTCCTGTGTGAGAGCGCACAAGGGCCCCTGTGGTCTGAGAGGGGGCAGGCGTCTCTGCCTGGGGTCCTGGGTGGGCTACTGGCAGGGACAGGCCTCCCCCCAGCTCCCAGTGCCCACACCGCCTTTGCTCTGACCGACCCGCTGCCAGTCCCCTCCTCCCTGATGGAACCCTCTGACCCCCCAGGGCCCCCGAGGATGGCGGACAAGGTGGTCCCGAGGCAGGTGGCCCGGCTGGGCCGCACGGTCCGGCTGCAGTGCCCCGTGGAGGGGGACCCGCCGCCACTGACCATGTGGACCAAGGACGGCCGGACGATCCACGGCGGCTGGAGCCGCTTCCGCGTGCTGCCCCAAGGGCTGAAGGTGAAGGAGGTGGAACCGGAGGACGCTGGTGCCTACGTGTGCAAGGCCACCAACGGCTTTGGGAGCCTCAGTGTCAACTACACGCTCATAGTGATGGGTCAGTGTCGGGGCGGGGCCTTGCGGCGTGCCGTTCGACTCCGGCCAGGAGGCAGCGCTTCCCCGAGTGCCCACCGCCACCCCCCATCCTGCCTGAACTTGACCGCTGCCCCCCAGGACCAGGCCTGTCCTGCTCAGTGCCTCTGAGTCCTGGACACCCCCCAGCCCGGGCCTGCCTCCTCAGCTTGCACCTCGGGGTGGGGGTGGGGGTCTTTCCTCCCAGCCCCTTCTCCCACAAAGGTCTGCCGGCCTGAGGGGCCAGGGCTGGCTGGGAGATGGCAGGAGTGGGTGGGGGGCCCCAGCTCGCACCAAAGCGCAGTCTGGTGGGCCAGGCCGGCCAGTAGCCTTGGCGTCGGCCATGACTTGAGGCTCAGGTTTCCAAGTTCAGAGGGGCCGCTGGGAAGCGAGGGCCTTGTGTTCTCTGCCTCCGGGGCCCGGGCTAGGGGACTGGGCGGTGCCCCAGCAACACGCCCTTCACTCGCTGGTACCAGGCGCTGGCCCGGCCCTCCCCCCGGGTGCCGGGGCAGCACAAAGCAGGAGCCCGACCCCCACACCCCGCCACTCAGTTCTGGGGTGGGGTCCAGGAGCCGGGCCTTGGTCCTGGGCCCTGGAGGCGGCGGCTGTCCGGGGAGGGGGCATTCCTCAGCATTCCCCGACCACCACCCCCCCCAGGCCCCACAGGCCTCCTCTGGACTGTGGAATGGGAATACTGTGGGTGTCCCCCCACCACGTCCTTTCAAAGGGGAGGATGACCAGGCGGTATGTGAGCCATGTCAGCTTACCGAGCCCTCGGCCCCTTGATGTGGGCTAGGGTTACTGCAGCTGCTGGCAGGCCCCAGCCCCCACCGCCCCCAGGCCCTGCAGACCCCCGGGAGCCAGGGTGGGAGAGCCAGACCTCCGTCCCACCCACGCCTGGCGGGGTCACCTGCACCCAGGGAGTGGGCCGGGAGGCGGCTCCCGCCCAGCTGTCCCTGGGATTCTGAGCTGTGGGTGTGCATCCACAGCCTCCTGCTGGTGTGCTGGAGCCTCCCAGCTGGGCCTGGGGCTGGGGTCCATGCTGGGATCTCACAGGGGCTACTGAGGCCCCTCTCATGTGCCCCGCTCCTCCCCCCACCCCCCAGATGACACCAGTCCAGGAAGGGAGAGCCCAGGGCACGACAGCTCCTCTGGGGGCCAGGAAGACCCAGCCAGCAAGCAGTGGGGTGAGCAGAGGGGCGTCAGGTGGGCTGGGGGCTGGGCTTCACCGCTCCCACCGCCCTGCCGGGCCCTCTGACCTCCACGCCTCCCTCCCTCTGCAGCGCGGCCCCGCTTCACGCAGCCCTCCAAGATGAGGCGCCGCGTTATCGCGCGGCCCGTGGGCAGCTCCGTGCGGCTCAAGTGCGTGGCCAGTGGGCACCCGCGGCCCGACATCATGTGGATGAAGGATGACCAGGCCTTGACCCGCCCGGAGGCTGGCGAGCACAGGAAAAAGAAGTGGACGCTGAGCCTGAAGAACCTGCGCCCGGAGGACAGCGGCAAGTACACGTGCCGCGTGTCGAACCGCGCAGGCGCCATCAACGCCACCTACAAGGTGGATGTGATCCGTGAGTTGCGGGCGGGGCGGGGGCTGGGGGCGGGCTGCAGCCCCGGGACCACGCCCAACGCCTGTCCCTGTGCAGAGCGGACGCGCTCCAAGCCTGTGCTCACGGGCACGCACCCGGTGAACACGACGGTGGACTTCGGGGGCACGACATCCTTCCAGTGCAAAGTGCGCAGCGACGTGAAGCCGGTGATCCAGTGGCTGAAGCGCGTGGAGTATGGCGCCGAGGGCCGCTACAACTCCACCATCGACGTGGGTGGCCAGAAGTTCGTGGTTCTGCCCACCGGCGACGTGTGGTCGCGGCCCGACGGCTCCTACCTCAACAAGCTGCTCATCACGCGCGCGCGCCAGGATGACGCGGGCATGTACATCTGCCTGGGTGCCAACACCATGGGCTACAGCTTCCGCAGCGCCTTCCTGACGGTGCTGCCTGGTGCGTGGGCCTCACCCCGCCCCTGCCCCGCCCCTCGGGTCCCACCCCGTCCCTGCCCCCGCCCCCAGGGGGGTGTCCCACCAGGCCCCGCCCATGTGCACCAGCTGGGCTGTGGGGGTCCCGCGCCCTGACGGTCCACTCCCTGCCCCTCGGTGTCTCCCGCAGACCCAAAGCCCCCAGGGCCACCTGTGGCCCCCTCGTCCTCCACCACCAGTCTGCCGTGGCCGGTGGTCATCGGCATCCCAGCCGGCGCGGTCTTCATCGTGGGCACCGTGGTCCTGTGGCTCTGCCAGGCCAAGAAGAAGCCATGCGCGCCGGCCCCGCCCCCCCCGGCGCCTGCACATCGCCCACCTGCCGGAGCCCGCGACCGCGGCGGGGATAAGGACCTGCCTGCCCCCGCCACCCTGGGCTCTGGCCCTGGAGTGGGGCTATGTGAGGAGCTTGGGCCCCCAGCCGCCCCCCAGCATCTGCTGGGCTCCGGCTCAGCCACCGGCCCCAAGCTTTACCCCAAACTCTACACAGACACGCACACACACACACACTCACACACACACTCACACGTGGAGGGCAAAGTCCACCAACATCAACACATCCACTACCAGTGCTAGGAGGCCTCCGGATGGGCTTGTGGAGGCCACGGCCAGTGGCCGGCTGGGGCAGAGTGCCACAGGGGAGGACAGACCGTGGGTCCATCTCCCCATGCCCCGTGAGATACACACACACACACACACACACACACACACACACACTCAGACTGAAGCCTTTGGGAAGGTCTGTATTGTAACCGCAGTGCGCATGTGGCGACTGGCTAGCTCATGAAGGAATCCCTTGGCCCCGTGAGAAGGATTTCACGGGGGCCATGGTCACCCCCCCACCCTGGCCTGGCAGGAGATCTGAGAGGCACCCTGGCTTTGCAAACCAAAAACTCCGACCCCTTCCCTACGCCTGCCTGCCTGTGTCCCTGCCCAGGCTATTTTTGCCGCCACCTGTCCTGGTGTGCAGGAGTCCACCAGTACCCTGGAGGGGGGTCGGGCGGAGCAGCCCTGGGCCCTGTCCTGAGAGGCTGGAGCCAGCTGGGGGTGACTTTCGTCCCACCCAGCCTCCCACTGCCAGAGAGGAGGGCCCTTAATATTTATATTTAAGAAATTAAGATAATAATATTAATGATGAAAGGAGGGCTGGGCCACAGAGACTTGGCCTCTCCTGGGACCCAGGACCCACCTGGCCTTGTGGCCATGCTGGATGTCCACGCAGGGCCTGGGCACCCATCACCCCATTACCCGTGGCCCCAGACCTCTGTAATTTTATATAGAGTTTGAGCTGAAGCTTCGTATATTTAATTTATTTTGTTAAACAAGAAAACGTGCATCCTTTTCCTCGAAGTTGGTGTTCCTTCCTGTGTGCGCGTGCGTGCACCTGTAGGCCAGGAGCCCCATGGCCAGGCCACAGGCTCGGGGCCCCCGGGACCCACCGTTGGTGTCCTGGACGCTCACCTGTATGCATGTCTCTGGCCAGCCTGAATCTGGCTTGGTAGGGGTCTGCTTTCTGTACTGGTGTGGCACCCCCCACCCCCAGTCCTCGCCGCAGGGCCTGTGCTCCTCCTGTCCCACGTTCTGGGGCTCGCTGCGTGCCCTCGGTGGGCAGGTGGGCTGGGGACTCCGCCGCAGGGCCCCATCCACCCTGGGTGGGGCAGCAAAGCCTCTGCTGGGCGGCTTGGGCCGCCCCGGCCTGCAGGTTCTGGAGCCTTATAAGAAGCACTAACAGGTCGTGCGATTTTAGTGAGGCCCCCGGCGGGACCACATCGGTAGGTGAGCAGGAGGGGTGGGGCCCAGAACCCAGCCCCTGGTTCTCAGCACTTCAGGCCACGAGCTCGGGCCCTGCCTGACCTGCGGCTGGGCGTCCCCCACCTGACCTGGAGGCCGGGCCTCCTCGCAGCCTCCATGCTCCCCTGCTGCTCACTTCCCCTCCCCAGCTCCAGGCTGGACCCCCACCTCTGCTGTCGTCTCCCAGGGCTCAGTCCCCTCTCCCCTCCTCTGCTGGGACCCCAGGCGGGGCAGGACGGGACCCCCTGTCCTCTTCAGTGCTGCGCCCCCGGCCTCTGGTCTCCCGGGGTGGACCCTACTCCTGTTTCCAAGGAGGCCCCTCACCAGGCTCAGGCCGGATGACAGGGGCCACCCACAGCCCCAAGGGAGACCCAGGGCCTGGCTGGCGGCGGGAAGCCGGGCGGCAGTGGTTAGGGCAGCAGTGGGGGCTGCTGGTGGCCCACAGCTGGGGACCAAACAGATGTTCCCCAGACAGGACTGGCTGCAGCCAACGCCTGGTTGGGTTTCAGTTCGAGGGGGAAGGGTGGAGAGAGAGGAGGCCCTGGGCAGTGGGGAGACCTCAGGCAGTGGGCCATCTCTGGGTCATAGGAGTTGAGCTGCCCCCTCCCCAGCATGTGGGCAAAGGGGCAGGTTCCTGGAGGGTGCAGTCCCTTGGAACTGCAGAGGAGACTCTAGGACCCCAGCTCTGTGCCCTTGGCCTGAGGCTGGTGCTGTCCACCCGTTTCCTGGGGACCAGCCTCACCATCTGCCCCAGGGAAGGTGGGGAACTAATGACCTGCCCACCCCTAGGGCCTGTCTCAGCCTGAGAGGTCTGGTTCTCTGGAGACCAGTGGCTCTGTGTCCATCCCCCAGCGTCCTTCCTGAAGAGAGGGCTGCTGGTGGGCTGGTCACTCTGTGGGCCTGCTGGGGTGCCGGGAAGGGTGCGGGGCTGGTGGGGGGGTCTGGATGACAAGACAGGTCCGTCTGCATGGGGCTGGGCGGCCATCAAGAAGTCCAACCCCGGATTACAGGCCGGCCACACCTTGGCGCCCAGAGCCCTCAGCCAGGCCATCTCCCACATTTCAGCTTCCAGCTGTGGGGCAGGGGTGGAGGCGGGAGGGCACCATGTGGCCCCGGACGCCCAGTGTCCTTCTCTGGGGCGCCCCGTGCCGTTTGCGGGACCAAGGCTCCCAGGGCCGCCCTTACTGGGTGACATCTGCCTACCGGGGGCCACTGGCCGGTCCGCTCCCTGCCCCACCGGCCCCACCCCCATCCCCGGCGCCTTGCCCACTCGGGGGCTCCCAGGTCGTGCGGGGCGGGGCGGGGCTCACACGAGGGCGAGTGGGCGGAGCCGGGCTGCGGGGGTGGAGCTGGTGGAGTGCGAGTGGGCGGGGCCGGGCGGCGCGAGGGGAGGGTCTTGGGGCGGGTGAGGCGGGCCCGAGGGTCTCCGAGTCAGGCCTGTGCTCCCGGGGTCGGGTTGGGGCTCCTGGGGTCGCACCAGGTGAGGCTCCACGGCCTGGCTTCGCCTCCTGGGCGCTCGGGGGCCGTACCTCGGCCCCTCCTCCCGGCCCTCCACAGTTGCCCCTTCATAAATACCAAGGCCAGGACCTAATGTGCCCTTGGTCACAGGCAGAAAGACCAGCGAGCAGCCACCCGTGATGCCACTGGGGTCCCAAACAGGAGCACAAAATCTTCCCTACCCCCAGCTTCGTGAGTTCCCCGCGGGGTGGGAGTTGGGCCTGGGCCTTGTCCTGGGGGGTCCCATTCTCGAGAAACAGGAGGGGGACCCAGCTGTGTTCTCCGTAATTCCCAGGCCAGACTGGGTCACTGGGACCAAAACTCCTGATGTCCATGGTGGGTTCTGGGTGTTGAGTAGGTGGGGGTCCCAGGAGGGTGGAGCCCCAGAGCCAGGCCAGTACCTTCCCTGTGGCCTGGGCTGTGACAAGCTGTTCTCTTCAAACCTGCCAACTCGAAAGGGCGGCCCAAGCTCTGACACCCGGGGGTGTGACTGGCCCCTCCCTACCTCCGCCCTGCCGCCCAGCCCTCCTGGCTTCAAAGGGGCAGCCGAGAGGCTTCTGCAGCTGTCCCAGAGTGGGGGCCCTGAGGCCGATGTCCAGGGACCGGGAGATGTGGCAGGAGGGTGGAGATGGGGGAACATGGGGCCACACCTGTGGGGCTTGGGTCGGGAGGGCCTGGCAGGAGATCAGAGCCTCGTCCGGGGGCCCGGCCAGGGGGCCTGGGACAGGAATGCAGAATCTAAGACTCAGGAAAGGGGACAGGAACATGGGACATGGGACGAGGACCCCTGGCACAGCACAGGCTCACCCAGGGCTCCGGATGTGGGGTCAAAGACTGCAGATGCCAGCCAGGCTGCAGCCTGCTGGGCAACACCGCATAGGGCTTGCAGGGGCCTGGGCCTGCTCAGGGGCCAGGGTGGGGTGGAGGCGCTGTGGCATCAAGGGGCTGAAAGGTGAGCACCCAGACCCAGGGCACAGCCCAGACCCAGGGCACAGGCTGGGTTGCCCTGGGACCTGACAGCCTGTGGGCTGGAGCTGCAGCCAGGTGGGGTATGGAGACACGGGGCTCACGCAGGGTCAAGCCACCCGGGGCTGGGCTGGGCTGGGCAGCCGCCCTCACCGCATGCCTGAGGCACCAGCCCCCATGTGTCCCTCTTGCGGGTGGTGGGCGGGGCCAAGCCTGCTCATCACGTGCAGGCTCGCCCTGCGCCTGCTGCTGACCTCACCCAGGGTGGGATGGGAGCCCATCCTACTCAACCACCCGGGGCTGGCTGGGCTTAAGGCCCTCAGGAGATGGGCTGGGCATCAGGGAAGCTGGGGGCCAGGGGCTCTCCTGGGAGCCCTTTGAAGGTCCATGCTATCCTCCCAATTCAACCCCCATCATGTCAGCCCCACCTAGGGTGCCCTCCCCACGCCTACCTTGACAAGCCGTCTTCAGTCCTTCTTTGGCTCAAGAGGCCTCCACAGGCCGGTGATCCCCCTGGCCCAGCCGCCCTGACTCCTGGACTGCCACCGTCTGTGGAAGGGAGGGTGGGCTTCCCAGCAGGCCACAGGTGATAGTGAGCCCAGGCAGGCAGGTGGGCGCTGGCAGGGGTCCCCAGGCCGCGGGATGCAGTGCACGGGAAGGAGGCCCTGCCTCCTATGGGGCTTCTCCCACGGAGACCCCCGGGGAGGGCCCCCAGAGCAGCCCTGGGTCGGCAGCTTCCAGCACCTCGTTCTGGCTGTGCTGCTTGGGGTCACCTGGAGCTGTGCCTGGAGGGCTCGGAACCCGCCGTCCCGTGTGCCTCTGCTGGGCAGCAGCTGGCACCCTGGTCAGCTGCCCGTGCCCCTGGCATTGCTGACGTGAGGGATGGAAGCCTTGACACAGGGCTCCCACCAGCCCTGGGTGGCTGCACCCATCCACCACGTGGCTACTGCCGACTGGGCCTGGCGTCTCACGCCCCTGCCCCGGCGCCTCAGGCGCTGGGCAAGGGTGCTCAGCCAGCACCAGATCCGCATTTGCTCTGAGGTGAAGGAGGCCCCGGGCCAGGCACCTTCAGCACACTCCTGCGTCTAGGGGTGCAGGCTGGCTCCTTGAGGGGTCTTGTCTCTGGTGCTCGCCGGGGATGATAAGGTGGAGTGTTGCGGCTGGGGATGGGCACAGCCTCTCCTGCCTGGATCTGGGCTCAGCCCCACCCCAGCCTTGCCCGGGACTGGCAGGCTTGCTCCCTCCCCTCTCCAGGGCCGCAGGGGTGAGGGCACCCCTGAGGCTTCACTGACTCCCGGCCCCTTCCCCCACCACACCTTCAAGACTCCATGGAAGCTGAGCTCTGTGGAACCGCCAACCCCACAGACAAGCCTGGGGAGAGGGTGCCCACTGGCCAGCCACAGGGAGCAGCCTCGGGTTAGGGTCAGACATCCATCCCCGTGGAGCCTGGGCTGAGACACACCCCTGGCCCTAGGGCCAGATGGAGGGACCAGTGAGGGGTCTGCAGCAGCCCCAGGTGAGGGTGGGTGGGCACGGTGCCCAGCACCCGGGAGCTGTGCACCCCGCCCCCTTCACTCAGCAGCCATGGGGCATCTGGCCCCGGGTCGGCAGGTGCTGCCAGCTGCCAGCAGCTGGCTGAAGGTGCCCCTTCTCCTGAGTCTCGGGGGATGGGGAGAGCATCCGGTTGGAGGAAAGGCCGAGCTGTCCTTGTGTCCCCAAAGCGCCGCCCCCAGGCCCTAGAGACCCTTGCAGAGAGGACAGCCTTGGGGAGCAGGACACGCAGGGGTGTCGACCCTGGTGCCTGGGCTGTGTCCCCAGGCGGTGCCATCTGTTTCTGTGGGCCCCAGTGATGGGGGAGCTCCATGCGGGGGTGGGGTAAGGCTACCCCAGCATCACCCCGTTGGAGGCAGTGAAGGTGGGCTTCGGGGGAAGGCCCTGGGGATCGTGGAGGTGCCCCACCCCTCCCGCTGACACTGTTCCCTCCTGGCGCTCAGGATTCCTGACCCTCCTGGAACTTGGCAGTCTCTCTCGTGGGGCCCTGGGTTCCTGGGCTCTCACTGGGACACTGTCCCATCCCTCCTGCCCCTCCTTAGGCCGGCCCCAAGTTCATCACAGTGGGCTTTTCACGAAGCCCTGCAGCCTGACCACTCCCGCTGGGACCCACCCTCAGCCAAAAATTTGATCAACAAAACAAGTTACCCCTGCCTGAGGACCCGCTTTGGGATGGGTATACACCTCTAGCGACGGGCCGCTTTGGGATGGGTATACACCTCCAGCAACAGGGCTGGCTCAGTGGGGGGCAGGGGCAGGGAGCTCTCCGTGCCCTCGACCCCTGCCTCCTGCCCTCGCCCTCTTCCATCTTGTGGTGGGGACAGGGGGTCTGTCAGCCTCCAGGAGGACTGCAGCGTGGTGGAGAGCGGCAGTGCCCCAGCCTGACTCTGACCTCTGGTGTGGGCTGGGACGGTGGGGGTCTGGGGTCACCACCGAGTCCTCTTCCAGCCCTGGGGTGCGGGGCCCCTCCTCAACCCTCACCCTGCCTCCCAGCAGCACCCTGGGCTGACCTCCCACCCAGCGCACACGGACTGTCTTCTCGGGCAGCGGCCCCTCCCATCTTGAGGCCCCAGGCAGCTCCCCACCACTCTGACCCTCAGATTCCTACTCTGTGCACAGACAAGAGGACCCGGCCAGCGGGAGCCCCTGTCCACCGCGTGGGTAGGAGGTGAGAGCAGGCCCGCGCCCGGAGCACACAGAGTGGACCCGCCTAGACCGGGGCCCAGGGCAAGGCAGGGTGGGCTGGGGTGGCACCGGGCTCCGCAGAAGCAAATTCCTTCTTCCTTCACAACTTTTTCCTCTTTTTTTTTTCCACGTTCTTCCAAAAGCCATCCTCTGCTGTTCGTTCCTGGAGCCCCTCCAAGACCATCGGCTCCGGCTCCACTCGTGGCCACAAAGCTCCTTTGATGGAGGAGGCGGGAGCTAAACCAACAGTGGGGGCAGGGGGCGGGAGCCCCCGGCGAGGCCTCAGGGTATCTTGGGGGGGGGGCTGTACAGGGTGGGGGTGGGGGCCCAGCAGGGACCCCAGCCCCGGGCTCAGCCTTGTTCCTGGCTGGGAGGATGGTGGCCCCATCTGCCTGCCTAAGCCCAGCACCCGTGGCTGAGGCATCCTGGCTGTTCTAGGGGTGGCTGTGGGGCCCTTCGTATCCATCTGGGTCTGCCGAGGGTGGGTGCCAGCCTCGCTGGGAGGTCTGCGGCCACAGGACCCTGTGCCCGGCTGACCGATGGGGTGGCATTTGCCTTGGATTGTCCGTCCTCTGCCAGTGTCTCCACCCATGGGCTGCGGGGCCCAGGCGGGCACACAGCGTCACTCACAGAGTGTTTGGAGAGAGGGGCTGTTGGAGGCAGAATGTCAGGGTGTGGTTCTTCTCCTTTCTGCCCTCTTGGAAACCCAGAGGTCTGACCCCCGTGGCCCCCCCCAGAAGCCAGCTTGGAGCATTGGGCACCCTCAGATGCCAGGGAGGCCTGGATGGCCTGCAGGGTGACGGGAAGTCACGGGCATCACAGGGCAAGGGGGCCCCGGGCTGGGCCGGGGCTGGACAGGCGCACACCCCGGGCTGTGCAGCGAGTGTCTGCACGGGAGGCGGCGCGGGGCGGGCACGGAGCCGCCTGGCTGCCGCCTCGGGGCTTCAGGCAGCCGAGGGGGCGGGTGGCGGGCCAGCTGGGTCCGGGACAGGCTGCCGGCTCCCAGGCTCCCGGCCCCCCGGGCCCGCGGCTGGTGCCCGCCGCTGTCCGTGCACTGAGCCCTCGCTGCTTGGCCGGGGGACTCTCGCTTGGCTGCAAACACAAACATCACCCCCGGGGCCCCGCGGGGGCAGCGGCCGGGCGGGGAGCAGGCCCAGAACGAGGCACAATCCACCCTTTGTTCCCGTGGCCGCCCGGAGCCTGCGGGCCAAGAGGAAATGAGGCCGCGCCAGCCAGCAGCCCTCATGGCTGGGCCCGTGGACGCCGGGCTGGGCCCGCAGAGGAGTGGAGGGGGCCCCAGGGAGGGCGCAGGCAGGCCCCAGCGGTGTGGATAGAGAGCCCGCACCCCCCACCCTGCACCCCCACCGGGGAGGCCTGCCTTGCGCCCCGTGGAGGCCACGGCCGGAGCATGCATCCTGGAAAGGCCCTGCTCCGGGCCGAGGTCAGCCTGCCGGTGGCCTCCTTCCCCCGCAAAGGCCGCAGACAGGCACTGGGTCTCTCCTGGCTGAGGCTGGACAGCGGGAGGCAGGGTCTGGCTGGCCAGGGCCTGGCTCATGCCCCACCCTGCCCATCACCGCTTCCCAGGGCCCCCTGGACAGGATAGAGGGGACGGGGTCTGCGGTCCATCCCTGAAGCGGCCAAGCTCGTCCCTTCCCCCTAAGCGGGGCAGGCCCTGGGCTGAGAGTCCTATCCCGGGCGGCCTGGGGCCCCTGATGGGAGCGTGTGCACACCTGTGTGTACTCTGCGCACACATGTGCAACTCTGCGTGTGGGTGTGTGGGGCTTGGGGCGCTCCCTCACACCTCCCTGCATCTGCACACCCTTCTGAGGGGCCTCCCGGAGTCCTCATTTGTGAGACTGCCTGCCTGGTGGGGTCTCTGGACCGGCCTGCCGCAGCAGTGCTCAGCGGGCTCCACGGGCCCCAAGCGGCCCCGTGTCTCTAGCTCAGGTGCGCTTCAGCCCCGCCTTAGCCTGTGCTGAGGCTGAAACTGGACCCGAGTTCCCTTCCTCTCTGAGATGCGTCTCCCCTGGGAAGGGCTGACTCCACCCACCAGGCACCACCTTCGTCCTCTCAGGCAGCGATCCCACCAGACCCAACCCCACAGCAGGGGCGGCCTGGGGTCCCACTGGAGCGCCGGGCAGGAGCTCGGCGGGTGATGTGCCCGCCTCGGCTCAGCTCTGGGTGCGGGACCCTTGGGGTCCCCGCAGAGGTGGGGGGGCCGTGGGGCAGGGGCTGTTGCCGTATCTCTGAGGCCCAGGCTCGGGCCGGTGGCCAGGGTGGGTCCGGGGTGGTCTTCTTCCCCCGACACCAGGCCCGCATCCACTCCCGGGGTCCCGTCTCAAACCCCAGCAGGGAGGGTCCAAGGCTGGTGGCCCTGCTGTGGACTGGGGTCCTTGGGGCCAGGGGCGGGGCTCTGAGGCCTGAGCGTCTGGCCCCGCCCTGCGACGTGCACGTGCACACGCCTGCGCGTGACAACCTCGCCGGCCGTCACTCACGAGGGGCTGCATGGGCCCTCCCAGACGGCGAGTGCGCGGCCCTTCCTGGAGGTAGTCGGAAGCCTGCCCAAGGCTCGTGCTTTCCCGCAGCCCCGGCCCAGACCCCGGCTGCGGCAAACGCCGGCGTACTGCGCCACCCCCGGGGCCCCGAGGATGCCATCCTCCTGGGGCAGAGAGGAGGCCGGCCCATGAAGCCGGGTCCCCAGCAGGCCTGGCCTCCAGCGGTTTCCTGCCCCATTGTGAACCCCGCCCGCCCTGCTCGGCTTGACTGGGAGAGGGCCAAGGCATAGGGTCCCAGGCCGCCCCTCCCATCCGCCAGGGCCTCCCCAAGCGATGCCCCCTCTGGCTACCTGGCCAGGAAGGCAGGGATACCGGACGCTCAGGACTAAGGAGCATGGCCACAACTTTAGAGGGGCTGCCCACACCGCTTTCTCCAGAGTCCACGAGATGGTTGCCCAGCTGTGCCGGCCTGCAGCCCAGGCCCCTGCCACCCCCGAGCCCGCCCTGCAACCCCTGGGCCTGGAGGGGACCTCGGTTCAGGTAGGGAGCCTGCAGGTCCCACGGTCCCCCAGTGCCCACCCCCGCGGGGGGCCGAGGGTAGTTTGTTGCTCTTATCTGGAAGAGGCCAGGGCGGTAGGGACCTGTCTCTGCCAGCCAGCTCCTCTTGGAACCAGGGCCCCGTGGGCGGCACACAGGGGTCTCCAGCCCGTGGGGGTCTGTCCTCCAGGGCACGTCTCTGTAGGGGGCCTGGGGCTCGGGGTCCTGGGGCAGGTGAGAGCAAGCATCCCCATGGGGTGGGGTGATGGTGTTTCATGACCCCCACCTCTTTCCTTGGGCCCAGGTTCCTAGAGAGCTTGGGGGGGGGCAGTAGGTCGGGAGTCCCAGGCCATGGGGGACCTCCCTTGGGTGTTGGGGGCTCTGCCCCGTGGTGCCCCCGTAGCGCCTGCCTTTGGGCCGAGTGGCCCTCACGACCATCCTGCATTTCCGTGGCTCAAGCGAACGCAGATGGGGGCAGCCGTTCCTCCAAGGAGGATGGGTGGGTGCAGGTGGGCCCAGCGTGGGGTGCCGAGAGGGCAGTTGGGAACCTGAGGGCACCAGGCTCCAGAGCCTGGCTGTGGGGGGCAGGTGCCTGCGGTCAGCCTCTTGCTCCCAGGCTGTCCGGCTGAGAACCATCCGGCACCTCCTGGGGTCTGAGCAGAGCGGAGGGGGGAGGGCGGGGGACTGGCTGTGGGGCTTCCGAGCCCCTTCCTGGCCCTGTGCCCGCCAGCCCGGTGGGCAGCCCTGCCCCCCTCCCAAGCTGGGCTCCTGGCCGGTCAGGAGGGCAGGCACGGCAGCGGGACCCCCTTGGCAGGGCGGTGGACCAGCCTGTGGTGGCCCCCAAGCAGGCACCAGCTTCAGAAGTCGACGGGGTGAGTGGGAAGTTTCTGGGCTCACGTTACAATTTCCACTGGAAAAACAGCCCCGTTTTGAACGCTGGTTCCAAGTTTTTAAAAAATTGCAAATATATCCAGTTTCCTGACGTGCGCTCAGCTGGTGATGGCTGAGGCCCAGGATGGCCGGTGGAGGGCCTGTCAGCAGGGCTGACCTGCAGCTCTGGGGAGACACCCCTTTGGCCTGGCCAGGGGGCCTTGGGCTGCAGGCCCGTCCCGGGAGGCAGGGAGGCTGAGGCCACGGTGGCTAGAGTTGCAGGGGCGTCAGGAAGGGCTCCTCTGTCCTTCAGGGTCGTCCTCCGCTCGGGCCTTTGGTGGCTGCACCTGACCCCGGGTTGAGGGGCAGGAGCCCTGGGGACCGCTGTCACCTGGTGCAGCTTAGACCTGCCGGCTCCCGGGGCCTTGGGGTGCGGGGTGGGGGGCTGATCCGGGGCTCAGCACTCTGTCAGCTGCCTTGGCCATCGTCTGTGTGGAGGGGGCTGGGCTGGGTGTGCGCACGCGTGTCTGTACTCATGTAAGTGTGTGCACAGTGTGAATCTGGGTGTGTCCGCAGCCGCCCCAACACTCAGGGTCACGGCGGGGCTTGAGCGCAACAGGGTGAGCGGGTCTTCAGGGAGGGTGCAGAGGTCCCGGACTGCCTCTCTCTGCTGCCTGCTCCCTGCGTGTCCTCCACGCTAGACGCCCCCCGGCTGGGGGGCGGGCCAGTGGCCTGTCCAGAAGTGCTCACTGGGTCAACGGGGACTCTTGCCTGTCCCGGCCACGTTCCTGGGTTCACGGAAGGCTCTTCCTGGTGCCAAAAGCATCTGGAATCGCTTCCACAGGCTGAATTCGAACTTTGCGCAATTGGAAATGGGGCTGTCTCCTGCAGGATGGGAAGCTGGTGGGTCCTGCCTCTCCCCCGCTGGCCACACTGCCCGAAGGGTGCTCCCAGCTCGGCTGGTGTGGACAGGAAGCCGGCCCGGGCAGAGGTTCTCAGGCCCCAGCGGAGGCTCCTCTGGGAAGGAGCTGGAGGTGGTCCCGGGAGGCCCATTGCGAGCCTGGCCTTTGGCCCGGGGGAGCCACATGCCCCCGTGACCCCACAGGGGCATCTAGGAGCCATGGTAACCCCAGGTCCTCCCTGGGGTGGGGATGAGCGGAGTGGCCCGGGGCCCAGCACTGGGTCACAAGCCAGGAAATCACAGCTGTGCTTCCTCACTGGGGACGCAACGACCTCTGGGTTTATGCAGGAGCTGCAAATTCCAGCTCCACCGAAAAGAAAACAGACTCTTCGGCAAGGACGCACCTCTCGCGTGGAGACCCACCAAGTCACCTGAGGCCAGAAACAGCAGCTGTCCACCCAGACCACGTGCCCCGGATGGTGTGTGGACCCCCAGCAGGGCCCATGCAAGGGTCCCGCCTGCATTCCCACAGAGAGGCCGATGGTGGGAGAGGGGAGGGCTTTGCCCTCTGTGCCCCATCCCGCCGCAGCCTTGCGGGAATGCATTGCCTCTGGGGTCCGCCAGCCCCGTCCAGCCCCTTCCACTCACCCATGCCCACCTACAGCACGCTGGGCTTGCAGCTGCTGGCCCTGCCCGGCTCCTGGGAGCTGCCTATGTGGAAGCTCCCCCTGCCTGGTGTTGAAGTCCCGGGCCGTGAGTACAGCGGGCTCAGCAGTGACCATTAGTGACTCTGGGTCCTCAGCTGCCCTCGTGACATCCATATCTGTGGTCCACGCTCTTCTCTGGGGCACCTCCTGTGGGACCCAGTGCTCTAGACGACACGGGAGCCACACGTCCCTGAGCCTCTGGGCCTGTGATCGCCAGCCTGGCCCAGAAGCCATGGGCGGGGATGGTGCTGGGCCGGAGGGCGTGTCCTGTGTGAGAACTCACCAGCACTCACGGTCAGGAGCAGGGCACCAGGAATGAAAGTTCCTGAGCGCCTCGTCGCTGTGTCTAGGGAAATAAATTCAGTAACAGATGAGCTTTTAACAAGGCACAGAGTGAAAACGTCCTGGGAGGGGCCGGGGCAAAGGTGTCGTTGGCGTGAGTCCAGCTGGCCCACCTTTGTCCTGAGCGTGGCCGTGCTGGGGCACGTGGTCACTTGGCACGGCCGCCTGCCTGTGGATGCTGCCGGTCACCAGATTCTGGGTTGGGCCCTTGCTCCAGAACCAGCTAGGGCAGGCACTGAGCGTGATTGCACGGTCACCCTGGGGGTCCCTGGCCCCTCCTTAGGGGGCTGGCCGCCCGCCTCCCCAGCCCCACTGCCTGTCACCCCCTCCCTGGACCTCCGGAATCCGGGGCCTTGGGGGTGGGCCCTGAGACCACAGGCAGCTGAAGCGCCAAGGCTCCCGTGGCCCGTCCAAATAGGGGGCGCGGTCCCCTGGCCGGCAGCCTTTTCTCCTGCTCACAAAGGTGTCCCCCGAAGCAGATGTGTGACTGGACTCCACACGCACAGCCTAGGGGCCCACTTTCCACATCATAAGTTACACGGAACCTTTCAAACTGTGAAAATGTTCCTGTGTGTCAGCATCGTGAGGTCAGTTTCAGCATGCCTTCAGTTTTTATCATGACAAACTCTGCACTGGAAGGACGAATGTTGAAGCTGAAACTCCGATACTTTGGCCACCTGATGCGAAGAGCTGACTCATTTGAAAAGACCCTGATGCTGGGAAAGACAGAAGGCAGGAAGAGAAGGTGACGAAAGAGGATGGACATGAGTTTGAGCAAGCTCTGGGAGTTGGTGATGGACAGGAAGGCCTGGTATGCTGCAGTCCATGGGGTCGCAAACAGTTGGACGCGACTGAACTGAACTGAAACTCTACATTTCACAAAGCATACTGCTGTAACGATTTTAAAGTGTGCAGGCCCGAGGCCTCCATCACATCTCCAGTTCTGGGACGCTTTCCTCACCCCAAACGTAAGCCAACTAGGGGCTCTGCTTCCCGTCCCCGCCCCAGCCCTGCGGGGTCTTGGCATGTACCTGCCGTGTCTGCATGACATTCACACCAGCTTCAAGGTTGCGGTGGATGGAAACACATGCTCAGTATTTTATTTACTGTCTGTTCTGAGTCACTGTTTTCTGTGTCTGTCCTAGATGTGGTCAGTTAGTGACATGTGGCACTCGCTCTGTTTTGCTCTGTGCAGTGCCCATCCGCACCCCATCCCCTGTGTGCGTGTCTGTGCCAGGTGTCAGGAGGACCCCCCAGCAGAGAGCATATTACTGCAAGGCATCCCTGGAAGGAGAAGAGGCAGAGGGAGCCATGCAGAGCATGGAGGCGTGTCCACACAGACCTCCTGTGTCCACGCGGGGCTCCTGTGTCCACGCGGAGCTCATGTGTCCATGTGGGGCTCGTGTGTCCACGCAGAGCTTGTGTGTCCACGCGGGGCTCCTGTGTCCACGCAGGGCTCCCATATCCATATGGGGCTCCTGTGTCCACGCGGGGCTCCTGTGTCCACGCGGAGCTCGTGTGTCCACGCGGGGCTCCTGTGTCCACGCGGAGCTCGTGTGTCCACGCGGGGCTCCTGTGTCCACGCAGGGCTCCCATATCCATATGGGGCTCCTGTGTCCACACGGGGCTCCTGTGTCCATATGGAGCTCATGTGTCCACGCGGGGCTCCCATATCCATATGGAGCTCATGTCTCCATGCAGAGCTTGTGTCCACGTGGAGCGCACATGTCCACACAGAGCTCATCACTGGCTGATGTACCAGCCCTTGGTGCCTGGAAGCAGGTCTGGATACCTGCAGCAGCCACGAGAAAACGCCAGATGAAACCAGAATGAGAACCACTCTGAGTGAAATACAGGGCTGGGCACGCATGTGTGCGTGCAGACACGCGTGTGTGTCCCGAGTGGTGGAGCAGGTGGACCCCTGTCCACAACGGAGAGTCCAGGGAAAGGGTGGTCTCTCCTCTGCACCCATCTTACTCTGGAACTTTCTGTGAGGGTCTGTCCATGTTGGAAGTTGGGCTGAAGCTCAGCAGCAGGGCTGAGCAGACCCGGGGTGAGTGACCGGGCCGCGTCCAGGCAGCCGGTGTCGGGAGCGCGTCCCGTCCTGGGGGATGTGTGTTCTGTGGCACGGGGCTGGCAGCTGTGCTCAGACGCACACGAGCCACAGCGGCTGTGCCTCTCAGGCCTCTCCGGGTTTCGGACACTGACTCACGCAGACGGCGAGGGGGCCCCGAGTGTCCAGCCAGTGGTCACCCGGCGGGGGTGGTGGGCCCAACCGGCCGGCCGCCCGCCTTTACCGCCAGACCCCGGGGGCTGGGGGTCCCGAGGAGGGCAGACGGGGGTCCCGAGGAGGGCAGACGGGGGTCCCGAGGAGGGCAGATGGGGCCCAGGACGCCAGCCCCCTCCCACCACGTGCATCCTGGTTCTGCAGCTCCCTGAACTCCACGCAGGAGCCTGGATTTACCACCGAAGAATTCCAGGAATTTCCTATTAGTCTGAAAAGAAAACCCCTTCAAGACCTCCTTCGTGGCTCTGAGGGGCGTGGAAGGGCCCTGTGCTGCCGGAGGAGGCCGTGCGTGCAGGGGTCGGCCCTGGATGGGCCCAGCCTCCCGCTTGCTCCCGTGGGGCCGGGCCGGGGCGCCTGGGGGCTCCTCTCCGGGGCTCGCGGCACCCCGGGCTTCCTGTCTGCCCCGAGGCCTCTGGACGGCTCTGTGAAGCTCCCTGCGGGCTGGCCCCGGCCCCTGGGCTGGCAGCGGTTCACTCGCTGTGCCGGGAAATAGTGCTGCTCGGAACACTCTCTTTCACTTTGGAAAAACACGTCCAGCGACTGTAAATTATACCTAACTCGACTCTATTTGTTAATGGAAATTTTACGGCTAAAGCGAGGCTTCTGCCAGCCGCTCTCAGCTTTGTCTCAGACAGGCGATGCCCGGGACGCCTGATGGCAGCGGATCCCAGGCCCCAGGGGCTGCGCCAGCGGAGGGGCGAACACTAGGCGCCCTCTGGCATCTCCCTGGGAGGGTCTGTCCTCAGAAGCATGGAGTATGTGATGCAACTGTGAGCAGATGGGGCTGAGAGCAACACCAGGACACAGAGAGCTGGGGGATGCGCATGTGTCCCCAGGGGGCTCCCACAGGCACCCCAACCTGCCAGCGTCCCCGGGGGGCTCCCGCAGGCACCCCAACCCAGCCAGCATCCCCAGGGAGGTCCCCGTGTGCGTCCTGCAGGGGTTCCCATGTGTGTCCCCGGGGTGGTCCCGCTGCGGCCGTGCCACCCCTCCCGGCCCCACCCTCTGATCTCCCCTGCTGACTGCTCAGGCCTCCTCTTGGCCCTCCTCCCCTCTCAGGGCCCCTCCCCCAGCCCGTCCCACACCAGAACCCCTGAACCCCGCCGTCCTGGGATGCTCCGGACCCCGCACACTCCCGGGTTGTCTGCTGGCCCTCCTCTGACCCCTCAGGGCGCCCTGACCTGTGTCCCGGGGTCAGGGGCCTGAGGACCCTTGTTTCCTGCAGGGGTCTCGACCCGACGCCCCCGCCCCCCCAGCCTGCACACCCTTCTCCAGCCTTGTCCCGGGGGCACCCCGTCACGGGCACTGAGGACTGTGTGGCCGTGTTGCCAGCCACCACGCTGTGGACGCCCCGTGATGAGAGCAGGTAAGTAAGCGGGGATGCAGCCCAGGGGAGCCAGGGGACGGGCTCCGCACCAGCCAGCCAGGAGCCCTGCAGGGCGATCCCAAGTTTTCATTAAAAGCACAGTCAGTGCCTGGCCCACTGAGCTGGCTTCTGAGGACACACTGGGAACACGCTGTGTTGCTGGCCTGGCTGAGGCGGCCGAATGCGCCCGAGCTGAGGTCAGTCCAGGTGCCGGAGGGGCTGCCGGAGGGGATATGCCTCCCACCCACCATACTGGCCTCAATGAACAGGTTCAGTTCAGTTCAGTTCAGTCGCTCACTCGTGTCTGACTCTGTGACCCCATGGACTGCAGCACACCAGGCCTCCCTGTTTATCAACTCCCAGAGCTTACTCAAATTCATGTCCATCGAGTCAGTGATGCCATCCAACCATCTCATCCTCTGTTGTCCCCTTCTCCTCCTGCCTTCAATCTTTCCCAGCATCAGGGTCTTTTCCAGTGAGTCAGCTCTTTGCATCAGGTGGCCAAAGAATTGGAGTTTCAGCTTCAGCATCAGTCCTTCCAATGATCACTCAGGACTGATTTCCTTTAGGATGGACTGGTTGGATCTCTTTGCCGTCCAAGGGACTCTCAAGAGTCTTCTCTAGCACCACAGTTCAAAAGCATCAGTTCTTTGGCACTCAGCTTCCTTTATGTCCAACTCTCACATACATACACGACTACTGAAAAAACCATAGCTTTGACTAGATGGACCTTTGTTGGCAAAGTAACGTCTCTGCTGTTTAGGTATGAATAGGCATTATCTTGGAATTAGATGAGAAGCAATGCAGTCACTGCAGCAGACACACCACCACGGGCTGACTGTACCCCCAGGGGCACTGGACCCCACGGCTTCTCTTGGAGCCAGCACAGCCCCCCGCCCGTGCTCGGGCTCACCTCCCGGCCCGCCCCGCGGTCCTCTCTGCAGATCCGGCCCGGGGCACGGCCATGTTGCCCGCCTACCTGGCCTCTCTTTCTTGCCTGAAGCTCTCACAGACTCCCCGGAAGCCGGGAGGCGGCCCCCCTTCCTGGGGACGGGACCCACATGGTGGGAGGGGACCTAAGAGGATGTGGTCTGAACAGCCTGCTCATCCTGGATAGTTCCATTCGCTGGGAAGAGCAGCGTTATTAACAGCGAGCTTCTCAAAGGAAAAGGGCAGTGACCAGAAGGAGGCTCACTATCCTCAGCGGTCTCTTGGCTGGGGCTCCGTCTGCTGTCCAGCCCATCTGAGGCCCTCCTCACAGGCCTGTGCGGCGCTGGCGTCTCCTGCCCCCCCAACTCGTTCATTTCAGCCTCAGGTTTTGTTTTCTTTTAAAACTCACAAGCAGACACGTTTACACTCCCCTGGCCCTCGAAGGAGGGTTTGTGACACACGGTCTTGCCCACGCCAGGCCCTGCTGGGTCGGGCCCCACACCAGACCCCCAAGGCCCAGCTGTGTGGGGGCTGCAGAAACGGGATGGCCTGGGGGGTAAGCTGTGGTCACTCGTCCCGGGCTGGAGATGTCCTCACGTGACACGTGGGGGGAGCCACACCTGACTCCACGTCCAGGGCAGGGCCCCGCCTGGGCTGGGAGGGAAGGTCACACCTGACTCCACGTCCAGGGCAGGGCCCCGCCTGGGCTGGGAGGGAAGGTCACACCTGACTCCACGTCCAGGGCAGGGCCCTGCCTGGGCTGAGAGGGAAGGTCACACCTGACTCCACGTCCAGGGCAGGGCCCTGCCTGGGCTGAGAGGGAAGGTCACACCTGACTCCACGTCTAGGGCCGGGTGAGGGCCCCGCCTGGGCTGAGAGGGAAGGTCACACCTGACTCCACATCCAGGGCAGGGCCCTGCCTGGGCTGAGAGGGAAGGTCACACCTGACTCCACGTCTAGGGCCGGGTGAGGGCCCCGCCTGGGCTGAGAGGGAAGGTCACACCTGACTCCACATCCAGGGCAGGGCCCTGCCTGGGCTGAGAGGGAAGGTCTCACCTGACTCCACGTCTAGGGCCGGGTGAGGGCCCCGCCTGGCCTGAGTGTGGCTCTCTGTCCCCCCACCCAGGCCCTGGCGCACGGCCGCCTCTAGCCGCTGGCCACCAGGCAGGACAGTGCAGGCCTGAGCTGCCGGGACATGTGGGGCCCAAAGCAGGCCGAGACCGTCGGCGCTGTGACCTGCCCCCTCACACAGCCCCACGACGACCCCCACCCTCTGCCAGGCCTGGGCTGACCCTGGGGTTGGTGTGCCCCTGGGTGGAAGGCCTGAACGGGAGCCTCAGGCACTAGGCTGTGTTGTCTTTTTCTACGGCAGTGTGTGCACTACCGTTCAGATTTGTACTCAGTTTTGCCGTTCCAGTGAAGAGAGCTGTAAAAGGAAAGTAGATGTGCTGATGTTAGTGGTCAGCCAAGCAGAGAGGGCAGGAGGTACAATCCTGATTAGACACCCATGGGACTGAAACTCCAATGTGAAAAACACCAAAGATAAACAACGCTAAAAACACAGCATCAGGGTTTTTCTGTGAAAAGGGAGACGAGGTGACGGAAAGGGAACTCAGGGCTGAGGACGGACCCGGCCCCAGACCCACGGAGCCAGGGCTCCACCTGCAGGAAGCCTGGAGGCGGCGTCACGAGGGCTCCTCTGCGGCTGCTGTGTCTCCTCTGGTCCTGCCGCCCTCGCCCCTCGCCCCTGCTGCCGAGCCGTCCACCCTGGGACCGTCTGCCTGGCATGTGCCCACACTCCCCTTCTGGGGCGTCGTGCTCACCCTGCAGGTGCGTGCCCAGGTAGACAGGCACGGCACCAACTGTGCCCTCAGGAGCATTTCTGACACCCGCACCGTGGAGGCCGGGCCCTGCTCGGCTCCCCGGGGTGGAAGGTCGCCTGCTCTCAGCCTGCTCGGCTGTGGGCCTGACCCAAGTGAGAGGACCTAGGGCTCTGGGGACAGGTCTCAGCTAATTGTGACTTGAGGACCGTAGTTCTTTCTTTCCAGCCCGCTGTGTGCCGAGCAGCATGGGGTGAGGAGGGCGCACCTGGCCCGCAGGAGGTCACACGCGAAGCCCATGGCTGGAGACAGACAAGCTGCGTGTGACGGGGCCCAGGGGCGGGTCCGACCCGGAGGCCACACCGCCAGCCACCGGCCTGGACCAGCCGGCCGCCTCCCCAAAGGCTGTCACAGTCCCCAGCAGGGAGGTGGGTGCTGGCTGCCGGTAAGAAGGTTCTACAGCATGAAGAGCAGACACGTCACACTGCTGCCCTGGAGAGCCCGAAAACCATTTATTCATTCATGTGGCCGAGTCGCTCTGTCAGGAAGAGGTGGACCGGCGCCACAGACACCCAGACGGGGGTGAGCCTGCTGTCATGCAGAGCCCCCCATGGACACCCAGACGGGAGGAGCCTGCTCTCACTCGTGCACAAGTCCCCCAAGGCTGGCAGGCCCTGCAGGGAGAGAGACAAGGTCACTGCGAGGGGCCACAGGGGCTCTCGGGGCCTGCGCTCTGGCTGCTCCCTGGGCCCCACTCGCCTGGATGCTGCCTCTGCATCAGCCCCGAGATGCTGATGGGCTGCCTGGGTGCTGCTCCTCTGCCCGCCGCGGGCGCTGGGCTCTGCCTGGGCCACTCACAGGGCATCTGCAGGGCCGGGATCCTAGCAGCAAATTTGATAGATAAAATCACCAGTGCCTTTGGCCCCACGGCCACTCAAGGGCTGGCTGCTTCTCAGTTTCCAAGGGCACACGGCCAGCCTGGGGCCATGGGTCCAGGGGGAGCAGCCCCCACACAGCATCCGGCAGGCAGCCTCACCGGAGGCCCGCTGTGGGCTGTGGTGACCCTGGCAGGGCCCCGAGAACCGCTGCTCATTCCTAGGGCCCAGAGCATCCACACGGGGCCCCAGGGTCCTCTGTGCTGATGCTGAGATAGTTACAGTCAGGGGGCATGGAGCAAGAGGAGCTCCCTGGGGGGTCAGAGGGCACGGAACGGGGGATGGGCTGGCTGGCTGGAGGTCAGAGGGCACGGAATGGTGGTGGGGGGCTGTCTGCCTGGGGGCCAGAGGGCATGGAGCAGGGGGGCCTGCTGTCTGTGGGTCAGAGGGTGTGGAGCAGGGGGCTGGCTTCCTGGGGGTCACAGGGCATGGAGCTGGGGGCTGGTTCCCTGGGGGTCAGAAGGTGTGGAGTAGGGGGACCAACTCCCTGAGGGCAGACGGCCCGGAGCAGGGGGCTGGCTGGCTGGGGGTCAGAGGACACAGAGCAGACCCCTGACATGGAGTGGGATGAAGGTGGCCTCACGGAGGTTTGGGTTGCAGCCTGTGTTCAGGCAGGCAAGGGGGTGGCTTTGTCAGTCACAGGCAAGGGGCCAGGGGTCTGGACGGTACCAAATGGCAAAGTGAGACGGGAGCTGGGTGAGGGGTGAGAGGGAAGGAGGGGTCTGCTATCTGCAGAGATGGCCTGGGCTCCCAGGGCTGAAGAACCCCCGGGGGAGGCAGCCCATGCCTGGCACAGCTGCGCCTGCACGACGTGTCGCCGGGCTGGGTGCGCTGGGGCCTTGCCAGCTGGAGCCCTCGGGGCAGCGCCTGCAGAGTGGCCACCTGATGCCAGGAGACCCTGCCACCCCCGGGGTCCTGCAGCCAGGACGGCTCCTCCAGGGTTTTTGTGACAGTGACCCGTGTCACGTTTCAGCTTCAAGAACATGAAGCGGTGCCCAAGGCACAGCCTCTCTCAGAGCCTGGGACGGGCGGGGTCCAGGTGCCCCCAGAGGCCAAGGGTGGGACCTACCTGAGCGACTGGGGCTCGCTGGAGCATCGGGGCGTCAGGCCAAGGTGCTGAGGGCGGTGGGCGATGCTGCCTGCAGTGAGAGGTCAGGGGGGCTGTACCCATCACCACCCCCACCCAGAACACCCCGCGCTCTGCTGTCTTCTCGCCGAGTAGGCAGCCTGATGCCACCGCCCCCCGCCCCACTGCCCCATTTGGGAAGGACGCCCCTGTGTGCGGCAGCTCTCGATCCACATCTGGACACCTGCCACCCCGAGGCCACTGGCAGGGAGGCCCTTCTGGCTCTGAGGAGGGCGGCAGCCACCGGCAACGCCAGGCGCCGGGACCGCTGTGTGGTCTCCACCCAAGCCACAGAGGCTTACCCTCTGACTCCTGCCATTGACCCCTCCCGGCCAGTGCAAAGCTTCTGTTAAAGATGTGAAAGGTCCCTGGTGTGCTTCAGCCACACCAGGGGGCAAGTATGGAAACACCGCTCTTTTGAATACCTGAATTCCTCTGCATCTCAGTTCTGGAGTTGCAACAGGAGGAAGCAGGAAAGAGGGGATGCCAGAGTTTAGCTGAGGTTCCCTTGTGTCCCCTCACGTACCCCTTCCACGACCAACCCACACCAGAGAGGGCGAGTGCTTCTCCCAACACTATGTGGCCAACGGGGGTCTCGTCTCTTTGCCTGGGGCAGTGTGGACTATGAAGACACAGCCCACAGCAGGTGACCGTGGGAGACCCCCAGAACGGCTGAGAGCCAGGATGAACCATCTTAACAGCTGTGTTCATCACGCCTGCTATATTTGGGGCTTTACAGGGTCTGACAACCTGGGGCCTCGATGACCCTGGAGGAATGGCCCCCCAAGTGGGCTGGCTCTCAGAGGTGGGCCCGCTGTGCCCAAGAGCTGTGTGCGCCTCTGACGTGAGAGCAGCCAGGCCGGGGCTGGCTCCTGTCTGTGGCGGCACTTGGCCCAGACAAGCGGGGCAGCCTTGCCACCTGCCGGCCTGCGCACCCCGCTGCCCCTCCAGGGCCAGCCCCCACCCTGGCTCTGGCCCAGGCCTGCGCCTGTGGCTCCCGAGCAGCCCTGCCTCCTGCTCCTGGGGACTGCGAGGCCGTCCTGCCCATGGCTCCCACCCTGCTGGCCTCCTGGAGAGAATCCTTTGTTCGGCGCTCACACACTCGAGCCCTGATGGCCAGCAGCAGCAGTTTCTCACCTGTGCTTTACAGGACTCTGGGGACGACTATCATTATCACCGCCGAGGACCCTGAGGCCCTAGGAGGTCAACAACTCACAGGCTGTGTGGGCAGCGGCGAGACCCCAGGAGCACAGGCGCCAGGCCCTCAGTTGGTGGTCTTTCAGGTCCTGCCTGAGAATCAGGGACCCTGAGGTCAAGGTCTCTGTCCTGAGGGTGGTGACCCCAGCGCTCAGGAAACCGAGGCAGCGGCAGGGCCGGGTGGCACGGATCTGTTGCAGACCCAGAGCTGCAGCCCGACTGGGAGCCAGTGACCAGCCAAGGACGCCCCCAGGTCAGGGCCAGGTTTCAGTTCAGGAAAGCATGGTAATTGAGGGCGTTTGGCAAGATTTCCTTTTGAAAAATTCAGATGGAGACCATGTTGACATGTAAAGAGGGTGAACTTCACTGCTGGGCGTGTGCGGTGCTCGTGCCCATGACACCAGGACGGGGGTCCTCTGGACAAGACCCTGGGTGCTGACAGCTGGGAGATCGAGACAGGCGAATGGCTGGCCTCGCGCACAGGCTCATGGGTGGGAACCGGCAAGGGGATCGAGCCACGGTCTCACAGCTTCAATTCTTCCAGGGGTGTTTGCCAAGAACTGACTTCCAGCTGCCAGGGAGCTGAAATCTGCGAGGAGACTGGACCATTCCAGGACATCGCCAAGGCAGCTGACAGCCCCGCACCTGGACACCCACTGCCGCCCGGCGGGGTGGGGGCTCCCTCAGCTGGGCCGAGAGAGGGTGGCTGGGAACCTGTGGCTTTGCGTCCCAGGACGTGAGGAGGAGGAAAGGGCACAGCGCTGTGGCCAGCACGCAGACCCAGACCAGCCACGGCCATCCTGGGGGAGCGGGGTGAGGCCCCAGGACTCACACCATTTTGAAAAGTCCTCCAAAATGAGCAAAGGGCAGAGAGCCCTCAGCTAGGAGAATGTTTCCTCACACGCGGGGACGCGGGGACACGAGCACAGGGTTGATGGCGACTCCTGGTCAGAAACAAGGGGCCAGACAGCAGGACGACCCTGCAAGGCGCCAGTCAACCGAGAATCTACCCAGTGAACTCACCCTCAAATGAAGACAACGTTGTTCAAAGGTGGCCAAAAACCAGGAGAGCTCACTGCTGGCCAAGCTGCCCCACAATGAAACAGTGCTTGGGTCGGGTAAGAGTGACCGCCGACAGGCACGCAGCTCTGGGAGGTAGGAGGCGGGTGCAGATGCCTGTGAAGAGGGCTTGAGTCCTCCTGCCTCTAAGACAGTGAGCATCTCTAAAGGAAGCAGGAGAGCCGGACTGTGGGCTCTTGTCATCCACAGCTCCACGTCAACAGAGCTTCAGACGGGGAAAGCCACTTGATCAGAACTCAGTCGGGCGGCAACAGAGGCTACGGCTCCCCAGGCACGAGAACCACGGGACAGCGTCCCTCGGTTGGCTTGGCTCCGCACCACCCCCGCAGGCTCAGCTTCAGCCACCTCCATCTCTGTTTCCCAGAGTCCCGAGGCGGGCGTCACAGAGCAAGGCACAGGCAGATCTGAGTCCTGGTGATCGGGTGGATCCGGGGTCCCGCCTGCCGACATGCCTTCAGGCTATGTCCTCACGTGACCTTTCCCTGAGTGTGCATATCCCGATGACATGGATCCAACAGGATCAGGTCCCACCTTCAGGGCTGCACTGACCTCCTGAAAACCCCAGCTCCAAACACAGCCACAGCTTTAAGGGGACACAGTCCACAGCAAATGGCGCACTAAGAGTGGTGAATGCAAAAGGAGGCAGCTAAGGAGATCCGGATGAACACGGAACCCCACACGGCAGACAGAACGCAGCACAGAGGCAGACATTCAGGCCAAACCCGTTAACAGCGGTGCCGACCCAGTGGACTGAACGCTCTACCCAGACGTGGAGATCACGAGCGTGACCCAACCACGCGTGTCCACGGGACACACACTTTAGGTCCAAAGGTGCAGATGGGTGAGAGCAAAGGACAAAAAGATGCCTTGTGCATACTGTACCCAATCCGAAATTCAATGAGGAAAATTCCACTACAAATAACTCACTCCTAAGGTTCCAGTTTACAAAAAAAGCATAAGACTCGTACTCTGAAAATGACAATTCTTCAGGTCACTTAGGAACCAGTAAGTGGACAGATCTGTCAGGTCTCATTTAGAGGGCAACCCCCCCAAACCATTAGCTCAGGTAGAATCTAATCAGTGGATCTTAGGATTCATGTGGAAATGCACTGCACTTGTTGTTCAGTCACTAAGTCGTGTCCAACTCTTTGTGACCTCATGGACTGCAGCACGCCAGGCTTCCCTGTCCTCCACTGTCTCCCAGAGTTTGCTCAGATTCACATCCACTGAGTCGGTGATACCATTCAACCATCTCATCCTCAGTCATTTCCTTCTCTTCCTGCCTTCAATCTTCTCAGCATCAGAGTCTTTTCCAATGAGTCAGCTCTTTGCATCAGGTGGCCAAAGTATTGGAGCTTCAGCATCAGTCCTTCCAGTGAATATTCAGGGTTGATTTCCTTTAGGATTAACTGGTTTGATCTTGCAGTCCAAGGGACTCTCAAGAGTCTTCTCCAACACCACAGTTTGAAAGCATCAATTCTTGGGTGCTCAGCCTTCTTTATGGTCCAACTCCCGCATCTCTACATGACTACTAGAAAAAACCACAGCTTTGACTATACAGACCTTTGTCAGCAAAGTAATGTCTCTTGCTTTTTAATAGGTTGTCTAGCTCTGCCATATCTTTCCCTCTAAGGGGGCTTCCCTGATAGCTCAGTTGGTAAAGACTCCACCTGCAATGCAGGAGACCCTGGTTTGATTCCTGAAGATCCCCTGGAGAAGGGACAGGTTGTCCACTCCAGTATTCTTGGGCTTCTCTTATGGCTCAGCTGGTAAAGAATCTGCCTGCAATGTGGGAGACCTGGGTTTGATCCCTGGGTTGGGAAGATCCCCCTGAAGAAGGGAAAGGCTACCCACTCCAGTATTCTGGCCTGGAGAATTCCATGGATTCATGGGGTTGCAAAGAGTCAGACACGACTGAGCGACTTTCACTTTCCCTTTCCTTCCGAGGAGCATCTTTTAATGTCACGGTTGTAGTTACCATCTGCAGTGAATTTGGAGCCCAACAAAATAATATCTGCCACTGTTTTCATTGCTTCTCCATCTATTTGCCATGACATAATGGGACCAGATGCCATGATCTTTGTGTTTTGAATGTTGAGTTAAGCTAGGTTTTTCACTCTCCTCATTCACCCTCACCAATAGGCTCTTTAGTTTCTCTTCACTTTCTGCCAGTCAGTTCAGTTGCTCAGTCATGTCTGACTCTTTGCAACCCCATGAACCACACAGCATGCCAGGCCTCCCTGTCCATCACCAACTCCTGGAGTCCACCCAAACCCATGTCCATTGAGTTGATGATGCCATCCAACCATCTCATCCTCTGTCGTCCCCTTCTCCTCCTGCCTTCAATCTTTCCCAACATCAGGGTCTTTTCAAATGAGTCAGCTCTTCACATCAGGTGGCCAAAGTATTAGAGTTTCAGCTTCAACATCAGTCCTTCCAATGAACACCCAGGACTGATCTCCTTGCAGTCCAAGGGACTCTCAAGAGTCTTCTCCAACACCACAGTTCAAAAGCATCAATTTTTCGGCACTCAGCTTTCTTTATAGTCCAACTCTCACATCCATATATGACCACTGGAAAAACCATAGCCTTGACTAGACAGACCTCTGTTGACAAAGTAATGTCTCTGCTTTTCAATATGCTGTCTAGGTTGGTCATAACTTTCCTTCCAAGGAATAAGCGTCTTTTAATTTCATGGCTGCAGTCACCATCTGCAGTGATTTTGGAGCCCCCAAAAATAAAGTCTGACACTGTTTCCCCATCTATTTGCCATAAAGTGACAGGACCAGATGCCATGATCTTACTTTTCTGAATGTTGAGCTTTAAGCCAACTTTTTCACTCTCCTCTTTCACTTTCATCAAGAGGCTCTTTAGTTCTTCTTCACTTTCTGCCATAAGGGTGGTGTCATCTGCATACCTGAGGTTATTGACATTTCTCCCGGCAATCTTGATTCCAGCCTGTGCTTCCTCCAGCCCAGTGTTTCTTGTGATGTACTCTGCATATAAGTTAAAAAAGCAGGGTGACAATATACAGCCTTGATGTACTCCTTTCCCAATTTGGAACCAGTCTGTTGTTCCATGTCCAGTTCTAATTGTTGCTTCCTGACCTGCATACAGGTTTCTCAAGAGGCAGGTCAGGTGGTCTGGTATTCCCATCTCTTGAAGAATTTTCCACAGTTTATTGTGATCCATACAATCAAAGGCTTTGGCATAGTCAATAAAGCAGAAATAGATGTTTTTCTGAAACTCTCTTGCTTTTATGATGATCTCTGTTGGCAATTTGATCTCTGGTTCCTCTGCCCTTTCTAAAACCAGCTTGAACATCTGGAAGTTCACGGTTCACATATTGCTGAAGAGTGGTTTGGAGAATTTTAAGCATTATTTTACTAGTGTGTGAGATGAGTGCAATTGTGTGGTAGTTTGAGCATTCTTTGGCATTGCCTTTCTTTGGGATTGAAATGAAAACTGACCTTTTCTAGTCCTGTGGCCACTGCTGAGTTTTCCAAATTTGCTGGCATATTGAGTGCAGCACTTTCACAGCATCATCTTCCAGGATTTGAAATAGCTCAACTGGAATTCCATCACCTCCACTAGCTTTGTTTGTAGTGATACTTCCTAAGGCCCACTTGACTTCACATTCTAGGATGTCTGGCTCTAGGTGAGTGATCACACCATCGTGATTATCTGGGTCATGAAGATCTTTTTTGTAGTTCTTCTGTGTATTCTTGCCACCTCTTCTTAATATCTTCTGCTTCTGTTAGGTCCCTACCATTTCTGTCCTTTATTAAGCCCATCTTTGCATGAAATGTTCCCTCAGTATCTCTAATTTTCTTGAAGAGATCTCTAGTCTTTCCCATTCTGTTTTCCTCTATTTCCTTGCACTGATCACTGAGGAAGGCTTCATCTCTCCTTGCTATTCTTTGGAATTCTGCATTCAAATGGGTATATCTTTCCTTTTCTCCTTTGCTTTTTGCTTCCCTTCTTTTCACAGCTATTTGTAAGGCCTCCTCAGACAGCCATTTTGCTTTTTTGCATTTCTTTTTCTTGGGATGGTCTTGATTCCTGTCTCCTGTACAGTGTCACAAACCTCCATTCACAGTTCATCAGGCACTCTATCAGGTCTAGTCCCTTAAATCTATTTCTCACTTCCACTCTATAGTCATTATAGTTCTGCCATTGTGGTGGCATATCTAAGGTTATTGCTCTTTCTCCCCGCAATCTTGATTTCAGCTTGTGCTTCATCCAGCCTGGCATTTCACATGATGTACTCTGCATACAAGTTAAATAAGCAGAGTGACAATATACAGCCTTGATGTACTCCTTTCCCAATTTTGAACCAGTCCATTGTTCCATGTCCAGTTCTAACTGTTGCTTCTTGACTTGCATATAGGTTTCTCAGGAGACAAGTAAGGTGGTCTGGCATTCCCATCTTTTGAACAATTTTCAAGAGATTCTGTGGAGCACAGTTTGTTGTGACCCACACAGTCAAAGGCTTTGTGTTTTTCCTTTGATCTATAAGGTAGTTATAATTGTGTTAATTTTCAAATATTTGTTTTATTCCCAGATTTTTTTTCCTGTTGCTGATTTCCAACTTAATTCCACTTTGGCCCCAAAATACCCTCTGTGTAAACAGTCCTTCCCAAGTGTCAGGGCCTGTCTCACGCCTCAGTGCAATGTCCTCTCCACAGAACGTTTCAACTGACCTTGGAAAGCCTCCCTCTGCTCCCCCACCACTGCTGGGGGCACAGTGTTTATCAGGTAAGTGGTCACTTACCTTACTATCGCTTGTCTAGTAGCTGCATCAATTACTAACAGTGAATGTCCAAATAAGTGCTGAAGGAATGATTACTTTAAAAATTCTGTGGTTTTGGCCCCATGTGCTTGGGGGGCGTCTGTGTGGGGTGTCTGATAAATGGACCTGAGCTGTGCAGAAGAGCCTCTGCCCGCTGGGCGCACAGCCGCCTGCTAGGGTAACGATGCTGCACTGGCTCCCGACCCGCTGCTCGCTGAGGTACCTGTGTTGTGTCTCAGCCTGTGTGCACCTCCAGGCGCGAGGCAGGTCCCCCGCAGACAGTGCACAGCAGGCAGAGGTCTCTGCCCTAGCGGGCACTCACACCAGACGCTGTTCCAGGCCGATGCCGCGTGTCCACTCCACTGCTTGCTTCCGCCTCTGAGTGGGAGCGTGCGCCCAGAACGCACTCGGTTCGCCCCGCCGCCCGTCAGCCTCTGCTCCGGGCGCCTGCGCGCAGTCAGGTGCGCACGCCATCGTGAGCCTCGCGTCCTGTCACCGGGAGGCTCCCCCGCTCCTGGCTGGTTTCTCGGGCATCATCTGGCGTGGGGTCACTCCTCTCACCCTGACGTGTCTGCACTGCCGCTGGAACGCGTCTCAGGGGTGGGGTTACGTCTTCCCTGGCAGGCCTGCTGCTCAGCACGAGCTGGGAGGGGCTGGCGCGCGCCCGCTCCTGCCGACTTGCTGTCTGCTCTCTGCGCCTCGGTGCTCCCCTGTGTTGCCTTCTAAATGGTTTTTAATGGAACTGCTTCCATTCCTCCAGATTTAAAATGGTTCTTTCCTTTTTTGCTTTTTAAAAATTGAAGTACAGTTTACTCTCAATGTTGTCTAGTTGTAACGTACAGCTATGTGTTCCAGTTACACATTTATCTATCCTTTTCCATTATGGGCTCTTACGATATTGACAGAACGGAGAGGCAACAAGGTCCTGCTGGATAGCAGGGGTACTGCGGTCACTCTCCACCAGACCCCGGGCTCCTAAGGGGAAGGTGCTCCTAGCAGCGGGTTCGGTGCCTTGGGCCTGCAGACACTGGTATGAGACCAATCCGTGCAAGGCCATGCCAAGGTGGGGGCCTGGAAGGCCCAGTGCCCAGGAGGAAGGCCGCCTCCATCACCAACGGGATGGGCCAGCAGGAAGCAGGCGGTGCCTGAGGACGCCGGAGCGGAGGTTTCACAGGGGCTGAGAGGTGCTGCGTCCATGGAGCAAGCAGTTGGAGCCCTGATTGGTGGACACGCCAGCTGCACAGGAGGATGGAGGTGGGCAGGAGGCGAGGAAGCACCTGGGAGCGACTGACGGCCTGAGATCCCAGGAGAGCAAGGGCAGGGAGACAGAAAGGCACAGGCCTGACCTGCACCCATGGTTTCCATCTGAGGCTGGGCAGAAGGAAATCAAGCCCCAACCAGGTGCTTAAATTCCAGGGCGGCACCAACAGGCCCTGGAAGAGGCGGCGCAGAATACCTACACCTCAGGGGTGACGCTCAGGACCTTGGCCTCAGCGAGAGAGGACAGGAAGTCAAGGGCAGAGATGCGGCAGCAGCGGTGAGAGAAAGCCAAGGTGCTGAGGGTAGAGAGGAGTCAGCACGTGGCTCACGCATGTGTGTTTCCATGACGCCGCCGCCCAGGGAACTTCCGGGAGGGACTTGGGGGGGACGGCGTGAGCCTGAGCCTGGGCCTGGTGCTCAAGCTGACTCAGGGGAGGGCCGGGCGCTCACCCAGCGGCCACGCTAGCAGCAGCCAGGAGGCACAGCGGCACTAGGACTCCTGTGCACAGCCCGGAGACAGGACAGGACACCAGGGCCAGCGGCCCCTGCATCGCCTCAGGTGGGCCTGCAGGAGTGGCTCACTTTGGGGGAAGGGGAGGCCCTGCAGCGTGTGCAGTCTGGGCGAGGCGAGGCGTCTCCACTTACCCATGCGTCCATCCCGAGGTGGGCTGAGCAGGGAGATCCTCGGTGGGCCAGCGATGACCTCAGGCTGCATTGTAAAGAGAGAACGACCGCTGATGCTCCAGACTGGCTCAGGAGCAGAGATTGTCCCTGTTTGCTAAGAACACAGATCCTCAGTCGCATCTATCTGATACACTGCTGGTGTTGTGTGCGGGAACACGGCTGTTGGTGACTTTGCGCCTGCCGCCCCAGGGGGCCCAGGTGGTGAGTGAATGAAGGTTCCACTGGTGACTTTAAGGATCTCACAAGAAGAAAAGTAAACGAAGTTCTTGGCTGACATGAGGAGTTCGAAAATCCTGAGTAATCCTCACTTTGGGAGCGTCTCGTCACCTAGAAATCCAGATGCTGACAGACACTGGCAGGCGGCGGCGAGGGCAGGCGTGCTCCGCAGTGTGCATATGCCAGGCGGGGCCCCACCCCACCCCGCTGCCCCGAGCCCGCCGCTAACTGCGCGGTGGGGCCTGGTAGGGGGCACACGCCCCATGGGGGCCAGGAGCCTGGGCCTGGCACTACTGCTGCTGCCCACTGGCCAGCACGCCCCATGCCCTCACTGCGCCCTCGCCCCGCTCCCAGGCCTGGCAGCACAGCGCTCCCTTGCTCCTCCGTCGCGCGGTGAGCGCCAGCTCTGTGGCAGTCTCGGTCTACGGCCCCCTCTGCCGACGCCTCCACCCCAGCCTCGCCGCTGCTGCAGGACGACAGCCTCAGAGGGACCCCCAGCACTCTGCAAGCGCGGCTGCGCTGCCCAGCAACCTGGTGTCCACCCACGGGAGCAGCTCCCTGCCTCTGGGCTCCAGGCCCTGCCCACTCAGCGCAGGCTGACACCTCGCAGAGCCTGCGGGGATGGCCGGGCTGGCTCTGCACGCCGAGGCGGCGTGGCTGCGTGTGAGCAGGCCCCACCTCAGCCTTCCTTCGGCCGCTGTGCTCAGAGCCCCTCCGGCTTGGCCCCCCTCCCAGGCCCCCTCTGGCCCCCCGCTCCTCCCCCACCCCCAGCGCATCCCACACTTGGCGCCCCGTGCCCAGCAGAGGCCAGCCTGAGGAGCCAGCCACAGCGTGGGGACAGAGCGCTGCCAGGCAGAGCCGTCTCTCCTCACAGGCCGAGCCCCCTGTTTGCAGGAGGGCCTATGCCAGCACACAGGAAGACTATGCAGGCGCAGGGCATCCAGTGGGCACTGCCGCTGCCCCGGCTGGAGGGGGCGTGAGTGCAGCAGCTCCAGGAACTGAGGCGTCACGAGGCCACCGGGCCAGGGAGAGAGGGGGCTCCCCCGCCCGTGACCGCACCCCAGCCTCCCCCCAGGCCTCTCCTCGGAGCCTCCTGGCGACCAGCCACCTCTGCATGTGCGCCGTGGGACAGCTATCCACGCCGGGAAGGACCATCTGTGCAAAGTGCCTGGGACCACACATGTGATGTCGGTGCACTCACCTTTCTCCTTGGAGAGGGCGTGAGGTCAACTTCCATGGACTCGACCCTGTTACACAGGCAGCGAGACGGTCACGGCCTGACTGCATGGAAGTAACAGAAACACGCACGCATGCACGCACACATGCACACGCACACACATGCATGCATGCACGCGCACGCACGCAAACGTGCACACACAAGGCCCTGCGGGCCTCCTCCCTACAGTTGCTCAGCACTCCCAGAGCGCAGTGATCACAGCCCCGCCAAGGCCAGCAAGGCCTGTAAAGCAGACACACCTGCCCGACACAGACGCGCCCACCGACACAGACGCGCCCACCGTGTGACTGGAACAGCCTCCCGTCTCCTGCCCCCCATCCGCCCCTGGAAGGTCCACTCTCAGCTCCTCCTCGCCACCTGCCCCGTCACTGGGCTGCTCCACCTCCTGCCGGATGTCCAGGGCGGGACCCCACCTCTGTCCACCCTACCGCCTGGCCCACGTGGTTTACACACGCAGTGCTCATCCACATGAGCTCCCTAGTTAACCTGCTCCAGGCTGGTGGGGACGGGACCAGGCCTTCCTGCAGGTGCACAGAGCAGCTGGGAGGAGGGCCTTGCTCCCTAGTTTCTGAAGAGCTGGGGACGGGGGTGTGGCCTGCCAGGCACGGCCAGAGCACCCCCATCAGCCTTGCTGCCCACGGGCCCAACTGCAACTTTCCAAGAAAGACACTCCACCAGGGGTCTAGGTTCCAGAGGCTGCCACCGGCCCACCGCTCTCATCCCAGTCAAAGGAAGGGCCCAGCCTGGTCACGTGGCCACCCCACCCACCCCTCTGGCTGGGGATGGGAGTAAGGGGCAAGCGGCAGAGGTGGGGGGGGGGGGCGGGCAGGCGGGGGGGCCCAGGGCCTGCGCTGGGGACGGGGACTAAGGGCGCAGACCTTTCAGAGGCTGATGAGTCACGGGACTGGAACAGAGGTCCGTTTGGCCTTGCTGAAGGCGCTGTGACGAGAAAGCACAGACCACTGTGCTGGAGCTATAGGCACACCCAGCACCTGCACCCCCCACCCCTTCCAGGCATCACTTCACTTACTGGAAGCTGGAGTTTTTACTGTGCTGAAAACTGCTTGTTGTGACCTCACCCTAAATAAATGGAGGAAAGGCATTAATTGAGTCGCAAACATTTACATCCAGGTAATTCCTTCCAACGTGAAGTAAGGAAAACAGAAACGACCCATTTCTCCATGACATGCCTTGGCCCCTCCTCACCTCGGGAACCTGCACAGGCCTGGTCCACCCCAGAGGGGCTCCCCTGAGTCCCCAGAACCCACAGCAGGCAGCGCCAAGAACACAGCGGGCGCTCCCTCAAAGTCTGCTGAGCAGGACCGGCTGCTGGGCCCAGCTCCCAAAGGGCATTTGTGCCTACTTCCAGGTGACCTCGTGAAACAAGTCTGGTGCTACTGTGTGGGGTGGACAAGCGTCCACGGTCCCCGAGACAGAGCCAGAAGCAGAGACACCACCAGGGCAGGGAGGGGAAACCTGGGTATGCGTGATCTGGGGCGAGGGTGCCAGCTGCGGGGTTCCCCCTGGAGGGAGACCGCAAGCCACACCAGTGCAAGTGGAGTGGAGTGGCCAGCGAGGGGGCCTGGCCCAGAAACCACCGCCCCAGAAACACCCCACCTAGAGACCAAGGAAAACAGTCAGACTTGAACCTGGAGACACAAAGTGCTGTGAGCCTTCCCACCCGCCGCGTGCCCTCCCCCCCGCCGTACGCCCCCAGGACTCGCCTCTGCAGCTGCTCCACCCGCAGCGTCGACTTCCTGAGAGACCCCTCCAACTGAGAGACCTAGACACGGCCAAACGACTTCCCGTTACCACACAGGCCGGGTGACAGTTTAGAGGAGACAAGTGAATCCTCAAGTTCTTAAACCCAGGAATCAATGCAAGTGATGCGGCCACAGCCCTCGCACTTTTTGTGAGAGTTTGTACCAAGTCCAGGTCACCAAGTGTGTCGGAAACGGGCTCCAGGAATCTCTCCAGGAAGTGTGAAGCCCAGCCCAGCACCGCCGCGCCTCACGGGGCACCCTTTGGGCAGAGTACCCTCCGGCCAGAGCACCCTCCCCGCCCACCAAGCGCCCCCTTGACGCCTGCCCCTTGCTCCTCTCAACCCACACGGCCCAAAAGGAGGCTTCAACCCAAGTCAAGCTGAAGCTCCACATTTGTTTTCACTAAAGCTTTATTTTCCTTCTTTTGAGTTTCAAAACCAAGTGAGGAGGATGCTTTGGGGATAAGCAAATGGGCACTAAACCTCCTTTTGTGAAGATCAGCCAGAGCTACTTTATGCTCACATTCATGGAAAAGTACCACATAGACCGTGGGGTGACTGCGGGTCTGTACTGATGTCCAAGGTGGAAGCGAGACCACAGCTGGGTCTCCAGGCGGCTGCGTGGCTGACCTCAGAGAGGCACCGCGCAGCGGGCTGAGCGTCTGCAGCAGACACCGCCCAGCAGCCCGTGCCAGGAGGGGATGATGCAGACACCTTGCTCCCTGCGGCCCGCCAACTGGAGTTACCTTTTCTCCGTAGAAGGCTAACAGTCTCCTCCTGTGCTTTTCTTGAAATTCTGAGATCTGAGAAGACAACACACATCAGCTGCTGCAGAGGCTGAGGCCGGGGGCTTCCCGAAGCCCCTGGCTCCTCCCCAGGCATGGCCCCCCTGCTGCCCAGCAGCCAGAGCAGATATGGGCAGACCCCGGGCTCAGTGGACAGCCCTGGCCAGGTGAGCTCCACCCAGAGGTGCTGAGCACCACGGGTTTCACGTGCAGATCACGTGGGCGCGACGGCTGCTCTGCCCCCTTCCACGTGGCTCCAGGGGCACTCAGGACACAGGACAGGACACGACCCACACGGGCCAATCACCACGCGCTATCCCTCAGGGAGCAGCCGCTGGATCTCAGGAGCCCCCCACCAGGACTTCGCTGGGCAGGGACACCACCAGGCAGGCTGGCAGGGCCACACTGCTCTGGGAGCCCAGTCAAGGCCAGCAGTGCCTGAAACCAGCACCATCCTTGGTCTCCAATCATGAGCCCCAACCTCCATGTCTATGGAGCAGAGCCTGGACTGTTCCTGGAGGTGCTGACGGATGTTACGGGAGAATGACTGACTCACTTCTGGGAAGGGAGAGCTGTTCATTTACGTATTTATCTGGCTGTGCCGAGTCCTGGCTGTGGCACGCAAGGTTTCCCATCTTCTTCACAGGATGCAGAATCTGCAGTGACAGCACACGGGATCTAGTTCCCTGACCAGGGATTGAACCTGGGCCCTTGCACTGGGACCGCAGAGTGTTAGCCACTGGACCACCAGGGAAGGCCTCAGAGAGAGCTATTCTGAAACCTTGGGGTTTTCAGATGACACTCACCCTCCTGAAACACTGAACTGAACTGTTTAGGCCTAATTCTTGTCACCTGTGCACAGCTGAGAGACAGCGGAGACGTACTGAGTAAGCTGGTTGAGGCCTCTATCATGTAAACGCTCCCCCAGTCACTCGCTGCCCCCAGGCATGCAGACGGCAGGGCATGCTCCCAGGGCTCACGGGTCTGGTCCAATGGAGGGAAGAAGTCCTTCTGTGCAAAGGAGGCTGGCTGTCTCAGGGCAGGGGGAACCACAGGTGGAGGGCAAACACCCTCCCAGAGCCCCTGCCATCTGGCTCATCAGAGGGGTTCAGAGCCCTCACTGTTGGGGACTCGCCCCACGGGACAACGGATGTGCATCTCCACCCACGGGAGGGTCAGTGGACACAGGCTCTGCCCAGCGCGCCTGCCTGTGGAGGGAAATGATGCGAGGGCACCCAGGGCCGCCCCTGCAGGAGGCCTCACAGCTCCTGAGGCCCCGTCCCAGGAAGGCTCTGGATCACACCGACGGCCTTCACTCCCGCCGCCCCCACTGGGCCCTCGCCAGCAGATGCCCAGTCCTCACTCATTAGCTGGAACTGATCCTGCCCCTCCCTCTACCTCCCCCAGGCAGGACTGGAGGTGAGAGCCGTGCCCCCGGGAAAGGTCTGAACAGGTCTAAAGCTGCCTTCCCATCACTGAAGCAAAACAAGGTGACAGTCACTTCTCTCAGCTCACTCCTCCGAGGGTCCCACGCTCAGGGCAAGAGAGACCGATGTCGGAAGCTGACCCCTGAACACATGCCTTGGGGCAGGGCCCCGCCTCTGGGCGTGGCCCCGGGCTCCTGCTCAACAGCGTCGGGGAGCCAGTCACAGGGAACCCCACCTCTGAGGCACTGGGCCCAGAGAGGGCCGTGGACAGGCCACTTCCAAGGAGAACCTTGGTGAGGACAAGCATGCAGGGCTCCATGATTCAGACGCAGCAGGACAGGTGAGGCCACAGCAGGACCAGGGCCATGGGCAAGGCTGACTGTGGGCAAAAGGCCGGGGAGGGGGCGGCCCCCGAGCAGCAGGTGGGAGCAGCCCCACTGAGGGCAAGGGCTTCGTGTGTGCTTGGGCGCGGCCATGCACCACCTAGCCAGCCTCTGGGATTCAGTGTCGGCCTGACCGACAGCAACAAATTGAAAAAGGGCTTGAGTCCCTAGCTGGAGCGAGACAGAGGTGAGACTTGATGACACTCACACAAAGTCTGCAGGCCGTGCCTGACAGCAGCCAACCCTGGGTCTCCGCAGAGGCCGAGGAGGAGCTGACCGCGGCCATGCCACCCTGGAGCCCAGGACAGTGGGAGGACTGGGCCGGAGGAAAGACGCATGTCCTTGGGTCGGGTTACGGTCTGGGAGCAGCACATGCCGAGGGTGTCTGTGCTGAGGGGTCAGGAGACTCTGTCCAGCCCAGCGCCCTGTGTCCCTTCTCCACGTCATGGGGAGAGGCTGGCGGGTGAGCGCATCAGAGGTGGGGAGGGTTCGGGGCGGATCTCAGTCAGCTCAGCAGGAACCGGTGGTGCTGCCACCGCTCAGGCAAACCCAGGCCCCGCGCAGGCGCTCGCAGCCTCGGTCCCGGCTGGCTTCACTCTCTTCGAGTCACAGAGGGCCCCACAGAGACCGTTCCACGGGTTTTACCTACAAATGACTGCCCTGTAAGAAACTAACGCAGTGAGAAATTAAAGATGCTTATTAAATGCACTGAAAGTCATAGCAAACTCAGCATGCCAGCATCCACAGCGAGCTGCCCTGCTCCCTGTTGTGGGCCACTCTGCACGAGGCGGGCACTTGACCACCACCAGCTGCCTGACCACGCCTGGTGGGCGCACGTGTGGCCGGAGGTGGAGAGGCGGGCACTCAGCCTCCCCCGGGGCCCCAGGCTCTGTGCTGGGCCGTCCCTGGAGAGACCCCTCCAGGCGCAGGGCTCCCGTGGACTTCCCATGGATCACCACTGGGGGCAGCTCTGGCCTCGGCGCCTGGCCTGAGAGAGGTCCTCCACTTCGACTGAGGCAACAGAGGCAGTCCTGCCCAGCGCTCACCTCGCACTGATGCTGAGTCCGAGGGTCTCCCGGGGCCCCTGGCCACCCCGGCACGAGGGGTCAGCCCTGGCCCGGCTGGTGCTCTTGGCAGAGCCAGAGAGCGGCCTCCCAGGGACGGGACAGTCCCCCAAGCTGGCTGACCATGGTCTCCAGGCCCACAAGCCCACGGTCCTGTGAGCAGCAGTGCCCAGGACGGGCCTCAGCCACAGTCGGCCCCTGCCGCTGCCCTACTTGGCCTTACCCCGAGGGCAAGTGGCAGGCGGCCAATGTGGGGTCTGCACCTTTAACAGAAAGATAGGGGAGTGCTGTCCAATGACATCTAGTGAGGAATGCCCAGCATTAAGGCTGGGGATGGAGCAACTGTGCAAGAAGCAGAGATGACGTGCAGGCACGAGGGGGTAAGGAGAGGACGCACAGGCACGAGGGGGGGTCAGGAGAGGACGCGCAGGCATGGGGGGTCAGGAGAGGATGTGCAGGCATGAGGAGGGATCAGGAGAGGATGTGCAGGCATGAGGAGGGGTCAGGAGAGGACGTGCAGGCATGAGGAGGGGTCAGGAGAGGACGCGCAGGCATGGGGGTCAGGAGAGGATGTGCAGGCATGAGGAGGGATCAGGAGCTAACACGGAGGCACAAGGGATCAGGAGAGGATGTGCAGGCACGAAGGGTCAGGAGAGGACGTGCAGGCACGAGGAGGGGTCAGGAGAGGACGTGCAGGCACGAGAAGGGGTCAGGAGAGGACGTGCAGGCACGAGGAGGGGTCAGGAGAGGACGCGCAGGCACGAGGAGTCAGGAGAGGACGTGCAGGCACAAGGTGTCAGGAGAGGATGCTCAGGTACGAGGAGGGGTCAGGAGAGGACGTACAGGTACAAGGGGTCAGGAGAGGATGTGCAGGCATGAGGACAGATGAGGAGAGGACGCGCAGACACTAGAGGTCAGGAGAGGACGTGCAGGCACGAGGAGGGGTCAGGAGAGGACACACAGGCATGAGAGATCAGGAGAGGATGGGCAGATACTAGGGGTCAGGAGAGGACATGCAGGCACAAGGGGTCAGGAGAGGATGCGCGTGCACGAGGAGAGGTCAGGAGGGGAATGTGCAGGCACTAGGAGGGGTCAGGAGAGGACGTGCAGGCACAAGGAGGGGTCAGGAGAGGACGTGCAGGTACGAGGGGTCAGGAGAGGATGTGCAGGCATGAGGACGGATCAGGAGAGGACACGCAGGCACTAGGGGTCAGGAGAGGATGCACAGTCACAAGGAGGTAGGAGAGAGTGTGAAGAGAGGGCGTCAGGAGACACTTTGTCAAGAGTCAGCCCGCTGCCTGGTGTCTGGACGCCTCAGGCCCACCTTCCAAACCCAGAGCTAGGGCCCAGCCCTCAAACCCTGAGGCAGCATGGGCGTCTTGATCGAGCAGCCGCTGTTTCACACCCGCAGACATGGGAACAGTGCCCGGCCTTCCACAGTGGGGGTGGACATGGACTGGGCTCCCAACCCACCTCCATGGCCAGGGGACTCACCTGGGAGGTCTCCTTGGCATACTTCCTGCACAGACTGTCTATGCCCATGAAGAGCGCCTGGATGTCGGAGTCTGTCTGAAAGAAAATGCTGCTTCTGCCAATGCTGCCTCCAGGGCCCGGAGGTCCATGCGCTTCAGGGCCGAGACCCGGCTAGGACGCTGTCGCAGCGGCTTCCCGGGGCCCCCGAGGACACCTTGGTGTGGGCGAGGGGCAGCGCCACCTCCTAGGGACCAAGGGTGGCGCTGAGGAGTTTCGGGCAGCTGCCGGGGTTGGGGCAGCCGGGTACAAAGGAAACGGTGGAATCAGAAGCAGGAAGAGCAACGGGCACAACTTCTAACTCTCACAAGTATGTGTTGAGTTACTTGAGCGTAAACGTGACAAAAGACGGTTTATGAACTGGCACCTGCCCACCGGCACGCCTCCTGCAGGCACTCCTGCCTCCCCTCTCCCCTCGTCAGCACGAGAGGCACAGAGGGCGCGGACAAGGACACACATGGGCCTGTCCCCGCTGAAATGAGTCACGCTGCACTCGGAAAGAGGTCCGCAGAAGAAACCAGGAAGCACTTGAAGGGTCAGGGCCCCAGGAGCTGCTGGAAGACCTTGTGGCGGGGAGGGGGCAGCTGCTTCATTGGAGAGGGGGCAGCTGCTTTGCGGGTGGGGGCAGCTACAGGGGAAGCAGCCCCAGACTCCTCTCAGAGAAGGGGCTGGGAAGGGCACTGGCAGGGCAGGGGGCCTGCTGCAGGCGCTCCAAGTACACGCGAGCCCCACACTCAGATCTCCACCCGAGACCCTGGACAGCACCCGACGCCCTGAGCCCCGTACTTCAAAGGAAACAGGACAGAAGCCTGCCCCCACCTCCAAGGGCCCCGGTGAGCCCTACACACAGAGGCAAGGGCCCCAGTGATGAAGACCGGATTGATGCCCACTAAGGACCAGGCCCCACAAGGAGACCTTCCCGGGCCCTGGGGGAGGCGAGGGTGTCGGTGCTGACCTGCCAGGGCCCAGGGCTTCCCTGAAGGGAAACAGGGATGGGGAGCCCCAACGGCACAGAAGGGGCCTGCACTCCCTACGCACGAAGGAGGAAATATTAATAGAAAAATTCTGAGTGTTATTTCATTTAATCTTTTCAACAATGCAATGAGGGCCCCAGAGCAGATGGGAAAGGGACCTTTCCAGGAGCCCACAGCTAGGACGAGAATTTGCTCTGGGTCTGCCAAATTCCAGAGCTGGGCTCACACTAAGACACACTGGTTACTCCCTAGAAGCTTATTATGGGAGAACAGTTCCTCCAAGTGTGGACCATGGGATATTAATATGCGTTCCTTGAAAAAGGGTTCTGTCGCAAATGCATTTGAGAAGCCCTAGGTGGAGGAGGTTTAATGAAGTGATGCACTCTTTCTATTTTGAAGACAATGTGGTGGTCAAGAACCCTGGCTGGCTTGGGAATCAGTCAGACTTGGGTTCTCAATGCCTCTCTGTCTCTCTTTTCGTTTGTGATGGTTAGAAAGACATTTTGCACCACCACCCTACCCTCCCACACCACCAGGCCTCACTTTTCCCCACTTCTAGGAATTTATGCTCCAGAAATAGTCTTACAAGTATGTAGAACTATGGTAATAAAAAAAATGTTCATTTTAAGACTGAAATAGTAAAAAACTGAAAAATCCCAAAGGTTTTTTCCTATCACACCAGGAAGTCATTTTTAGAGAATGTGGGTGTGTACACTTTAGAACATGTAGTGTCAACTGGGAAATACCACTTTGTTAAAATCCCACCAACACCCAGAGCAGGGCCCACACTCCTGGTTGTTGTCCTTGGAAAACAGGAGTTGGGGACTTTCACATTCTGTTATGGTTTTCTGTTATGTTTGAAGTTTGAGGTAATTTTATGTTTGTAATCATAAAAAGAACTTTTACAGATTAAACATCAGATCAAATACACATCTTGGGACCTAAACTTGAATGGATCAACTTTACCCTCTTAACTAGAATGGACCCCAAGGAGACCAACCCCACCACCATGAGGAGCTGCAGGAACCAGTGCCCCACGCCCATCCCCAGACGCCCCACGCCCGTCCTCAAGCAGCACTCAGGCTCTGGTGAGGGAACAGCTGTGTGAGGTATTCAGAACCACTAGTGGACTTTATACAGAAAGTCTGCATGATCTCCTAGCACACCAAGCAAATCAAAGTAAAAATTGAACATCACACTTTTAAAAAAAATCACTGATTAATATTAATATACTATAGACTTCTACTTACATGTTTTGAAAGTAGAATTGTACGACAAGCAACTTTACAAATCAAGCATTCATCCCTTTTACCTACAAAAGAAAGCACACTTTATTACAGTGAACAGTGCTTTTAAACATATATAAATGCAGACCTTAAATTACAGTACTTGTAAAAGTATACAGGATTATAGCACTTACCGTGGAAAAGCCTGGGGGCATGCACATAGCTGAAAAGACTTACACAGTAACAATCCATTTTTTCTTGTTATCCAAATATGCTCCAAAACAGTGGCCATACAGATCAACAACTCTTAAACTTAGATCAGCCCAGATTATTTCCAAGCATATTTTATAGAAATAAAATGGGGATAACTTAGCTGAAAATTTTAAACACTACAAAATGAAAGCTCCTCCCCCCAACCTGACAGCTCCAGGGTTTTGCTCTGCAGCTTGGCCTTGGCAGCAGGGCTCCTGGGAGGGCCAGGCCGCTGAGGGGCTGAGAGCCAGAGCCGAGGTGGCTAGTCCCCTGGCCGCCCCGCCCATGCTCGGCCTCCTCCCACCCACCCCTCCTCCACTGCCTGGCCCTGGGCCCCGCAAGGCTCCCCCTCCTCAGCCCCCTCGCTTCCAGCTCCTCTCTGGCCCTGCCCGGTCCTCACAGCCTCTGATCTCGTTTTCTCCACAAGGCAGCTCGGAGGCCAGGTGTCCACACCTGGCTGCCCCAGGTCTTCCTAGGCAGCGCCAGTGGCCCAATCCCAGGGCTGTCCCCTCCACAGTCATCGCCTGAGAAAGAGGCCCCATGAGGCCCACACCAGAGCTGATGAGCTCGGCCCCCTTCCTGTGTCTTGAGGGGACGCCTCCCCTTCCCCACCCCAGGCCTAGTCTTTCAAGGGAGGGCTCACCTCCTCTCCCACCCATTGCCTCCCACAGACCCCCTAAGCTCTGCCTCCGCCCACCCTCTCTCCTCCCAGCACCCAGACAGTCCCCCTCTCCTCTCCACAGGGCACTTAGGCAGGTAATCCTCAGGCCGGTGCCCTGACTGCCTAGGAGGCCTGGTTTGATATTTTGGTCTCTCCCCGCCCCAGCCTCCTCCTGCCCTCACCCAGCTTCTTTAGGAAACGCTCTGTCCCAGGTGAGAACAGGCTTGCGTGTCTCCTGCCTCCCACCCTCCCCTCTCCAGCCCCTCCAGTCCCCTCCCCACTGCACTCCGGTCTGGACCACCAGACCCTTGTGTGCTCACAACCCTTTGCAGCCTCCCTGCACGGCTGGCCCCGGCACCTCTTTTCCAAATGTGAGGTCCTAAGCCTCAGCTCAAACCTGCTGTCTCCCCTGGTACTCTGGATGGCCAGGGGGGCCCCACCCCCAATCTGGCCAGCTGCCGCCCAGACTCAAGTCTGCCCAACATGAGCCCTGCTTCTGTCCAGCCCTGGCGGCTGTCCTGCTTAGACACGTCTCCCTGTGCTGGGCTCCGCTTCCTCCCAGAGTGCTGCCTCCCCTGCCCCCATCCTGCGTCCTCCGGCTGCCAGGATCCATGCTCAGCCAGCCCACCTGGGCACACGCCTCTGCCGCCCCAACCCCAGAACCTGCGAGCCCAGCACCAGCACGCCTGTGGCACCACCACGACAGACAGAGCCTGGAGGAGCCCGAGGGCCAGTGGTGAGCTGGGAAACATGCCAGGCCGGAGCAGGTGTGGTGGGGAAGGGGTGCGAGGGGCAAGCGTGCACCGAGGGTCCTGAAGGGAGAGGCCCAGACACGGGCCCGCGAGGGGCGGAGTGTGGGGTGAGCCTGGCACTGGCTGGAGCCCCTGCTCACGGCTGCCCAAGGTGATGGTGCCATTTCCTTCGGGGGGGGGGGGGGGGGGGCGGCAGTGATGTTCTGATTTCCTCATCTGTGAGCTGGTATCACAGGTCAGTCACTCTGTGAGAAATCTCTGCATTTTCATTTAGGCTTTTTTCCTGCCTGAGCTCTCTAGGTCAATAAAAACACTTCAGAAACAGAGAATGTCTGTCAAGGTGGGGCCACAGGCGTGGGTGAGGGGCTCGCAGGTCCTGGGGTGGGGGTCGGATCACACCTCACAGCCCCGCAGGCAGCCCGGCCCCCTCCCCTAGCTTCAGGCCCTCACACGCACCGCCGCCTCTGGGGACCGCTCTGCACCCGCCTCCCCGTTTCCCGCCCCAAGCCCGTCGGGCTCCAAGGGGCAGGTGGGACTGAGGTGCAGGGCCCCGCGCGGCCCACTGTGCCGGCGGCCCCGCTGCGCCAGCCCAGAGGCGTCCAGGAGACGCGAGCCCGGGCCTCTTGGCCGGCGCCCTGGCCCTGGTGCCGCCAGCCCTCCCCCAAGAAGCCCTGCTCCGAAGGCCCTCCCGCTCGCCTCAGGGCGCCTCCTCCTTGTGTGGCCACCGCCCAGGAGCCCGGCTGCCGGCCAGCGCTGCCCGCCCCGCCCTGACCTTTGCGCAGGCAGACGTCACAGTACACGTGGCCACAGTTGGTCAGGCTGAAGCACGACGTCGCCTGGGGCGGCTGGAAGCAGCGGTTACAGAACACCCAGCTGGCCATGTCTGGCCCAGGGCCGTGCCGCCGCCGCCGCGCGAGAGCCACGCGAGACCTGGACGCGGGATCTGCGCCTGGCCCGAGGGCGTGACTCCGCGCCTGCGCGCCATAGTTGTGCCGCCCCCTCCAAAACGCGCCCCGGAAGGTACCAAGGCAGGAAGGGACAGGGTGAGGAATTACACTTTGCCGTCTGTGGGTTGTCTCGGCCGGACGTAGGGGAGGAGGAACGTGCAGGTGGGGACCCAGCCGCACTCACTCCGGCGCTGCAATCCCCAGTGATCCTCCTGAGTGCAGTGCGCGGTACTCCAGGAGCCATGTGGACCCCCGGGCGGTGCCGAGGTGCGCGGAAGCCGCCGAGTCTCAGGGACCCTCACAGGAGGCAGTGCCTGGGCGAAGGGTGGAGCCGGCCACGGGGAGACGTGACGTGTGCCGGCCTTGAGCGCGCTGCGCTGAGCTGACGGGCCAGGAGGCCCTTGTGCTGTGGTGGCGGTGGGGAAGGTGAGGGGACTTGAGGGCTGCAGACTGGAGGTGGGAGGGGAAGGGGCCCTGGGCCACGAGGGACCAGTGGGGTCAGAGGAACAGGAGGTGGGGGTGGGGGGACACCTTGGGGTGGGGTTCTAGGAGATCGTTGGGCCAGGTTGGGGCGCCAGGAGGGCTTGATGGATCAGCGTGGGGTGTGACTAGGGCCCAGGACCAGCTGACCCGGTCACATGGCAAAGCTGGGCCAGGCGAGCCAGGGCCTTGCTTGCCTCTGGCGTGGGCATATGAAAAGTCTTGACCTAGAGAAGATTGTTTTCCATTTACAAAGATATAGAGGAGCTGGTGGAAAGGACTGTTCTGTTTTTTGTAGCCTCTAATGAACTTGTAATTAGAATTTAGAGAAGGACTTTCCTGAGCATCTAGTGGTTGAGACTGGGCTTCCAGTGCAGGTGATGTGGGTTCTGTGCCCAGTTGGGGAACCAAGATTACACATGCTGTGCAGTCCAAAGGAAAAATAAAATTAGAGAAAATGAAGGGAAGCTAACTTCATATTATTTCAAACGTCGTGGAATGCCCCACACTCTCTGTAGAAGAGCCGTTTCCATCGCCCTGATCCAGGTGGAGGGGGATCAGGTGGGACCTGCGAAGCAAACTTGGTTCAGAGGAAGTCTCTGTGCAAATGGAGAAAAGTGGCCTTCTTCCAGGGAAACAGGAAGACTCAGAGATTCAGGATGACTGACGAGTGCGTTAGGGAAAATATGTACCCCTCTGTCCCAGGCTGCAGCCGGGAGCCTCCTCTGGCCATTGGACCTTGAAATGGGACTCGGTCCAAGTTGAGATATGCTTTGATTGCAAAATACACCTGAGTTTCCAAGACTTCTTATCAAGAAAGAAAAGTAAACTATCTCATTAGTAATTTTGTATTGATTACATGTTAAAATGGTAGTGTATTTGATGTATTAGGTTAAGTATATGTCACTAGTGTTAATTTTACTCTTTAAAAAACCTTGTTTAATGTGGCAACCAGAAAAATTAAAATTTACATATATGGCTCACATTTTATTTCTGTTGGACAGGGCTGATCTATTCCAAGTTTAAGAACAGAATCATGTGTTTATTCTGTCAAACTCAGAAGCTGTATTGTTAGTGACATTTTATCAGTGTTGTTGTTCAGTCTGTTGGTCATGTCTGGACTCTGTGACCCCATGAACTGCAGCACACCAGGCTTCCCTGACCTTCACCATCTCCCAGAACTTGCTCAAATTCATGTCCATTGAGTCGGTGATGCCATCCAACCATCTCACCCTCTGTTGTCCCCTTCTCCTGCTTTCAGTCTTTTCCAGCATCAGTCTTCCAATGAGTCAGCTCTTCGCTTTAGGTGGCCAAAGTAATGGAGCTTCTGTTTCAGCATCAGTGGTCCTTCCAATGAATATTCAGGGTTGATTTCCTTGAGGATTGACTGGTTTGATCTCCTTGCTGTCCAAGGGACTCTCAAGAGTCTTCTTCAACACCACAGTTCGAAAGCATCGATTCTTCAGCACTCAGCCTTCTTTATGGTCCAACTCTCACATTCGTACGTGACTATTGGACATTTTATCAGTGTTACAATGCTATAACATCAATTCCAACCTTAGATGTCTTTGAAATCAGAAAATAATGCATACTTATGAATATATTTTATTAACTCAAACATTATGCAAGGTAGAAGGTAATCATTTGCCTTTACTTTTTATTTATTTTTATACAAGTTTCTTAGCTATAAAGAAGTCTTTAAGGGACTTCATTTGGAAAATTCCAACTGAGATAAAGATTAACGTTTGTGTAAATGCCCACCATAAGACGTTGCTGTTTGTATCTTCACTGGTCATTCGAAATTTTTCTTCACGGTCCTATATAGAAGAGGAATATTCAGGTTAGGTTTCTTAAGGCGCTTCATGCATGAATTTGAGGGGAAGGTGCTATATATATTCAAGGTACTTAATGTCACCCAGGTAATATCTTATGCCAAAGAGCAGTATCTGATTTTTCTGAGCTAAGGTGTGTTTTTAGCCAAAGATAAGGAGGGGGCGTCAACCTTATAAAACATACTTTGATATTTTGGTGTAAAATATCAAGTATTTGACCTGTTACTTTATATGTTTTATTTGTTAGCATCAAAGTGTATATTGCCTAATTGATACTTTTTTTATCGTCCCAGTTCTTACTTTACTTTAAGCTGGGCACTGCGCTCATTTTATTTTCCAGATAAGGAAGCTGAAGCTTAGAGACAACAGAAGGTTAGTGAGTGGGGAGAGATTCAGGCGCCCACATCCAGGCAGGGAGGGTCCACTGAACACAGTGACCTGGGAAACACACAATGTCACAGGAACAAAATAATGCTGTAGAAAGTGGGCACCCTCGACTGCAGATGCACAGGGTGTGTTGGAAGCCCTTATTTATTCATCTGTGAGCTCACACCCCTGAGGCGAGCGAGCCACAGTCCCTTTCCTAGAGAAGCTCATAGTCTAGCAGACAGCAGAAGAGTACCCCCACCGACCCTGCACATCCACACAGTCCTGGAGAAACCTAGGAAAGAGGCAGTTTTCTCTTTCCCTGGTTCAGGGGCTCAGTCAAGAATTATGTTCCTGGCAGGAAGAGGGGGTGTAAGCTGATTAGGCAGACTGACCCTTTGATAGTTCTGTTCTTTGACTATTTGCTCAATTTGCTCGATTAGATGTTCAAGCTTGAAGCTAACTTCATTAACTTTGTCCTTTGCTTGAGTAATGGCTGCATCAAGGTCATGTTCTCCGACTCGAATATCTAAGTGGATCCGCTGTACAAACAGTAAAAGGGAGGAAACGTGTTTTCATGTGGCTCGCTCATTTTCCTTGTTTTTCCCTCATTGTGTCCTACCAGTCCTTCCTTTTTCTCCAGTGCCCCAACCCCCGCACCTTTCTGAGAGTAAATACTCCTTCATTCTCTTTTTGCTTCACTGCCGCTCCATTCCAGGTTATACTCAGGAGTCTTTCATTGTCACAATAATGCATTAAGTGGTACCTGCTGCCCTGAAAGAGCAACTACACCTTCCTGAGCTATGTCCTCTAGAGTTCTGGGCACATGCCTTTGGCCCTGAGACAATTGGATTACTCTCAGGAAAAGGTTCTCTACATACAACTAAATTTCTGATGCTAACATACAAATTCTCCATCTGTTCTCACAACCTTTAGAAAATATCCAATCACCATCTACCGTGTAAGAGTTTCATTTATTGGAATTCCATTATTAATTCACCCTTCAGCCTTCAATTGTTTTCAAGCCTGAATAATCACAGTTCTTAACCTTCCCTCCCAGTTCTCATTTTTCAAGCCCTTTAATCAACTTCGTGGCTCCGCTTTGAACCCCTTCCAAGCTCTCCAGCTCCCTCTTTAGTTGCTGTTCTAAGATCTGGGTGCAGGACTTTAATATAGCCTGGACGTAATTATTCTGCATATCATTGTCACACCTGAGTAATGCTGACGCTGTTCATGTGCAAGGACATGAGGGCATTTACTTACCAGCTTACTCCCTCCAAATGACACAAGCCTTGTAGAATTAGATTGTAAGCAAATGATGTGTTCACCAGGTGAATGTGAAGTGAAATAGAATGTTCCTTGTGGGCCATATAACTTTGACAATAATACCTAGGATTAAGGATTTCCATAGTTTAAATTTATCATTCTCTATATTCCATTAAAAAAAATTAAACCATCCCTATGTAACCTAGTGAAATTTGTGCAGTTCTTAAAGAAGAAATCAAATTACCAATAACAAGAAAAATATTCACTCTTTCTGCCAGTCAATAAAGTACAAACCACAGTTAGATATTCCTTGTTAGTTATCAGATTGGCAAAGACTTAAAAGTACCTGGGACGGGGATAGTATTGAGAAATGCTACCTCTGAACACTGTTTTAAGAATGTAGATTGAACAGCCATTTCAGAGAATGGTTTGGTAGTACATATGAAAAGTTAAAGTGTATCTAACCATTGACCCAACAGAGCTTCCTATGGAAGTTTATCCTATGGAAATGCTCAAGTAGACAAAGTTACATGTAAGAGCTATTCAGTGTAATGGTATTTATTTTAAAGTTTGCATTTCTGAAATAACTAATATATTTCAGTAGGGACTGATTAAGTTTAGGTGAAGACAAATGAAAAATTGCTAGTAAGAGAGGCTGTTACAACACCCATAAAACACCCATATTATACTAAAGGTGTCCACGATATTAGGAGTAGGCTGTATAGGATCCTATTTTGTGAAACGTATTATTTGTAAAAGTGCATGTGCTTAGAAGAAGATTCTAAAGGTTCCAAATATTCTAAAGATTCCAAGCTATTAGGCAGTTGTTTGTTTGGGACTTTGACTTTTCTGCTTAGTACATTTCTATATTGTTGGACATTTTAAAAATAGTATAGGACTCCTAGTCTGGTACATAAGGAGCTTAGAAGTTGTTACTCCGGCTTAGAAGTTGTTACTCCGTATTAACAAGTAAAAAGCTGCATGAAAAGGAAGTCAGTTCTTAGATTTGTCAGAGAATTGAGGTCCTAAGGCAGGCTACTTCCCTCAAAATTGGAGACACAGACAAATGCAGAGAGTCCAATGTACCAGAGCGGAAGCTTGTGGGGACCAGTACTGGGCTCCTTTACCCAGCATGTCATGTCTAGCTTTCAACAACAACAGAAAAACAGCAAGACATACAAAAAAGGTGAAAAACATAGTTTGAAGAGACAGAACAAGTCTCAAAACTAGATTCAGATATAGCAGGGATATTGGAATGATCATGTCAGGAATTTAGAAAAACTGTGATTAATATTCTGGTCTCTAATGGGAAAAGTAGGCAACATGCGAGAACAAATGTGAGGAGAAAGATTGAAATTCTACAAAAAAATGAAAAAGAAGTGCCAGAAATGAAGAGTGCCTTCGATAGGCTCAGTGGACTGGACAGGGCTGAGGAAAGACTCTAAGCTTGAGGATATATCCACAGAAATGTTTAAAGCTACAAAGCAGAAAAAGAGGGAGTAAAAAGGAACACTATCCAGGGACCACAGGATAACAATTAAAGATGTAACATACATGCATTGGGAGTACCAGAAAGGAGAAAGAAAGTAACAGAAAATATACTTAAAATGATAACAGAATTTCAAGTTAGTCAGACACCAAGCTACAGAGCTGGGAAGCTCAGAGAGCACCAAGCGGGAGAAATGCCAATAAAACTACACCAAGGTGAATCATGTTAAACTACAGATGTCAAAGATAAAGTCTTGAAAGAAGCCAGAAAAGGACCTTATTTATAGGGGAGATGAGAGTCATACACAAGTTCTCCCCAGAAACCATGCAAGCAGGAGAATAAACATTTAAAGTGTTGAGAGAGAGAAAAAAAAACCCCATCAATCTAGAAATTCTGTATCCTGCAAAACTCTCCTTCAAAAGTAATAGAGAAAGCTTTTCTCAAGCAAAAGATGAAGGAACTTTTCTCAGTAGACCTGTCTCACAAGGAATGTTAAAGGTTCTTCAGACATAAGTATAATGATATTGGTCAGAAACTTGGATCTACATGAAAGTTGTAAATGCATTAGAGAAGGAATAAGTGAAGGTAAAATTAAAACTTTCATTATTGTTAACTGAGTTAATAGATACTTCTTTGAAAATCATAGCAATGAATTTGATTTTTACAGTTTATGTATAAGTGAAATTAGTAACAGCAAAGATGCAAGGGATGGGAGATAGGGATTAGGACTGTTTTGTTATTATAAGGCACTTGTGCTACCTGTGAAGTGAAATGTTGTTATTCAGAAGTGAACTTGGATTGGTTGTAAAGGTATATTGCAACCACTGACAGAAAGTTAAAAGAACTGTAGTTGATAACCAAGAAAAGAGATAAAATGAATCATAAAATAATTAAAACCACAAAAGACACAAAAAGAGTGGAAAACAAAAATAACAACAAATAACAAGGGTGGCAACCAGAAAACAGTAATAAACATGATGATATATATATATTTTTAATGTGATGATATTAACCCAGCTATATCAATAGTCACTTTGAAAGTCAGTGGTCTAAATGTACCATTTAAAACATTGTCACAGTGGATCAAAAAACAAAAAAACAAAGAAGAACAAACCATCTATGTATTGTCTATAAGAACCCCCACTTTAAATGTAAAGGCACATATAGATTAAAAGTTAAGGGGCAGAGAAAAATGTATATGTTAATTTTTAGCCAACCTTAATCGAAAGACAGCTGGAGTCATTATATTAACTTCAGAGTAGACTTCAAAACAAGGAAAATCACCAGGAATCATTACGTAACAGAGCATTACGTAGTAATAAAGAGGTCTAAAGTGGTCAGCTCTCCAAGAAGACAAATCTTAATGTGTATCCATCTAATAACAGAGTGTCAAAATATATGAAGCAAAAACTGATAGAACTGCAAGGATAAATGGAGGAGCTCGTTGTTATAGTCAGAGACATTGATCCCCCCCATCAGAGGTGGTCAGGTCCAGCAGCAGATGAATAAGGACACAGTTGAGCTCAACAGCACCATCAACCAACTGGATAATCAGTATCCATAGACTACTTCATCCAACAAAGCAGAATACACATTCTTTTCAAGCTCACCAAGACAGACCACATCCTGGGCCACAAAACATACCTTAACACATTCAAAATCATAGAAACCATACAGTGTATGCTCTTAGACCATAATGGAATTTAAAGTAGAAATCAGTAACTAAAAGATAGCCGGAAAGTCCCCAGATATTTAGAGATTAAACAGCACACTTCTAAATAGCTCATGAGTCAAGGAAGACGTCTCAAAAGAAAAAGTATTTTGAATTATCGACACGATTCTGGGAAGGTGATGTTCCAGGAGGCAACAGGAATCTCTGTTGAGACAACAGTTATCCTGGGAGGATCTGTCTGATGGAACTATGTTGGAACTACGTTGGAGCTCTGGTGTCTGTTGAAGTCTTGCCACTTCCAGGGGGAAGACTTGGATGGTAAACTGTGGTTGATTTTGGTCGATTTCAGTTCTCAGAACAGTAGCAGCCGCTCCCCCTCCCCCCGCCCCTGCCCCAGCCACGTGGCCGGCAGCTGTGCAGTTGTTCCGGGGGCAGCCTGCACACAGCCTTTAGAAGCCGGGGTAGGCATAACAGACCCTATCCTACAAAAGTCAGGGACTTTTGAGGTCATTGTATAGAAAGGATTCTCAGTAAGATTAGCAGCAGATTTCTCACCAGAACTTTGGAGAACAGAGGCAGTGGGCAGGTACACTCAAAGTGCTTTTTTAAAAAAAAACAACAACAGAAAAAGCCAAAAGCACATGAGAAAGGCAGCTCAACTTCACTGGCCCTTAAGGGAATGCAAATCAAAACTACAGTGGCCCACCTCACACACATTAGAGTGGCTGCTATAAAAGACAGTGAGTACTGGCAAGAATGTGGAGAGAGTGCAACCCTTGTGCATTGTTGGTGGGAATGTAAAATGGTGCAGCCACCGTGGAAAACAGTATGGTGGTTCCTCAAAAATATGAAAGTAGGATTTCTGTATGATCCAGTAACCACTTCTGGATATATACCCAAAAGAATTGAAAGCAGGGTCTCAAAGAGATATCTGTACACCCATGTTCACAGCAGCATTATTCACAATAGCTAAAATGTGGAAGCAACTCAAGTGTCCATTGACAGATGAATGAATAAGCAAAGTGTGGTATATGCATACAGTGAAATATTATTCAGCCTTAAAAAGGAAGGGAATTCCTACCTGTGCTGCATGAATCTTGAGTGCATTATGATAAATGAAATAAATCAGTCTTAAGACAAATACTATGTGGGTCAACTTTATGAGATGAGAGTAGTTAAAATCTTGGAGTTATTGTTTAATGGGTGTAGTTTCACTTCAAAGATTGAAGAGTTATGAGGGTGATGATTATACAACATTATGAATATATTTAATACCACTGAACAATGTACTTGGTTATTATTAAGGTGAATTTTATGTATTCTTAAAATATCAAAAAATATTTGAACTAAAATGAAAATACAACATAATCAAAATTTGAGGTCACAGTGATAGAAATATTCAAAGGGGAATTTATAATATTGAATGCATGTATTAACAAGAAAGTTCTAAAGTTCATTATCATCTAAGCCTAGGAAACCAGAAAAAAGAAGAGCAAACTAAATTCAAAATAAGCATAAGAGGAGAAATAAGATCCATGCTAATAAAAGCTAATGCAGAAATCAATGAAAACAGGAAATAAAGTAGAGAAAACCAATATCATTACAATCAACAAAACTCTAGCTCAGCTAACAAAGAAAAAAAGAGACCCAAGTTAGTAATATCAGAAATGAAAGAAGAGTGTTGCTACAGGCCTCATGGTCATCAACAGGATCCTTGAGGAATGCTAGGGAATGAGGTCATAGAGGAATACTGTGAACCATGCTGTGCCACAGACTTGGTAATCTAGATGAAACAGACCAGTTCCTTGAAAGGCAAAATTTGTCACCAGTCACACAAAAAGAAATAGACAATCTACATCTAGTAAAGAAATTGAATTGATAATAACTTCCAAGCAGGAAACACCAGGCCAGGATGAGCTCACTGGTGAATTTCACCAAAGATTTAAGTAAGAAATCCAACATATTCTCTGAAATCTCTTCCAGAAGACAGTGTAGAGAGAATACTTTTTGCACCGTTTTCTGAGGCCAACACTAGCCTAATACCAAAGCCTGAGAAAGACACAAGAAAACTATGGACCATTACCTCTCATGGACATAGACACAAATAATACTCAACAAAATATCAGCAAACTGAACCCAGAAATGTATAAAAAGAATTATACACCATGACCAAGTCAGATTTATTCCAGATATGCAAGGCTAGTTTGACATTTTAAAATCAATTAATGTAATTCATCACATCAGCAGCTTAAAGAACATGATGTGATCATACCAATAGATGCAGAAAAGGCATTTGACAAAATCCAACATCCATCATGGTAAAAACTGTCAGCAAACTAATAATAGGGGAACTTTGTCAATTTCATTTAAAAATCTACAAAAAGCTTAAAACTAACATACTTAATAGTGAACAACTAGAGGCTTTCCCACTAAGATCAGAAAGACTAGCATTTCCCCACTTGCTATTCCTTTTCAACATCACAGTTCAATTCCTACCTAATTCAGTAACAGAAGAAAAGAAAAAATGGTATATAAGTTGGGAAGGAAGAAATGAAGCTGTTTGTTCACAGATGACAGGATTGTCTATGTAGAAAATTCAAAATAATAAAAAACTTACCAGAACTAATAAATGATTATAACAAGGTTAAAGGATACAACATTAATATGTTAAGTGAATCAGTTTCTATGCATCTGTAATGAACAAATAGAATGTGAAATCAAAAACAATACCATTTGCTTTAGAATCCACCCAAATGAAATACTTGGATGTAAGCAAAATATGTGTAAGGTACATGAGGAGAATTTTAAAAACTGATGAAAGATATCAAAGAAGGCAAAATAGATGGGTAGATATTATTTGTTCATGCCAGGAAGACTGAATGTTGTGAAAATCTCAGTTGTTCCCAACTTAATCCATAGATTCAACAATCCCAGTTAAAATGTCAGCAAGTAATTTTATGAATATCTACAAGCTGATTCTAAAGTTTCCATGGAGAAGCCAAAGATCCAAAATAGCCAACATGGTATTGAAGGAGAAGAATAAAGTCAGGGGTTTGACACTCTCGATTTCAAGACTTACTGTAAAGCTACAATAGACAAGATGGGGTGTTGTTGATGAAAAACAGACCAATGAACCAGAACAGGGGGCCCAGAAACAGACCACCACAACAGTGGCCAACTGATCTTTGACAAGGAGCAAAGGCAATTCAGTGGGAAAAGGCAGTCTTTCCAACGGATGGTGCTGAAACAATTGGACGTCCACAGGCAAAGAAATGAAGGTAGATGCAGATCTTACACCTTTTACAAAAATTAAATCAAAATGGAGCACATATCTAAATGCAAAACACTAAACTATTTAGAAGGTAACATAAGAGCAAGTCTAGATGACCTTGGGTTTGGTTATGACTTTTTAGGTACAACACCAAAGGCACCATACATGAAAGAATTGAGAAGCTGGACTTCATTAAAATGAAACTTCATTAAACATTTAACATTAATGTTTAACATTAAACATTGAATTTCATTAAAATTAAAGAGCTCTGCTCTGCAAAGAGAGAGCTGTCTCTCTGTCAAGAGAGTGAAGAGACGAGCCACAGACTGGGAGAAACTATTTGTAAAAGACATATCTGATAATGTACTGCTATCTAGAATCTACAAAGAATTCTGAAAACAGCAAGAAAATGAACAAATTAGTTGAAAAATGGGCAAAAGATCTGAATAGACAACACACCGAAGAAGCATACAGATGGCAAATAAGCACAAGCATCATATGTCGTTAGGGACTTGCCAATTAAAAACAACAGTGAGGTGCTTCACACCTATGGGAATGGCAAAATTATGAAACAACAACAGTAAATGCTGGAGAGAATGCAGAGGAACAGGGACTCTCATCACTGCTTGTGGGAATGCCAAGTGGCAGAGCCTGGTGGTTTCCTAGAAAACTAGACATACATGTGCCATACAAACCTGCCACTGTGCTCCTTATTTACCAGAGTAGGATGGAGACTTGTGTCCGCATGAAAACCTGCACGCAAATGTTTATGGCAGCTTTATTTATAACAGCCGAAATGAGGAAGCTATCAAGATGTCCTGCTGCATGCGAATGCACCAGTTAACCATGGTTTGCATCTTGACAATGGAATATTATCCAGCGCTAAAAAGAAATGAGCTATCAAGCCAGGAAAAGACATGGAGGAGGCTTAAGTGTGCATTCCTAAGTGAAGGGCGCCAGTTTAGAGAGGCTGCCTACTGTATCGTTCCAGCCATGTGACATTCTGGAAAAGGCAAAACTATGGAGACAGCGAAAAGATTAGTGGTCGCCGAAGGTTGGGGGCGGGAGTGGGGATGAAGAGACGGTCGCGGAGGGTTTGTGTGGGAGTGAGACTGCTCCGTGTTGATGTGGCGATGATGGACACGTTCGTCACACCGTAGATGTATGACACCAAGGATGAAGTCTAACATGAACTCTGGGCTTTGGTGAAGAGGATGCCTCCATGCAGCTCGTCAATTATAACCGCTGCGCCATGAGGTGCTCCTGCTGGGAGAGGCGGGAACGTGGGAATGCGGTGCTTCCTGCAGAATTCTATGAACCTCAAGCTGCTTGAGAAGACTGTTAAATCACTTTAAGAACAGGTATATGTTGCACATAGAAAAATGCAGCCAAGATTCTCTTTTTTTAAGTTTCCATTTTGATTTGAAGAAAATTAAAGCATCTTGCCATGTACTTAATTTCACTTAACAGATTGTTGATAGGAAATTTTGTTAAATAAAACTGCACTCGAGTCAGATTTTCCAATTGATTTCTAATTTTTTATGAATAACAGAGCACTCTTTCCTGAAAAACTATTCAGGGAAGATTCATCACCTGTTAGCTTCAATTTCTGAGCCTCAGTGTCATGTCAGGTTTCTGCTTCCAGTGAATATTCAAGTCAGCAAGCATGTTTTGAGTCCCTGTTAGTTTGGTGTGTTGAGGAAAGACATGCTTGAGTTTGAACCTCAGCTTTTCCACTTGCTGATGATGTGATCTGGTGTAGGTCGTTTTACCTCTCAGAACCTCAGGTTTCCCTTCTACAAAATGGAATAGAAATACTGGACATGGAATAACAGAAAATGGAATACAAAATGCACAGTCTGAGTGATGCATGTATCTTGTCATTGTCTGCCCCAACGGCCTTACCAGCCTGAAAACCACAGTGCCACACAAATGGCACATGTGCAGGTTGGCACGCGAGAGCACCCTGTGCCCCGGCACCTCCTCCAGGTGGGAACAGTCAGAGTCCTTGTGGGGTGCTCACTTCAGTTCAGTCGCTCAGTCATGTCCGACTCTTTGCGACCCCATGGACCCCATGCACACCAGGCTTCCCAGTCCATCACCAGCTCCAACTCCCAGACCTTGCTCAAACTCATGTCCATCAAGTCAGTGATGCCATCCAACCATCTCATCCTCTGTCGTCCCCTTCTCCTGCTGTCAATCTTTCCCAGCATCAGAGTCTTTTTCAATGAGTTGGTTCACCGCATCAGGTGGCCAGTGTATTGGAGTTTCAGCTTCAGCATCAGCACCAATGAATAGTCAGGACTGATTTTCTTTAGGATTGACTGGTTTGATTTCTTTGCTGTCCAAGGGACTTTTCAAGAGTCTTCTCCAACATGGTTCAAAAGCATCAGTTCTTCGGCGCTCAGCTTTTTTTTAGGGTCCAACTCTCACATCTATAATGACTACTGGAAAGACCATAGCTTTGACCAGATGGACCTTTGTCAGCCAAGTAACATCTCTGCTTTTTAATATGCTGTCTAGGTTGGTCATAACTTTTCTTCCAAGGAGCAAGCGTCTTTTAATTTCATGGCTGTGGTTACCATCTGCAGTGATTTTGGGGCCCAAAAAAATGAAAGTCTGTCACTGTTTCCATTGTTTCCCCATCTATTTGCCATGAAGTGATGGGACTGGATGCCATGATCTTAGTTTTCTGAATGCTGAGTTTTAAGCCAACTTTTTCACTCTCCTCTTTCATTTTCATCAAGAGGTTCTTTAGTTCTTCTTCACTTTCTGCCATAAGGGTGGTGTCATCTGCATATCTGAGGTTATTGATATTTCTCCCGGCAATCTTGATTCCAGCTTGTGCTTCATTCAGCCCGGCATTTCACATGATGTATTCTGCATATAAGTTAAATAAGCAGGGTGACAATATACAGCCTTGACGTACTCCTTTCCCAATTTGGAACCAGTCTGTTGTTCCATGTCTGGTTCTAACTGTTGTTTCTTGACCTGCATACAGATTTCTCAGGAGGCAGGTAAGGTGGTCTGGTATTCCCATCTCTTGAAGAATTTTCCACAGTTTGTTGTGATCCACACAGTCAAAGGCTTTGGTGTAGTCAATAAAGCAGAAATAGATGTTTTTCTGGAACTCTCTTGCTTTTTTGATGATCCAGTGGATGTTGGCAATTTGATCTCTGGTTCCTCTGCCTTTTCTAAATCCAGCTTGAACATCTGGAAGTTCACGGTTCACATACTGTTGAAGCCTGGCTTGGAGAATTTTGAGCATTACTTTGCTAGCGTGTGAGATGAGTGCAATTGTGCGGTAGTTTGAACATTCTTTGGCATTGCCTTTCTTTGGGATTGAAATGAAAACTGACCTTTTCCAGTCCTGTGGCCACTGCTGAGTTTTCCCAAATTTTTTGGCATATTGAGTGCAGCACTTTCACAGCATCATCTTTTAGGGAGTGCTAGAGGAGAAGGCAATGGCATCCCACTCCAGTACTCTTGCTGAAAAATCCCATGGATGGAGGAGCCTGGTAGGCTGTGGTCCATGGGGTCGCTAAGAGTCGGACATGACTGAGCGACTTCACTTTCACTTTTCACTTTCACGCATTGGAGAAGAAAATGGCAACCCACTACAGTGTTCTTGCCTGGAGAATCCCAGGCAAGGTTCGATCCCTGGGTTGGGAAGATCCTCTGGAGAAGGGAATGGCAACCCAGTCCAGTATTCTTGCCAGGAAAACCGCATAGGCAGAGGAACCTGGTAGGCTATAGTCTGTGCAGTTGCAAAGAGTCGGATATGACTGAGCATCTGAGCAGCATGAAAGGTGACAGAAAAGGAAGCAGAGAATTGTGTTTTGGTTTAACTGGGCAGGAAGTGAAGGAGGGGGTATCAGGTAGAGAAGGCAGCTGTGCTAGACCTGGGAGAATGGACCCAGGGGAACTCTTGTCACAGGGTGCCCAGAGCACTGGGAGGGGGCTGCTACAGCCGGCAGGAGCCGGTGTCCAGCGGTCCAGCTGCATTGAATCTTCCGGTCTCCACGTGTGTGGGGGTGTCACAGCTCTGGCTTGAGCACAGCTGTCCTGAGGACTGGAACCTGGGCCCGTCCACATCAAGTACCCTCCTCTTCTTGCCCATCTGTTCTGTGAGGCTCTGCTCCACCACCAACCTGCCATGCCGTGAGCGCATTCCCAGGACAAGTTCAAGGGGAGGTGGTTACCACAATCCCGTTGGAATTATTGGAAGGGCAGGCCACAGTACTGTACCTTGAGCCGGCCTGGTGGGGGACAGCATCTGCCGTCGGACAAGGAGAAAACCGGCTTAAAGCAGCCAGGCGACCTCTCAAGAGTCAGCCTGTAGGTGGCGGTCTGCAGCGACCCTTGGCCCGGCTCCGCGGTCCTCAGTCTTCCCCGTGGCCTTGGTGCCTCTCTCCCCTGCCAGCTCCCGGCGAGGCAGTGCCCTGGGAGGCCGGCCAGGTGCAGAGGCTGCCCGTCCCTTACAGGGGCCCCGCCAGGCGGGAACACGGGAGGGCGGCCCTCGTGGCCCTCGTGGCTGCGTGAGGCTGCAGCTCCTGCAAGACCAGAGGGGCACGCTGGCCCATGGGTTCCTCCCGCCCGGCAGGAGCAGCAGAGCCGCAGGGGCCTGCCCTCTGTGTGGTTTTGTGCTTTCACTTGGAGTAGTCCCTGGTGCTCCGCGGGACTGTAGGCACTTCCCACGTTTCGGTGTGGTGCTTTGTCAGGATCACACTCGTTAAAAATGAAATGCTGGGTTGTGAGCACTTGTGTAGAGATTTTAAAAGTCTGTGGGCATACATGACACCTGATTTTTTAGAAAATAATTCCAGTAACAAGACAAAAAGTGTGTTTTACCTCATCACTGTAAGTTGTAACAGTCACAAACATTCCCAGACCAGGAGCAGATTCAAGGAAGTCGTGTCTGCCTAAGTCCCATTGTTGTATCTTGAAACTCCCTGTTTCAAAGATATGACATTTATTATAAAATAAATTAATAGTTATACATGATTACTGAGAAATTAAATCTTCAAATTGTCCAAATCAGAAAAAATGCTGCTATTTTGAACAGCTTAGTCACATATAGATCTGAGAGTTGGACCATGAAGGGCTGAGTGCCAAAGAATTGATGCTTTTGAACTGTGGTGCTGCAGAAGACTCTTGAGAGTCCCTTGGACTGCAAGGAGATCAAACCAGTCCATCCTAAAGGAAATCAGTCCTGAATATTCATTGGAAGGACTGATGCTAAAGCTGAAGCTCCAATACTTTGGCCACCTGATGCGAAGAACTGATTCATTGGAAAAGACCCTGATGCTTGGAAAGATTGAAGGCAGGAGAGAAGAGGGTGGCAGAGGTTAAGATGGTTGGATGGCATCACCAATTCCGTGGACGTGTTTGAGTAAGCTCCGGGAGATAGTGAAGGACCTGGAAGCCTGGCGTGCTACAGTCCATGGGATCACAAAGAGTCAGACACGACTGAGTGACTGAACAACAACTTGTCTTGGTGGTCAGCTCCTGTAGTGGCGTTGGAAGATTCTGGAATGTAGAGTTTTGGGTGCAGTTCTCACCATTGTTCACCAGTCACTTTGCCACTCCAGACCTCAGCATTGCATCTCTCCGAGGTCTGCTGAGAATAGTGAGCCCACAGCAGCTTTGCCCGTGGAGGGCGATGTCCTGTGGCAGGACCGCCCCTTGCCCACAGGCCTCCTGCCTCTGTCCTCCTGCAGCTTCGCCTCCTTGCTCCTGGCGCAGTGTCAGAGAAGCTCTGCCTGACTTCCCCACAGAATCAGTGCATGCCCCCACACTCTTGCCCTGCCACTTGCTTCCTCTTACAGCATATTTAGCACCTTTGATGTTTTATGTTTCCTTGTCTGTTCTCTGTGAGAACGAAGACACTGTCCTTGTTGTTCGTCTCTCCTCAGGTCCTCCAGCTGCTCTCACCCCCTTGAAGGGAGCTGCTCATCACGTGCCTGTCGGATGACCCACTGGCTCTAAAGGACAGCTGACTCCCCAGCAGCCCAGGGTTGAACTGTGCAGGTCAGCGTGTGTTCTATGTGGGATTTCTTCAGTGTAGTAAATACTACACTACTGCACGACTCATGGCTGCTTGAACCTGGGGATGTGGACCCACAGACGTGGAGGGTCACCTGCAAGTTACACATCGATTTCTAACTGCTTGGAGGGTCAGCGCCCCACCTGTTCTGTAAAGGGCTGGAGTCAGAGGACGCACTGTGTCCTCTTTTAAGGGGAGGGTTACAGAGAGACAGGAGGAAGCAATCTTTAAATCTGTGCATGGGATGTTCTGGTTACCCCCTCTGAGCAGCCTGTGTTTGCCACAAACCAGAACAAACACAGCAAAACCTTTGCAAACCCAACCATGGTGTGGAAAACATCTGGGTTTCAGATTGGCCTCTGGGTAGCACACGACCAGGGTAGGCCAGGAAAGTGGTACAGAGCCTCAGGAGAAAGACATTAGGGTGTGTCATCCGAATCTAAATGGATTGTGCGTGTTTAGTCACTCGATCACGTCCGACTCTCTGTGACCCCATGGACTGTAGCCCTCCAGGCTCCTCTGTCCATGGGATTCTCCAGGCAAGAATACTGGAGAGGGTTGCCATTTCTTTCTCCAGGGGATCTTCCCAACCTACGGATTGAACCCCTGTTTCTTACAGCTCCTTCATTGGGAGCCAGGTTCCTTACCACTAGTGCCACCTGGGAAGCCATAAATGGGTTGACTACTTGCTAAAATAAAATGTTTAAATAGGAACCAATGTTATAATACTCAAAATGTCTAGGATACATTACAAAATTACAGAGCATACGGAGAACTAAGACAACTTCGCCTTGCATGAGAAAAGACAACTAATAGACCCCAGCATCAAAATGACATAGAGTTGAAATTATCTGACAAGAATTTTAAAGTCACCATAAAAATACATCAGTGAGTTTGAACATCCTCAAATGGAAAGGTAGGAAGTCTCAGAAAAAGAGTAGAGACATAAAAGGAAAAAAGGACACATTAGAACAGGAAAAACACAGTATCTGAAGTTGAATGGACTCAATAAAAGAGTGAGATGAGGGAGGAAAGACTCGGCGAACTTGAAACTAGATCAATGAAATAATCAAATCTGGTCAATGGAGACAGAGAAGAACCTCAAACAACCCCATGAACCCTTGGGGCAGTAACCGAGGGTCTAGGATTTGTGAGTCTGGAGGAGAGGAGAGAAGGAGGGGCTGAGTGAATAACGAGTGACCCCCCAAACTGGGTGAGAGAGAGACGCCCACAGACTCAAGAAGCTAAGCAGACCCTACAAGGCCAGACTTCCCAGATTCACCACCAGACACGGCATGATTAAACTTCTCAAGACCAAGGAAAAAAAGACCTGTGGAAAATACGGGAAATAGCCAGAGAGAAACTGCATTGCTGAGGAGGGAAAATGACCTGAGTAACAGCGGACCTCTCATCAGAATGTGGAAGCCAGAAGGAAGGGGCACACTTCCAAGTGCTGAAAGGAGAAGAAATTGTCAAACAATTCTATACCCACCAAAGATACCATTCAGAATGAAGGCAAAGTATTCTTAAGGTCAAGGAAAACTAGGAAGACGTGTCACTAGAACACCTGCTGTAAAAAGATTGCTAAAGGAACTTCTTAAAACAAAGTGGTAAGAAGGAAATTTGGAATAGCAGGAATGAAGGAGGAAAAATGGGAAGGTCAACCCCAGGGAAGGGAAATCGCAATAGAATTTTCTCTTCCATTAAAAAAAAAATTGTTTGACAGTTGAAGGGAGGTAGGTTAAAAGTAAAAGGATAAAAAAGATTGATCATTGCAACAATCAAAAGAAAGCTCGTGTGGCTCCATAAATATCAGATAAAGAAGACGCCACAGCAGAGGAAGTTGCGAAGGACATGAGGGGCCTCACGTGATGACAAAGGGGTCAGTTCGGTGTGAAGACACGACCATGCCAAATGCTTCAAAACAACGGGAGGCGAAACTGCTGAGAGAGACGCGGACGAGTCCACCACACCCTGAGGGCTGCCTGCTCTCCTCGGCGCGCTGGGGCTGCTGGCCATGCAGGAGCTGACTCTCACCGTCCCTGTGCCTGCTTGGCATCCCCACGTGTCTCCCCAGACAGCAGGGTACACGCTGCTCTTCAAGTGTGCGTGGACGGCTCACCAAGCTGGGCAGCAAAGCCCTGAGTCTGCCCCAGCTCCTTTGCCGAAGCTGCTGAGTGTTCCTGGAGGAGCGCACAGCCAGGCAAGTGGCTTTCCAGGCCCGCGGGCACCTGGAAACATCTGCCTCGTGATTCCCGTCCTCCCAGAGGACCGGGGCACCTGGGTCTCCTGGGGGCCTCCTTCTGTCCCTCCCACCTCACCCATGCAGACCTGCCCAGCGTCTCCCCCTTAGCACCCTGGCCCCTGGCCACCTGCCGCCCCCGCCTGCCCCCTGGCCTGTCAGCAGCCGCCCTCCTGCCCCCAGGGCCCTGCTGTGGTCACAATCCCCACAATCCCCACACTCGCCACCCACGCTCGTCCTGTCTGCGAGCCACCCTCACCGGGGGCCTGGAGACACACTGTGTCCCCTTCTGCGGGCCCCCGGCGCGGCACAGAGGGAGGTCGAAGCTTGGTGAGGCTCTGTGGGGTGACTGGAAATCAGTCCTGAATGTTCAGTGGAAGGACTGATGCTGAAGCTGAAACTCCAGTACTTTGGCCACCTGATGCGAAGAGCTGACTCATTGGAAAAGACCCTGGTGCTGGGAAGGATTGAAGGCGGGAGGGACGACAGAGGATGAGATGGTTGGATGGCATCACCGACTCGATGGACATGAGTTTGAGTAAACTCCGGGAGTTGGTGATGGACAGGGAGGCCTGGCGTGCTGTGGTTCATGGGGTCGCAAAGAGTCAAGACACGACTGAGCGACTGAACTGAACTGAACTGAACTGTGCGTGTCCCCGGTACCTATTCAGTGAAGCACTCTGAACGGCTGTGCACCCACGGCCCGGGGTTCCCGGCCCAGGGAGGCGTCATGCCCCATGGCCGCCACCAGGTGGCAGGAGAGCAGCACTGCTGGCCGGCGAGTGGGCGCGGACAGGACGGTCCCGGCGGGGGCGCGCAGAGCCAGCCTGCTGCCTGCCCCGACGGTGCGTATCCCCCTGTGGTGCGATGACCCAGTGACCACTGGTGCACGGCTTAATGCAGAGCGTAGCACATGGTGAGCCTGATGCAAGAACTCGATGAACTATTCCTTAGTTGTTATTGGGCTTTTCACATGCAGTGGTGTTTCCTGTCAACTCCCATTAGGTGCTGCAACCCTGCAAAGTCGGTATAACAGTACCTACATTCACAGCAGAGGAGAGCGTGAGCTGGAGAGCTTACTGACTTATCAGTGCCCTCCGGACTGCGACAGGAGTGTGTGCGCTCAGTCACGAAGTCGCGTGCAACTCCGCAACTCCATGGACAGTAGCCCACCAGGCTCCTCTGTCCATGGGATTTCCCAGGCGAGAATTCTGGAGTGGGTTGCACTGCCCTTCTCCAGGGGATCTTTCTGACCCAAGGATCAAACTTGACTCTCCTGTATTGGCACCTGGGTTCTCTACCACTGGGCCCCCAGGGAAGCCCTAAAGCAAGATGACACGGGGTGAAAATAAGTGAAAATCGCATGGGCTGATTCTCTCTGGCTTGGCCCTGGCAGTGTGGTGGGTGTGCTAACCCTCCCTGCAGAGCTTCTGCGCTGACCTTGTCCTCCAGGGGCCTCCTCCTTCTGGGGCTCTACTCAGCGGCCCTGGCGGGGAGCCAGGCTGCCTCCCGGAACCCCTTGCCCCATGGTGCGCCTATTGAGACTGTCAGCTCTCCCCACCCTGAGGCAGCTGTGTCTTCTGCTCCAGACTCAAGTCCTGGAGGCTGGAGCCCAGGGCCATTTGAGCTGAAACTGGACAAGTGAGATGCAGCCGTGGCGGGAATTTCAGAAAGTAAAAGCCCCCACCACAGGCTTCTGGTGCTCGGTGTTACCCTTCCAGGCTTTCCCAAGCGGACACATAGTATATTTTATAAAAAATGAGGTCATACTGCACAAGTCTGATTTGATTTTTCCACCAGCTTTTTGCAGCCATCCTTGTATGTCCTTAAATGCTCTTGTGTAACTTGACTGAGGTCTGTTCAGAGAGCTGAAGAGAGAACCACGTCATGTCCAGCACTGAGCCCGGAGCTCTGCAGACACGAACTGGCCCCGCCATGTCAGGGAGCCAGGGCAAGAGCCAGGACGGCCACTGTGCGGGGGTCACTCAGACCAGCTGTCCGGGCGACCCGGGAGCAGCCTGGCATGAAGACAAGTGCTTTCGAGGCCATCGTGGACACAGAGCAGCCCCTTCCAGGTGCCCCTGGCTCCCTTGGCTTCCTTCCAGCCTGTGAAGCTGGCTGCGGTTCTTTCTGTGCGGGGGGGGGGGGAGCCCCGGGCTGCTGACACCGAGCACAGGTGTGCACACTTCCTACGCTGCACGCCCCATCGGGCCCAGCCAACCAGCAGTCCCCACCAAGTCTGCGGCCAAATCATAGCCAGCCTCCGGAACGCCCCAGTGCCCCTCAGCACCGCGCCCAGCCCTCCAGCCCTCCGACCTGTAAAGACGCAGCACGTGGTGTCTGTACTCTGTTCCGTGCGTGTCCTCCTGTGAAAGCGCTTGGCCTGTGTGTGGGGGTCTGCCACGTGGTCCAGGTGCCCACCGCCCCTGTCGCTGCCGTCAGTGTCCTGTCCTGTGAACGGATGACTGACTCCTCCTCGCTGGCCTGGGCACGGCAGGGTCCCGGTGTGGGCCCTTTCGGGTTGCGCTGCTCTGAAGGGTCTCCTGAGCTCGTGTGTGCGTTTCTGTTGGGCGAGTCCCGCGTGTACCTGGATCCAGGCTGGGCATGTGTTCATCTTCCGGGGGCGCCACGTGTGTCGGGGTGAGGGCTAGGCCTGGAGCCGGGCGGCTACACCTGCCGACCCTCCAGCTACTTCCTGTTCTCCAACCCGTGGGTGTGCAGCCGCGTCTAGGGCTGGGCTTTGAGTCGCCTACTGGGCGTGGAGTCAGCGCCCTGCCGCCCACCCCTGGCCATTCCAGCGTCTCCTCTCCTGTGGGGCAGCTGCTGCTCCCCAGCCAGGCCTCCTCCCCTGACCACAGGACCGTCCTCCGTGCTGGCCCCTTGGGTGCAGAGGCGTGATCTTCCTCGCACACTCGCGCTGCTGTCAGAATCACGGTGTTGCCAGGAGAGGATGGCAGAGCAGACGCTTCTCTGGGACCTGGGCCCTCGGGTCCCTGGTGTCTGCAGGGGGCCTGAGGCAGGCGGGCATGCCGCCAACACAGGGCATGAAACCCTTGCCCTGGAGACTTGTTTGGAAACCAGTCAGATCTGTTGTGTCCCTTCATTCTGCTTCTCTTAGCCCTTCTTAGCAATGCTCTTTAATAACAAGCTCCGGGTTTTTTTTAATGAACTTGAGCAGCAAGGTCTCTCGGGGGAGAAAGAGGAGAGGGACGAGGAACTCCAGAGAGCGTCAGCTCAGTAACCGCCCGACGGGCAGTGCGGCCACCTGCTTGCTGGTCCCTGCGGACACTTTAAACCGAGCTGTGAGTTCCTACAAAGGCAGGTGCCAAGTGAGGGGAGAGGTGCCATGCAGTGCAGTGACCACGTGTGGAGACTGTTCATTAAAAGGAAAGTAATGAGGGAATTCCCTGGAGCTCCAGCCCTTAGGCCTTCGCTCTGACTGCCGGGGGCAGTCCTTGGCTTGGTCGAGGAAAAAAGACCCTGCATGCCCCGGGCCCCAGCCAAGAAAAGAAAGGAATTAGAATTCAGAAGCCCTGAAGTCTCGCTGCTGGTCGCGTTTTGAAATGTCCCTGGACGTGACTCTGGCGCTGGGCCAGCTCCCGGGGTTCTGTAGTTTCTTTCCTTTAAGCGCAAAGCTTCCCGGAGACCAGGAGGCGGAGGAGGAAGTCAAGAAGGAGGAGGACCGCCACTCCTCACCGCACGGGAGCGTGAGGCCTGGGCGCCTCTGAAGCCTCACCCCCGCCCGAGCCAAGGGTTCCAGCACAAGTGCTTCACCACAGGGGCGCCCGCCCAGGAGAGGGAGGGGGAGAGGCCAGGTGAGGGGAGCCTCTGGGTGAGGCCCCGGCTGGGAGCTCAGAAACCTGAGCCGGAGCTCCCGCCACTGGGAGGACACCAGGGCGTGCGGGCAGCTCTCGAACCCTGCACCCCCACACCGGGGGCGTCTGAGCCCCTTACCCTTTTAACCTTCAACACAGGAATTCCGGGCTCTTCTCGGAAATTTCCTCCCTTTCAGGGAGGGGCTGGAGCCGGAGTTGAGGCCACCCTGTTTCCCAGGAAGGTTCGGACAGACCCTGGGAGACCAAGCTGGCCAGGTTGGACACAGAGTCCAGGAGGGTGGGAGGAAGCCCGCACACACACCTGTGGCTGTCAGGGGCCCAGCCAGCTGCTCCAGCTCACGGGTGAGGAGACGGGGCTCAGAGTCAACAAACGTCGGCGGCAGAATCACCACCTGCACACCACTGCCCGCCTGTGGTGCCCTCAGTGGCCGCCTCTGGGCACCGGGCAGCTGGCTGCTCTGATGCCCTACGGCCTATTTTTAGCCCGCAGGAGCAAAAACACACTTTCGGGTCTAGATTTGACCAAATGGCTCTAAGGTCATCTCCCTTCATCATTCTGGAAGCTGTTTCCCTGGCCTCCTCTGGAACTCTGAGCTGGAAGGAGAGAAGGTTGAGCCGCCGTGAGCTCTTCCTGGACACAGGGTGTCTGACAAGATCTCAGGTCCCCACAGATCCCCAGAAAGGTTTAACATCTGTTTCCCCACTTTGGTGATCTAAGTATTAATTATAGCGTGTTCTTGATTGGCACTTCTTAACCAAGTAGGATTTGACCCGTGCACTTGTGTTCAAGTATCGCTAAGCGAAAGTCAGGTTGTGACGGGCAGCAAAGGTTTAGCGTTAGTTCAGTGAGGCAGGGAGTGGAAACAGTCGTTTGTGGAGCAGGCAGCCTCACCACGCAGAGCCTACTGCGGTCGGGAATGCACACTGCCAGCAGACGGCTGAGGTGTAGACGAACGGGCTTGCAACACACAGTGAACAAAAACAGAGTAAGGATGCAGCAAAGTTTGTTATAAAAGGGATTTTTAAAGGAAATGTTTTAAGAATTGTATTTGGGGGTATGCTGTTATACTATTTAGCGCATCAAAGAAGTGGGCTGATGATTGAAGATCTGATCATAATTAAAGGAAAAATAATGACAAGAATAGAGACTTAAGTGATGGCCCATCATGTTCAAAATTCTTTTAAAAAGAAGTTCATAAAGTAGGAAACATCTCCAAAACATCTATTACTAAAGCTGGCCTCGGTGATTTTTGTGTCTCTTTAACGCTGGTAATGTTTATTTTCTTAAAATCTACTTTGACTACACCAACTTTGGTTTGGTTTATATTTACAAGGTATGTCTTTTCCTATTCGCTTACTTCCAACCTTTCCATATATTTAAAGTGGTTTGTTTAGAAACCACACATAGTTGTTTTTTTAAAGGAAATAAATTAGTTGTCTTGCTTATTTTTGGCCAGGCCGGGTCTTTGTTACTGTGCAGAGCGCAGGCCCTCAGGCTGGGCTCGGCGGCTGCGGCTCTGGAGCTTCAGCCGCTCCATGGCATGTGGGATCTTCCCAGACCAGGGATCGAACCCATGTCCCCTGCACTGGCAGGCAGATTCTTATCACTGTGCCACATGAGTTTTTTTTTTTTTTTTTAGTTTAGTATGACAATCTTTGTCTTTTCATTGGAGAATTTTGCCCATTTACACTTGAAAGTGAAAGTGCAAGTCGCTCAGTCATGTCTGACACTTTGTGACCCCATGGACTATACAGTCCATGGAATTCTCTAGGCCAGAATATTGGAGTGGGTAGCCTTTCCCTTCTCCAGGGGATCTTCCCAACCCAGGGATCAAACTGGGGATTCCTGCATTGCAGGCAGATTCTTTACAAACTGTCTTTAATGTAATGTAAAGTGTAGCTGGGTTTGAGCCCACCATATTGCTATTTGCTTTTCATTTGTCCTACTTGTTCCTTTTCCCCTTCTTTCTTGCATTTTTTAAAAAATTGAGTATTTTTTCCATTTTTCTCCTTTAGCTTATTATATATTCTGAGACTCTAGGACCATATTCTCTTTTAGAGAAAAATTGAAACGTCTGTCCTGACGTTTCCACATTATCCCTGTAGTTGCAGTAGACACTGAGTAGCTGACTCTGACTCCGTGTAACTGCTGGGGGTGGTGGCTGAGGGGACCTCAGGGCGGGGGACAGAGACCAAGGCAGGCAGGTTGGTGGGGGAGCAGGGCAGGACGAGGAGGGGTGTGAGCAGCCATGTCCGTGATCACAGGGGTTCTCGGGAGTCCCTGACTCAGGGCCTGTTCCTGCACAGCTGCCAGACGCCATCCTGCCGCACCTGCTTCCTGCCTCAGACCCTCTCCTGGGCCAGCTGTTTCTTGGGCTTGTGTCGTGAGCACGTCCAGGCCAAGTCCGCCCAGCTGGTGGACCGCCAGCAGGCAGGTGGGCAGGCCGCTCCTGCCCCTCTCCTCCTCCTCTGCCACTGCTAATGCAGGTTGGAAACCCCCCAGGTTACTAGGAGAACGGCCCGCTGCCGGAGAGCCGGGGGCTCGGAGCGCACCCCAGGGCAAGAGAGTCAGGGCCAGGAAACAGCAGCAAACACAGCGCCTTCTGTGTGTCTGCCGGGTTTCCAGGAGCCTTACAAGCATTGGGCCCGTCTTCATCACAACTTTATCTCACTCTGCAAATGGAGCAGAGAGGTTAGGAGCTTGCCCAGGGCAGATGGCAATTCCCAGCAGCTCTGGGCTAGATCCGGGCGGTTTTGTTAACTCCCCGCGGCCACAGACACAGCTTCTGCCCACAGCGACTGCAGCCTCAGGAGAGGACTTCACCTGCCTCCTCCCCATCCCTCACCCCAGGCTCTCACTCGGCAGTCTCTCTCTCTTTGCATCCACACTTGCTGCATCTCCTGGGGTTTCTGCGGGATGAGTTATGACAGTTTGCAACAGAATACTCAGATGTGATGGCCAAGATAATTTGAGAGGAGAATTCAATAACGTTCAATGTAAGGTTGAGTTGTATGTAAAAATACATAATCAGCACGCCTGCTTCTCTTTTTATGTTATAAAATCAGCCTCCTGATTTAATGAGGCTGAAGTTCAGAAGACACCCTGACCTCTGCTGCTTTGCCTTCTGTTACTGAACCAGTCTAGAGACCTGGGTCATCTTTCAAGAATTCAACCACAATCAGCATGATTCATGGCATCAGAGATTGTTTAACTGAAGGAGACCTGACAACCAGAAAAACAAATCAAGCTTGGGTTCTGGGCTCTTGTGTCTGGCTTTCCTGTTTTATGAATTACGCAATTCACTCTTAAGCCTGTTTTCGAGTCAGTTTTGCATAATTTGATATGCAAAAAAACGTCTCAAGAGAAAACTGTACAGGGTGATTCTCTCTGCCAAATAACTTATACATCAAGAAGTTAGCATAATAACCTTAATAGCCATAAGACAGCATCCTGAGTTCAATGTTCAGCAACTCATTTAACCCACCTGTTATCAGGGTGTTGCTCGGAATGTCTTCTATTATGCATTTCTCCTCTCGTTCCCCGACGTGGAAGTAAAAAGCAGTTGAAAGTGAAAAACAAAAACTCAAAAGAAATGTTAACTTGTGCATTTCTGTTGCTTTAGCCACCCTTGTACTGCTTCTTTAGAAATGGAGCAACTGCCGATGATACTGCTTGCGGAGTGTTTGTATTTCCTTGGTTCGTTTTTTGTAAATTGATTTTTGTGAGAAGTGACACATGGTGGCTGCACCTGGCCAGGAGACTGCAAGTCCCAGGGAGCAGGATCAAAGTCGTCTGAACCCTGTGGCCTTGCTGAGTGTGACGTCAGAATTCCTTCGGACCTATTACTTTTAAGGATTTTGAAGTGCTCCAAGGGAATGAAGGACAAAGTAAGGCGAAGAGACAAGCCGAAGAGGACTCGGAGTGCCACACCCAGCGCGTGCCCAGCGAGGGCCCGAGCCGCGCAGCGGTGACCAGGCCGGACGGCTCTCTGGTCGCTTCTGCTCGGGAGGCGGGGGGGAGGGAGGCTGGTGAGGACGCAGGGAGGAGGGAGACACAGTGGGGAGGCTGGTGAGGACGCAGGGAGGAGGAAGACACGGGGGAGGCTGGTGAGGACGCAGGGAGGAGGAAGGAACGGGGGGGAGGCTGGTGAGGACGCAGGGAGGAGGGAGACACAGTGGGGAGGCTGGTGAGGACGCAGGGAGGAGGAAGACACAGGGGGGAGGCTGGTGAGGACGCAGGGAGGAGGAAGACACAGGGGGGAGGCTGGTGAGGACGCAGGGAGGAGGAAGGCACGGGGGGGAGGCTGGTGAGGACGCAGGGAGGAGGAAGACACAGGGGGGAGGCTGGTGAGGACGCAGGGAGGAGGAAGGCACGGGGGGGAGGCTGGTGAGGACGCAGGGAGGAGGGAGACACAGTGGGGAGGCTGGTGAGGACGCAGGGAGGAGGAAGACACGGGGGAGGCTGGTGAGGACGCAGGGAGGAGGGAGACACAGTGGGGAGGCTGGTGAGGATGCAGGGAGGAGGAAGACACGGGGGAGGCTGGTGAGGACGCAGGGAGGAGGAAGGCACGGGGGGGAGGCTGGTGAGGACGCAGGGAGGAGGAAGACACAGGGGGGAGGCTGGTGAGGACGCAGGGAGGAGGGAGACACAGGGGGGAGGCTGGTGAGGACGCAGGGAGGAGGAAGACACGGGGGAGGCTGGTGAGGACGCAGGGAGGAGGAAGACACGGGGGGGAGGCTGGTGAGGACGCAGGGAGGAGGAAGGCACCGGGGGAGGCTGGTGAGGACGCAGGGAGGAGGGAGACACAGTGGGGAGGCTGGTGAGGACGCAGGGAGGAGGAAGACACAGGGGGGAGGCTGGTGAGGACGCAGGGAGGAGGAAGGCACAGGGGGAGGCTGGTGAGGACGCAGGGAGGAGGAAGGCACAGGGGGGAGGCTGGTGAGGACGCAGGGAGGAGGGAGACACAGTGGGGAGGCTGGTGAGGACGCAGGGAGGAGGAAGGCACGGGGGGGAGGCTGGTGAGGACGCAGGGAGGAGGGAGACACAGGGGGGAGGCTGATGAGGACGCAGGGAGGAGGAAGGCACGGGGGGGAGGCTGGTGAGGACGCAGGGAGGAGGGAGACACAGGGGGGAGGCTGATGAGGACGCAGGGAGGAGGGAGACACGGGGGAGGCTGGTGAGGACGCAGGGAGGAGGAAGGCACGGGGGGAGGCTGATGAGGACGCAGGGAGGAGGAAGACACAGGGGGGAGGCTGGTGAGGACGCAGGGAGGAGGAAGGCACGGGGGGAGGCTGATGAGGACGCAGGGAGGAGGAAGGCACGGGGGGGAGGCTGGTGAGGACGCAGGGAGGAGGGAGACACAGGGGGGAGGCTGATGAGGACGCAGGGAGGAGGAAGGCACGGGGGGGGAGGCTGGTGAGGACGCAGGGAGGAGGAAGACACAGGGGGGAGGCTGGTGAGGACGCAGGGAGGAGGAAGGCACGGGGGGGAGGCTGGTGAGGACGCAGGGAGGAGGGAGACACAGGGGGGAGGCTGATGAGGACGCAGGGAGGAGGAAGGCACAGGGGGAGGCTGGTGAGGACGCAGGGAGGAGGGAGACACAGTGGGGAGGCTGGTGAGGACGCAGGGAGGAGGAAGACACAGGGGGGAGGCTGGTGAGGACGCAGAGAGGAGGAAGACACAGGGGGGAGGCTGGTGAGGACGCAGGGAGGAGGGAGACACAGTGGGGAGGCTGGTGAGGACGCAGGGAGGAGGAAGGCACGGGGGGGAGGCTGGTGAGGACGCAGAGGAGGAGACCACAGGGGGAGGCTGATGAGGACGCAGGGAGAGGGAGACACGTGGAGGCTGTGAGGACGCAGGGAGGAGGAAGGCACGGTGGGGCGGTGATGGGAGCGCAGGGCGGAGGAAGACACGGGGGGGAGGCTTAGAGGACGCAGTGGAGAGGACTTCACCTGCCTCCTCCATCCCATCAGCCCGAGGCTCTCACTCGCAGTCTCACTTGCTCCACACTTGCGCAATCTCCTGGGGTTTCTAGCGGGGATGAGTATGACAGTTTGCACAGAATACTCAGATGTGAGGCAAGATAATTTGAGAGGAGAATTCAAAACGTCAATGTAAGGGAGTTGTATGAAAATACATAACACACGCCTGCGTTCTCTTTTTATGTTATAAATCAGCCTCGATTTAATGAGGCTGAGTTCAGAAGACACCTGACCTCTGCTGCTTTGCCTTGTGTTACGAACCAGTCAGAGACCTGGGCATCTTTCAAGAATTCAACACAATCAGCATGTTCATGGCACAGAGATTGTTAACTGAAGAGACCTGACACAAAACAAATCAAGCTGGGGTTCTGGGCTTTGTGTCTGGCTACCTTTTTATGATTGACGCAATTCACTCTAAGCCTGTTTTGAGTCAGTTGCATAATTTGATATGCAAAAAAACGTCTCAGGAGGAAACTGGACAGGGTGATTCTCTCTGCCAAATACTTAACATCAAGAAGTAGCATAATAACCTAATAGCCAAGAGACAGCATCCTGAGTTCAAGTGTTCAGCAACTCATTTAACCCACCTGTATCAGGGGTGCTCGGAATGTCTTCTATAGCATTTCTCCTCTCGTTCCCGACGGGAAGTAAAAAGCAGTGAAGTGAAAAACAAAACTCAAAAGGAAATGTTAACTTGTGATTTCGTTGCTTTAGCCACCTGTACTGCTTTAGAAATGGAGCAACTCATGATACGCTGCGGAGTGTTTGATTCCTGTGGTTCGTTTTATTGTAATTGATTTTGTGAGAAGTGACACATGGTGGCAGCACCTGGCCAGGAGCTGCAAGTCCCAGGGGCAGATCAAAGTCGTCTGACCCTGTGGCCTTGCTGATGTGACGTCAGAATTCCTTCGGACCTATTACTTTAAGGGATTGAAGTGCTCCAAGGTGAATGAAGACAAAGTAAGGCGAGAAGGCACAGCCGGAAGAGGACTCGGAGTGCCACACCAGGCGCAGAGGGGACACAGGGGAGAGGCGGAGGACGCAGGGGGGGAGCTGGGGGGGAGGCTGGTGAGGACGCAGGGAGAGGAGACACAGGGGGAGGCTGTGAGGACGTCAGGGAGGGAAGGCACGGGGGGAGGCTGGTGAGGACGCAGGGAGGAGGAGGCACGGGGGAGGCTGATGAGGACGCAGGGAGGAGGAGACACGGGGGAGGCTGGTGAGGACGCAGGGAGAGGAGACACAGGGGGAGGCTGTGAGGACGCAGGAGGAGAAGGCACAGGGGGGAGGCTGGTGAGGACGCAGGGAGGAGGAAGGCACAGGGGGGAGGCTGGTGAGGACGCAGGGAGGAGGAAGGCACGGGGGGGAGGCTGGTGAGGACGCAGGGAGGAGGGAGACACAGCGGGGAGGCTGATGAGGACGCAGGGAGGAGGAAGACACAGGGGGGAGGCTGGTGAGGACGCAGGGAGGAGGAAGGCACGGGGGGGAGGCTGGTGAGGACGCAGGGAGGAGGGAGACACAGGGGGGAGGCTGGTGAGGACGCAGGGAGGAGGGAGACACAGGGGGGAGGCTGATGAGGATGCAGAGAGGAGGAAGGCACGGGGGGAGGCTGGTGAGGACGCAGGGAGGAGGAAGGCACGGGGGGGAGGCTGGTGAGGACGCAGGGAGGAGGGAGACACAGTGGGGAGGCTGGTGAGGACGCAGGGAGGAGGGAGACACGGGGGGAGGCTGGTGAGGACGCAGGGAGGAGGAAGGCACGGGGGGGAGGCTGGTGAGGACGCAGGGAGGAGGGAGACACAGTGGGGAGGCTGGTGAGGATGCAGGGAGGAGGAAGACACAGGGGGGAGGCTGGTGAGGACGCAGGGAGGAGGGAGACACAGTGGGGAGGCTGGTGAGGACGCAGGGAGGAGGGAGACACAGTGGGGAGGCTGGTGAGGACGCAGGGAGGAGGAAGGCACAGTGGGGAGGCTGGTGAGGACGCAGGGAGGAGGAAGGCACAGGGGGGAGGCTGGTGAGGACGCAGGGAGGAGGGAGACACAGGGGGGAGGGAGACACAGGGGGGAGGCTGGTGACGCAGGGAGGAGGAAGACACAGGGGGGAGGCTGGTGAGGACGCAGGGAGGAGGAAGACACGGGGGAGGCTGGTGAGGACGCAGGGAGGAGGAAGGCACGGGGGAGGCTGGTGAGGACGCAGGGAGGAGGAAGGCTCAGGGGGAGGCTGGTGAGGACGCAGGGAGGAGGAAGACACGGGTGAGGCTGGTGAGGACGCAGGGAGGAGGAAGACGCAGTGGGGAGGCTGGTGAGGACGCAGAGAGGAGGAAGGCACCGGGGGAGGCTGGTGAGGACGCAGGGAGGAGGGAGACACGGGGGAGGCTGGTGAGGACGCAGGGAGGAGGAAGGCACAGGGGGAGGCTGGTGAGGACGCAGGGAGGAGGGAGACACGGGGGAGGCTGGTGAGGACGCAGGGAGGAGGAAGGCACAGGGGGAGGCTGGTGAGGACGCAGGGAGGAGGGAGACACAGTGGGGAGGCTGGTGAGGACGCAGGGAGGAGGAAGGCACGGGGGGGAGGCTGGTGAGGACGCAGGGAGGAGGGAGACACAGTGGGGAGGCTGGTGAGGACGCAGGGAGGAGGGAGACACAGGGGGGAGGCTGGTGAGGACGCAGGGAGGAGGGAGACACAGGGGGGAGGCTGGTGAGGACGCAGGGAGGAGGGAGACACAGTGGGGAGGCTGGTGAGGACGCAGGGAGGAGGAAGGCACGGGGGGAGGCTGGTGAGGACGCAGGGAGGAGGGAGACACAGTGGGGAGGCTGGTGAGGACGCAGGGAGGAGGAAGACACAGGGGGGAGGCTGGTGAGGACGCAGGGAGGAGGGAGACACAGGGGGGAGGCTGGTGAGGACGCAGGGAGGAGGGAGACACAGTGGGGAGGCTGGTGAGGACGCAGGGAGGAGGAAGGCACGGGGGGAGGCTGGTGAGGACGCAGGGAGGAGGGAGACACAGTGGGGAGGCTGGTGAGGACGCAGGGAGGAGGAAGACACAGGGGGGAGGCTGGTGAGGACGCAGGGAGGAGGAAGGCACGGGGGGAGGCTGGTGAGGACGCAGGGAGGAGGAAGGCACGGGGGGAGGCTGGTGAGGATGCAGGGAGGAGGAAGACACGGGGGAGGCTTGTGAGGACGCAGGGAGGAGGAAGACACGGGGGAGGCTGGTGAGGACGCAGGGAAGAGGAAGGCTCAGGTGCTGAAGTGAAAGTTTCCTGCCTGGGACAGGGCGAGACCTGACTATGACCCCAGTCCTCGCCCTGAACAACTTTCCAAGGCTCCGTTTCCTGATTAAAAAGAGTTACAGTCACCTGGTGTGATTTACCACATTTCAGCTCTGGCAGCCAATGTTTTTCCTTTAATTTTTTAAATAAAGTTTATTCCCAGGTGACTCTGGTGGTAAAGTCACCTGCCAATGCAAGAGACGAGAGGCAGGAGACGCGGGTTCGATCCCTGGGTCGGGAAGATCCCTTGGAGGCGGAAATGGCAACCCACTCCAGTATTCTTGCCTGGAGAATCCCATGGACGGAGAAGCCTCGCAGGCCACAGTCAATGGGATTGCAAACAGTTGGACATAACTGAGCGACTTAGCACAACACATTCTTAAATGTACACTAGGTTCCAGGAGGACACTTCATTGTAGCTGTAGGTGGCAACAGATGTTACAGCAGGGAGTCCAGATGTTTAAAGAGGCATGGAGCCAAGGGTCGTCAGGCCCTGACTCCGCGCCAGGCACGCAGGGGCCTCCAGGACAAGGAGCGTGCGGCAGGGCGGGGCTGCACGCCGGCCTGGGGGGCCTGGTGTGGCAGCGGCCGCTGAGCACAGGTCCTCCGCGGCGTCTCACCATGACCCCGCCCCAGCCCTCCTGGCCCTGCGGCCTGTCCTCGCCTGTGCTCAGGGACCGTGCTGGCTGCTCCCTGCCGGCCCCCACGGCTCCCCAGCCCCTCCTGGGCCTTGGTCTCCATCTGTCTGGGCCGGTACAGCCGCACACTACAGACGTTCGTTTCTCACGGTCCTGGAGGCCGGCTGTGTCTGGTGAGGGCCTGCTTCTGTCCGCAGATGGCCGCCTTCATGCTGGATCCTCCCGTGGCAGGAGGGGCGAGGGAGCTCTGAGGGGCGTCCTGTGAGGGCAGTGGTCCCAGCCGTCACCTCCCAGGGCCCCCGTCCTGGCACCATCACGGAGGGGGCGTCGGAATTCCAGCATATGGATTCAGACCATAACAGCCACCAGGCTGTCCCTCAGAGAAGTGCTACAGGGGGCGTCCACAGCCCGAACACCGGCCTGTGAGCAGCGCCACGGGGGGCGTCCACGGCCCGAACACCGGCCTGTGAGCAGCGCCACGGGGGGCGTCCACGGCCGGAACACCGGCCTGTGAGCAGCGCCACGGGGGGGCGTCCACGGCCCGAACACCGGCCTGTGAGCAGCGCCACGGGGGGCGTCCACGGCCGGAACACCGGCCTGTGAGCAGCGCCACGGGGGGCGTCCACGGCCGGAACACCGGCCTGTGAGCAGCGCCACGGGGGGCGTCCACGGCCGGAACACCGGCCTGTGAGCAGCGCCACGGGGGGCGTCCACGGCCGGAACACCGGCCTGTGGGCAGCGCCACGGGGGGCGTCCACGGCCCGAACACCGGCCTGTGGGCAGCGCCACGGGGGGCGTCCACGGCCGGAACACCGGCCTGTGGGCAGCGCCACGGGGGGCGTCCACGGCCGGAACACGGGCCAGTCTGGGCTGCCCCGCCCATACGTGCCTTCTCCAAGACTGAGGCGGCTCAGTCTCCTCACCCGCAGGACAGGGATGATAATAGTCTCTGCCTCACAGGGCTTTGTAAAGCCCACGTAATACACGTGTGATGTGCTCAGAGTAGAACCCCTGGCTTGTGAGAACCTCCAGAATGTCTGCCGTTACTGTGTCACAGCCTGACCCCTGAAGACGTCCTGACTGCTCCAACTCCATGCACTTCCACCAAACTTTCATTATGGAATTTCAAGCACATAAAACCAGGGGATTGTGTGATGAACCCCAATCTTATTTCATTTAACCAACACAAGGCGCACTCACACTTTTCCTGGAGTATTTTAAAGCAAATTCTAGATCAGAGGTTGTTCTCCCTCATCAGTGTTCAATGTGCATCTTGGACCAACGGGACACTGCTGCCCTGTGGACCAGCTCTGAGGGCAAGTGTTGACTCCCTATCCAGAGGCTCCGCTCGGTTTGGGCTGAGGACCACATTGGGAGGAACGGGCGTGGGCATCCTGTTGCCTAGCAACACAGGCCAAGATATCAGTGGTCCTGCTCTGGCCATGGTGTACAAACCTTTTCATATGCTGTTGAATTCAGTTTGCAAATATTTTGTTGATGATTTTTGCATCAGTGCTCATAAAAGATATTTGTCTGTAGCTTTCCTTTAGTGTCTTTGTCTGGTTTCGGTTCAGGGTAATGCTTCAAATAATGAGTTAGGAAGTATCCCCGCCTCTTTAAGTTTTTGTGAAAAGTTTGAGAAAGGTTGAGATTAGATCCATGTTTCATGGAATTCACTGGTGAAGCCATTAGGTCCAGTTTCTTTGTTGAGAGTTTTATTATTGTTGTTATTACTGATTCAATTTCCTTACTAGTTATATTTCTATTCTTATTTCCTATTTCTGCATGATCCAGTCCTGGTAGGCTTTGTATTTCCAGGAATTTGTCCATTTCAACTAAATTATCTAATTTATTTGTGTACCGTTGCTCATAGTACTCTTGTAACCCTTTTGTGTGTGTGTGTGTGTGTGTGTGTGCGCGCTCAGTCATGTCCAACTCTTTTGTGACCCCGGACTGTAGCCCACCAGGCTCCTCTGTTCATGGAATTCTCCAGGCAAGAAATGATGGAGTAGTTTGCCATTTCCTTCTCCAAGGGATCTTCCCAATGCAGGGATTGAACCCACATCACTTGCATCTCCTGCACTGGAAGGCAGATTCTTTACCCCTTGCACCCCTTGAGAAGCCCTGTTCACGGTTGCAGTCTCCCCCATTAGCACTACTTCCTCCGCGTTCCATGCTTTGGTATCTTGTGTTTTCATTTTCAATGTCCCTGGTGGCTCAGGGTGAAGAATCCGCTTGCAATGCAGGAGATGTGGGTTCGATCCCTGGGTCAGGAAGACCCCCTGGAGGACGACATAGCAACCCACTCCAGTATTCTTGCCTGGAGAATCTCATGGACAGAGGAGCCTGGCGGCATGCATGCATGAATTTTCATTTGTTTCTAAGCATTTTCTAATTTCCTTGTGATTCCTTCTTTAATCCACTGGTTTAATAGTGTGTTGTTTAATTGCCACAAAGTTGTGAATGTTCAAATTTCACCTCTGTTGTTGATTTCTAACTTCATCCTGTTGTGGTTGCAGAAGATACTTTGGATGACATCACCTTTTAAAATCGATTGAGACTTGATATGTGGCCTGGGCTTCCCTGGTGGCTCTGTAAAGAATCTGCCTGCAATGAAGGAGACCTGGATTCAATCCCTGGGTCAGGAAGATCCCCTGGAGAAAGGAATGGCAACCCACTCCAGTATTCTGCCTGGAGAATCCCATGGACAGAGGAGCCTGGCGGGCTGCAGTCCATAAGATCACAAAGAGCTGCCCATGACTGAGTGACTCGCACACACACACACACACACACACGCATGCACGCGCACACGCACACACACACACACACACACGGCCTGATGTATGGCCTAGTCTATAATGTCTTGTGTGCATTTCAGAAGACTGTGTGTGTGTTGTCGGTACAGTGTTCTGTGCACTTCTGTTAGATCTAGTTAGCTTGCTGTGTTGGTTAAGTCCTCTGTCTCCTTACTTGCTTTCTGACTGGTTGTTCTGTCCATTATTGTGAGTGGGGTATTGAAGTCTCCATCTATTATTGTCAAACTATTTCTTCAATTTTGTCAATTTTTGCTTCATACATCTTTGATGTTTTATCATTAGGTGTGTAAATATTTGTGACTGTTGTATTGTCTTGCTGTATTGAGAGCCTCATCAATGTTTACCATGCTAGATTCCTGTGACTGTTTCTGGCTCAAGGCCTGTTTGGCACGATGCTTGTGTGTTAGCCACCCTTGCTCTCTCCTGGCTCCCGTTTGCAGGAGTGTCTTTTTCTGTCCTTTCAGTTTCAATTCCTCTGAGTCTTTGGATTTAAAGTGATTCTCTTGCAGACAAAATATAGTTGGGTCATGTGTTTTTATCCATTCTGCCAGTGTCTGTCTTTTGATTAGAACATTTAATCCATTTCCACATAAAGTAATGGCTAATAGGGAGGGACTTCTGTCATTCTGCTGAGCAAAGACTTTCCAAGGACCCAGAGGAGGAGGAGAGATCGCCTATACAGGAGTGTTTGTGGGAAAGACAGCAGATTCTCAACGGCAAGCAAGGGAGTCAGAAGGCAGCGCAACAGAGTTTCTGACATGCTGAGAGCAAAGAGCTGGCAGCCCAGAGTCGTGACCTCAGTATCGGCTCTCAAGAATGAGTGCTTAGATACATTTTCAGATCAACAAAAACTGAGAGACTTTAACACCAAGGGACTTTAAAAGATGTGCTTCAGCACAAAAGCATCTCCTAGCTCTGTCCTCTGAAAAAGCTTAAAGGCAACAGCAGCCCAATACAAAACACTTTTTACACCAGGGTTTCCTATGAAGGAACTAATGTTATTCTGCCCAACAGACACAGGAGTTGGAAGACAGGGGAAGATGGCACAGCAGGAAACACTTGGGAGGTGAGAATCTGTCTCTCACCTGGACAACTGCTGGGGCAGAATCCTCTGATGTGGCAGTCGGAACTCTGGAGTCTTCTGGAGGCTTGCCGCTTCCAGGGGAAGCCTTGAATGGCAAAGTGTAGTTAATTTTGGTCCATCTGAACTCTCAGTGGGTAGTGGCTCCCCACCCCTCAACCCTGAGTCACTAGATGGGGGGCCATGCCTCTGCTACTTGGGCACCCTACACACGGCTTGCAGGAACTGGGGTGGGTACACAAGACTCTGTACAGATATGGGAGCCAGACATCCTAGAGCGTGAAGTCAAGGGGGCCTTAGGAAGCATCACTACAAACAAAGCTAGTGGAGGTGATGGAGTTCCAGCTGAGCTATTTCAAATCCTAAAGGATGATGCTGTGAAGGTGCCGCACTCAGTGTGCCGGCAAATCTGGAAAACTGCAGTGGCTGCAGGACTGGAAAAGGTCAGTGTTCATTCCAATCCCAAAGAAAGGCAGTGCCAAAGAATGCTCAAGCTACCACACAACTGCACGCATCTCACACCCTAGCAAAGTAATGCTCAAAATTCTCCAAGCTAGGCTTCAACAGTATGTGAACTGAGAACTTTCAGATGTTCAAGCTGGATTTAGAAAAGGCAGAGGAACCAGAAATCAAATTGCCAACATCCGTTGGATCATCAAAAAAGCAAGAGTCCCAGAGAAACATCTACTTCTTTTTTATGACTATGCCAAAGCCTTTGTGTGGATCACAACCAACTGTGGAAAATTCTTCAAGAGATAGGAATACCGGACCCCCTGACGTGCTTCCTGCGAAATCTGTATGCAGGTCAAGAAGCAACAGTTAAAAGCAGACATGGAATGACAGACTAGCTCCAAATTGGGAAGAGAGTGCGCCGAGGCTGTCTGCTGTCGCACTGCTGAACTTGGTACTCCTCTGGACGTGGCCCGTTGTTCTGCTCAGTAACTTACACGCAGAGCACACCGAGCAAAACGCCGGGCTGGAGGAAGCGCCAGCTGGGGCCAAGATCGCCGGGAGAAACATCGGTAACCTCGGACACGCAGATGACACCACCCTGATGGCAGAAGGCGAAGAGCCTCTTGATGAAAGTGAAAGAGGAGAGTGAAAAAGCTGGCTTAAAGCTCAACATTCAAAAAACTAAGATCATGGCATCTGGTCCCATCACTTCATGGCAAATAGATGGGGAAACAATGGAAACAGTGACAGACTTTCTTTTCTTGGGCTCCAAAATCACTTCAGATGGTGACTGCAGCCATGAAATTAAAAGATGCTTGCTCCTTGGAAGAAAAGCTATGACCAACCTAGACAGCATATTAAAAAGCAGAGATGTTACTTTGCCGACAAAGTCTGTCTAGTCAAAGCTATGGTTTTTCCAGTAGTCATGTGTGGATGTGAGAGCTGGACCATAAAGAAGGCTGAGCACCGAAGAATTGATGCTTCTGAACTGTGGTGTTGGAGAAGACTCTTGAGAGTCCCTTGGACTGCAAGGAGATCAAACCAGTCAATCCTAAAGGAAATCAATCCTGAATGCTCATTGGAACAACTGATGCTGAAGCTGAAGCTCCAATACTTTGGCCACCTGATGCGAAGAGCTAACTTGTTAGAAAAGACCCTGATGCTTGGAAAGATTGAGGGCAGGAGGAGAAGGGGACGACAGAGGATGAGATGGTTGGATGGCATCTAACCGACTCGATGGACATGAGTTTGAGTAAGCTCCAGGAGTTGGTGATGGACAGGGAGGCCTGGCGTGCTGCAGTCCATGGGGTCGCAAAGAGTCAGACACAACTGAGCGACTGAACTGAACTGAGCAGATACTGGGGACTGTGCTGTCAGCGCTGCTGCTTCTAATAACAGCAGCAGATGAACAGGCGGGTGGCCATGGCTGCTGCACCTTCCTCATGGTTCAACACCCTCCCCCTCCAGCTGAAGCGACTTCTGGGGATTTAAAAGGGCAACAGCCTTCCCCACCCCTGCATTGTTTGATTTTTATCCCTATTGGACATGGATTGCTTTCATTCATTTGTCATCTTTGAGATATACTGTGTTTTCTGTTTCTGAAGATACCTTTTTATTTCAGCCGGTCCTACAACTTTCACTTTTTCTCTAAATATCATCTCTTCCCCATTATCCCTATTATATCTTTCAGAGTTTGATTTAAAACATTTTATAACTTGTCATTTATATCCCCTATCTTTTTGAATATTTCCATCTCTTTGTGTTTTTGTGCTGCATTCTGGGTGGTATATCTTCCAGTTCACTAATTCTTTCTCCAGCTATGCCCAGCTCAGCTGTTCAACCCACTGAGGACTGTCATTCCACACAATGTTTTTTTTCCAGATTTATCTGTTTGTTTCTAATTATCCCTTGTTGACTGGTCATTTTTTGTTGCTGTTCTGTGTTTTATTTCTGACAATTTCATTATCTGTGATCTTGGGGTTTTTTTTTTTTCCTGCTGACTTTCCATTTTAATGACTTGTTTTCTTGTTTAATTGGTGGTTTTTGTGTTGCACTCACAGCTTGGTTTTGATTAGGAAAGCTTTCTACAGAGAGATTAGTTTCTCCTCTTCCCTTACTCAAGGGCCACTGCTGACCTTGAGAGTTCAGCTCAGTGCAGGAGGGTCTTCCAGACCCTGTTGCTGACCGGAGCTGAGCCGCAGCCCTGCAGGCCTAACCTCATCCCTCTGCTCCAGGCCCACGTCCCCTTTTCGTGTGCTTATTTTGGGAAGTGGGGAAGGAGGTGAGAGTACGTCCCACCTTTTATGAAAAAGGCGGTGTCTTAAATGGTGTGTCTGTCCAGAGTTAGGGGTCTGGTTGTACAGAGGGAATGGAAGAAGTGTCCTCAGGGTGAGGGGCAAACCTGGTGCCCAAGGCAGGCGTCTGGATTTTGCCATCTAAACATCATTTTCTGTGGTTTCCGTGGAGTCTCCGTGGGAGTAGACTTGGATGTGTTTGGCCCATTGGCTCTGAAGGAAGACCCCTCCTGTCACTTCTCAGCATCCCACCCTCTGCCCAGCACCCCCCCCCAGTGCCCCCACTGCCCACCCCACCCGCACCACCTGCTTGCTATCTCATGACCCCCCCGCTTCCCCAGCAGTGGACATTCTGGCCACTCCTGCCTCCTCCTCAGCAGGCTGGCCCTGGGTCCCGCCACCCACTGGGCCCGGCCAGCAGCTCCGTGTCAGGACAAAACAGAGGAGGCAAGTCAAGCTCCCTGTCCACTCCGAGGTGACCCCGCACCTCCGAGCCGCTGGCCAGGAGCCTGCTGCCCGCCGTAGGAACGTCTGTGCTCCTGCCTCCCGCGGAGACTGGCCCAGCGGGCTCGGCATGTTGTGCAGGGAGGTGGGCCCGTGGGGCGGCCGGTGCCTGGCGGGGTTCTTCCTGAGCTCCTGGGGGTGTGGGCGGCACCCACGCCGGGGAGCACTGTGCCCGTAAGTCCTCGGAGTGCCTCTGCCTTGGGCACCTTGGGCAGGCAAGGCTCCTCCTGGAACTTGCGGCCTGTCGGCAGGCCGTCCAGGCGCTGGCTCGCAAGGGCTTCCGTCCGCGTGGGTGGGGAGGAACGGGTCACAGGCGGCTGCTTTCACTCCTTCGTCCCAGAGATCACGGGTGACCATTAGGGACAGAAATGTTGCGGAGAGGATGGTGCGGAGGCCCGAGGCTGAGCTTATGGGAAGAGGCGTCAGAGAGGAGAGGCGCTGCCACCAGAGGAGGTGGATCAGAGGGTGTGAGGGCGGGGCCTGGGGTCAGAGGGTGTGAGGGCGGGGCCTGGGGTCAGAGGGTGTGAGGGCAGGGCCTGGGGGTCACAGGTCAGGGGTGTGAGGGCAGGGCCTGGGGTCAGAGGGTGTGAGGGCGGGGCCTGGGGTCACAGGTCAGGGGTGGGGGGGCGGGGCCTGGGTGTCACAGGTCAGAGGGTGTGGGGGCGGGGCCTGGGGTCAGAGGGTGTGAGGGCAGGGCCTGGGCGTCACAGGTCAGGGGTGTGAGGGCAGGGCCTGGGGTCACAGGTCGGGTGTGGGGGCGGGGCCTGGGGTCAGAGGGTGTGAGGGCAGGGCCTGGGCGTCACAGGTCAGGGGTGTGAGGGCAGGGCCTGGGTGTCACAGGTCAGGGGTGTTGGGGTGGGGCCTGGGGGTCACAGGTCAGAGGGTGTGAGGGCAGGGCCTGGGGTCACAGGTCAGAGGGTGTGAGGGCAGGGCCTGGGGTCAGAGGGTGTGAGGGCAGGGCCTGGGCGTCACAGGTCAGGGGTGTGAGGGCAGGGCCTGGGGTCAGAGGGTGTGAGGGCGGGGCCTGGGGTCACAGGTCAGGGGTGTGGGGGCAGGGCCTGGGTGTCACAGGTCAGAGGGTGTGGGGGCGGGGCCTGGGGTCAGAGGGTGTGAGGGCAGGGCCTGGGCGTCACAGGTCAGGGGTGTGAGGGCAGGGCCTGGGGTCACAGGTCGGGTGTGGGGGCGGGGCCTGGGTGGCACAGGTCAGAGGGTGTGGGGGCAGGGCCTGGGGTCAGAGGGTGTGAGGGCAGGGCCTGGGATCAGAGGGTGTGAGGGCAGGGCCTGGGGTCACAGCTCAGGGGTGTGGGGGCGGGGCCTGGGGGGTCACAGGTCAGAGGGGTGAGGGCAGGACCTGGGGGTCACAGGTCAGAGGGTGTGATGGCAGGGGCCAGGGGTCAGCGGGTGTCAGGGTATGGCTTGATCTCAGCTGGGGCTGGTCAACGGTAAGGCCTCAGGGCTCCACTGCAAGTTCAGGGGCCTCAATGGTCAGAGGCCTCGGGTGCAGCAGGCCTCATGCTGCTGGTCCTTCAAGCTCCCCGTGTGTGTGTGTGTCCTGTGTCAGTGCTATGTGTGGATGTATGTGTGTGTCCCGTATGTGTGTGTCCTGTGTGTGTGCCCTCTGTATGGTGTGTGTACAGCATGTGTCCTGTGTGTTTGTGGTGTGTGTGTGTATAACCTGCATGTATGTGCAATACGTGTGCCATGTGTGTGTGCCGTGTGCCATGTGTGTGCAATGCATGTGGCGTGTGTGGCCTGTATGTGTGTGTAATCTGTGTGTGTGTGATGTGTGTGCCGTGTATGTGTGTAACCTGCATGTATGTGCGATGTGTGTGCCATTGTGTGGTGTGTGTGCCGTGTGTGTCCCATATGTGTGTGTCCTGTGTGTGTGCCCTCTGTATGGTGTGTGTACAGCATGTGTCCTGTGTGTGTGGCGTGTATGTGTATAACCTGCATGTATGTGCGATGTGTGTGTCGTGTGTGGTGTGTGTGCAGTGTGTGTCCTGTGTGTGTGTGCCATGTGTGGCGTGTATGTGTGTTTGTGTGGTGTGTATGTGTGTAACCTGCGTGTATGTGTCCTGTGTGTGCCGTGTGTCCTGTGTGTGTGTGTGTGCCGTGTATGTGTGGTGTGTATGTGTGTAACCTGCATGTATGTGTGATGTGTGTGTCGTGTGTGGTGTGTGTGCAGTGTGTGTCCTGTGTGTGTGTGCCATGTGTGGCGTGTATGTGTGTTTGTGTGGTGTGTATGTGTGTAACCTGCGTGTATGTGTCCTGTGTGTGCCGTGTGTCCTGTGTGTGTGTGTGTGCCGTGTATGTGTGTAACCTGCATGTATGTGTGATGTGTGTGTCCTGCGTGTGTGTGCCATGTCTGGCGTGTATGTGTGTGACCTGCGTGTATGTGCGATGTGTGTGCCGTGTGTGGTGTGTGTGCAGTGTGTGTGCGCCTGTGTGCGTGGTGGTCCCCGGCTCATCCCCGCAGGTTGACACCTGCTCCTGGGGAAAAGTCCGGTGGCGCGTGCGCCCCGCCTGCCGCCCCACTCCGCCGGGGACACACGAGGCCACGGCTGTGGTGTGGGAGACACGGGTCTTTATTCTGGAGCGGGGATGGGACCCTGACGAGGCCGGTGACCCGGGGCCCCAGGTCTGAGGTATTTCGCAGCCGGGCCGGGGGCCAGTCTCTGCGCGGGCGCGGGTGGGCGCGGGTGTCAGACGCAGTTGTCGGGGTCGCACGGGGCCTCCTCCTCCAGCGGCGGGCAGGGCGCCCCGTGGTTGGCCGGCCGCACGCGGACGTAGCGCGTCCTGCTCTTGGCCCCCAGCCGCCCGCAGGGGCCGGCGCACAGCCCCCAGGACGACCACAGGGAGACCTCGCAGTCCAGCGGCGTCTCAGGGTCTGGGGGCGACGGTGGGGGGGGGGGGGGGCGGTGAGGGGGCGGGGCCGCAGGGGGGGAGGGCTCCCCGCCCCAGACCCGCCTCCAGGCGGGGTGAGGACGCTGGGAGCGAGCCCCAGGGCGCCGCCAGCACGCAGGCCCCCTAAAAGCCACCGGGGCGACTGGCGGGGGTTTCCGTCCTGAGACCCTCCACCCGCGCAGTTAGGAGGAGGGGCGGGGAACCGCGCGCTGACTATCACAGACCCGTGGGTTCTCCACCGCCCGCTCTGCTTTTCTGGCGCCCACCCCTGGGGAAGCCGACCCGCCCAGCGCGCACAGCCTCACGCTCGCCCCTTCTCCGCGGCGCCGACCCCAGCGTCCGGCGCCGGGAAGACCAGAGGGGCCCCCTGGGCTCGTCCTCAGTCAGCAGGGACACGGGGTGGGCACTGTGACATCTCACCACTCACTTCTGGGCAGTTGAAGCTGGAAACGCTGTGCAGGTCTGCTCCGCAGCTTGGAGCTGAGCACACCAGCCTGCGTCCAGGGCCCAGCACTCCTCTCCAACCCCCCTCTGAAGGCACGTAACCCCAGGGCCTGGGCTTGGGCGTCTGAGCGCCAGAGGCCTTTCCCGGTGTAACCCGTCCTCCCGCCCCACGTGGCCCCCCAGCAGCCTGGCTCAGAATGGACGGATCACCTCTCCAGGCTGTGTGGCCTGGTGATCAGTACTCGAGTCTGGCAGTGGGGCTGATCCCGGCGGGCCCTGGGGTGGGGGGTGCCCCTGGGGGGTGCACGTGGAGCCGGGGCGCCTCGGTGACCTTGGCGGCTGTCACATCACAGGCATTCCCCGTGGGGTCAGTCTGCAGGGCAGACACTGATTTTCAAGGGTCTCTAAGGGTGAGAGGCCAGAGCTGGAGGCCCAGGACCAGGTGGTGTCCGAGCATCCGCCGGAATGACGCCCACACCAGAGAGCCGCTCCTGTCTGCTGGGAGCGCCAGCACCTGGCAGCGGGGTCACATGTGTGAAGGGTGGGGTGGGAACCACGCTCACCTGGAAGGCTGTCCATGATCTCGTTGCCCCCGGCCCCCAGGCCCAGGGCGGGTGGGATGAAGGCCCTGGGGCTCTGCCGGAGCCGCACCAGAGTCACTCTGGCGATGGGGGGCAGGGCCTTCAGCCGCGGGTAGTAGAAGGAGTTGGCGGGGTGGCTGGGAGAGGAGGCCGTGATCTGCAGGGGAGGGGGCGAGTCCAAACCTGGGGCACACCAAGGCGCCAGCCCCCCGCTGCGGGCTTCCGCGGGCCTCCCCGGGACCCTCCCAGGGTCCAGAGAGCCGCCGGCCCTCACCTCTGTCACCGTGTCCTGCGGGACAGTGGCGAAATTGGGGGACGAGAAAGTGAAGCCGCTGTCGGTCCCAGCATCGTAGGGGTACAGGTCCACGGCCACCTGCTCCCGCCAGCGGCCGCCGTCACACAAGTCCAGGCTGTCGACGCCCACGAACCAGTCGGGGCTGGGCACGATGCGGACCACGAAGGACACCTGGGGGCCGAGTGCTCAGCAGGGGCCCCCGAGCCGCCCGCCCGCCTGCCCGCCGGCCCCACTGCCCCCTCACCAGCGAGTGCCTGGAGTGGGCCTCGAGCTCGCCGGACGTCTGCCCGGTGCCGCTGGGCACGGCGGGGGCGGAGAACACGCCGTGCACGCTCTGCAGCCGCTCCCCCGCCGCCTCCATCTCCCGCATCAGCGCCCAGGCCTCGCCCCTCTCCGCGAACTCCCGCAGCCCGTTGCTCACGTACTGGTCCTTTCGCCACAGGCTGTAGTCCGAGCTGTGTGCGGCCCCTGAGGCGTGCCGCCGCCAGCCTGGGTGAGCGCCACCCTGGGGCCGCTGCCTGGACCCTCAACCCAGCACCCCGGGTTTGAGGGACGGGCACCACCTGCCTGAGTGAGGAGCACCCCAGGGACGCCGTCCGCCCCCCACCCCGGCACCTTGCTGTGTGACCCTGCCCCCCCACGGTCCTGAGGCTGGGCACAGCTGCGGTGCATGAAAGACCTTAGCAAATATCTCTTGCACTGAAGTGAGGGGTGCGGAGCCTCTGCTGGGTAACCAGCCCCTCTGGTCCCCACGGGGCGCCCCAGGGCCAGGGCGGGGGCTGCACTCACCCAGCAGGGACGACCACTGCGCGGGAGGGCGGAACAATGGGTACTGCTTGGGGAAGGACGCCTGGCTCCACTTGCCCGTGAAGGTGATGCTGTACCTGGCCAGCGGCTGGGCCGTGCACATGGGCTCTGCCCCCAGCGGCTGGCCAGCCACGCCACCCAGCGAGGCCAGGAGGAGGGCCCAGAGGGTGGCCGCCCGGGGGAAGGCCAGACGTGGGGCTCCCATCACCTATGAGAAGGGGGCACGTGCTGCTTCCCCGGTCCCCAGCGTGGGGCCCCCAGGACGCCAGGCACCTCCCTCGGAGTTCCCTCTCTGACTTGGGCCGGGCCAGACCCCACGGCTGGAGTCCCAGGCTGTGTCGGGTTACAGCAGCCCAGAGTGCTGGCAGGTCAAGCCTGGCCTGGGGCTTGTGGCCGGCTCAGTGCCCTGGGGCTTTCCCCAGTGCCGCGCCTCTGGCGCTGCCGTCCCAGGGAACCCCAGGGATGGGAGGGTCGCTGACCCGGCCTCAGTGGAGGGGCTTCCCTCAGCGGGGGGTACTGCTGGTTTCTGGGGGGCAGCACCAAGCGGCCCTGGGGGCTGGGGGGCCGGGAGGACATGCATACTCACCCAGCAGAAGGCAGGACGGCTGGCGCTGAGCTGCAGACAGCTGAAGTCCCAGCAAGAGCCCAGGGCTCCAATTTATGCCACAGACGGCCCCCAGCCGGCCAATGAGGCCCCAGGCCCTGCACCGCGGCAGACGGGACGCGGGGAGAGAGCCGGACCTCCGTGCTGGCCTGGCCGCCCGCCGGCTCTGACGCGGAGCAGATGCTGCTCCAGCGCTGAACTCACTCCTCCCCTGGCTCCCGCCCCCGCCGCACCCCTTCCTTTGTTTTCCCGCCCCGGTTCCCATCAGGCCTTCCCTTGTGTGTCCCCGAGGCCGGAGGTGGGGGGGGGGGGGCAGCCTGCCAAAGCCAGTGCCGGAGAAGGGCTGGGCCGGGGCCACTGGCGTGTGCTGCCCTCAGGACAGGATGGGACGTGGGGGGCCGGGGTCAGGCCTGACGTCAGGCCCAGCGCTGGGGACACTGCTGGGCGGGGGGGCCCCGGGCTCAGTCCTGTGCACGGAACGGCCGGGCCTCTGGACGCCATCCCTCCGGAGGCAGCAAGAGCCACACGGCCGCCCTTCCCTAGGGGCCGGGAGGCGACCCCGGGGCCCCCACTTTCCCCCAGGAGCTAGGACTCCCAGCATGCCCAGCGGGAGGGAACCGCCAGCAGGTCCTGGAGTTTGTCTGCTCAGTGTCAGGAAGACGTTTCCATAGCCCTCGTCACAGGGGCGAACCGGAGGGCAGTGGGGGGGGATCTCACTCTTAGGAAGTGCCCAGCAAGCTTCAAAGCTCAAAAGAAAATGTTCTGATTTTTGAAACCACGTTAATGTTTTACATACTCCAAAAAAAGAGAGAGAAAAACAGAATCAACAAGAATAGAACACAAACAAAAACAGATAATCTAACCTGTATTTCAAGTAAACGACCCCACCACGGGAGCAGCTGTGAACCTGACCTTCAGACCACATATCCTCAGGCCTCGACAGCACCCAGGGCAGTGGCCTGCCACCCCCTGGGCCTGGGGACCACTTACACTCTGAAAAGTCACCGAGACACACCCCCTCCCACGGTGACATCCATCGAGCTTACCGTGTTTGAGATGCTCAAAGTGTTTGAGAGGAAGAGCTCAAAAGATTTACTAACTCACTGAAAAATGAACCTATTGCACGTTAACATAGCAGTGCTTTATGAAAACAACTCCTTTTCAAAAAGAAAACCGCTGGACATACGGATGTTTTTTTGCTGGGCTCCCTGGGAGACCGAGCCTGTCCGTGGGGTGTGTTGTGCTGGTTGATGTCTTCGCAGAAAGGCCGGCCGTGTGTGGACGCAGCTGGTCCCGCGCATGGGACGTCCCCCACTCTTCCAAACTCCAGCAGAATGGCAGAGGTGTCTCTGTTCACTCCCTGCCTTCGGGGAGGTGGCTGGCTCGGGTTTGAGGAAGGAGGCGTCCGGGGCGCCAGGCCGTCTCATGCGGGAAGTGAGGACACACTCAGGCAGCCCCGGCCTGCTGCCGCCCAGGGCTGCGAGTCCAGGGGCTTGCCCCCCTTTGCAGGAGGCTCCTCTCCTAGCCCCCTATCCACACAGACAGGCTCTGCCCCCTGGGGCGGCCTCTGACTTACAGGAGTGGAGCCTGGTCTCAGTGTCCGCCAAAGAACTGAGCAGTCACGGGACAATAGAGTGCTCCCGCCTGCCAAGTGCTCCAGGCCCCCCGCCCCCCGCCTCGACGGGCGGCCAGCGGGGACTGAAGTCTGGAGCCTGTTTGCTCAGGGCTCCCCCCGGAAGGCCCAAGGGAGGGTGAGCAGGGAGCTCTTTCCTTCGGCGGTGGAGAGAACCCGAGATCACTTGGGGTCCCCCCGAGGGCCTGGGGTCCTGGGACACAGCAGGGCACGGGAGGGCCAGTCCTCGGCCCTGTTCTGAGGGGCCCAGCTGACCCTGTGGGTCCCGGGTGCACGGCAGACACTCTGACCCTCAGGTTCCTCCTGCGACTTCCCCTGGGGTCAGGCCTGGGAAGCACTTGGCAGCGCCACAGGCACAGGTCCCTCAGCACACAGCTCCGCCCACCCCGCCAGTCATCTGCCCATCAGCATGTGCCCAGTCGCCCCCGGGTCTCAGCATCCCCCCACCAGCCTCTCCTCCCCCCGGGTCTCAGCATCAGGATCACAGGAGTGACGGTGGCCATTGGCCGGGGCGGGGGGCCAGGAGCACTGCGTTGTCCCGTGACTGCTTGGTTCTTGGTGGATGCTGAGACCAGGGTCCACTCCTGGAAGTCAGTCCATGTTGTCAGTCACTCCTGGGGTGACTTTGGGGGGCTGAAGCTTGGGGCTGTGCTGTGGCCAGGCCTCTGCAGACCCCAGGCTCCCTGACCGCCCCACCCCCACCCCAGCGGCAGAGCACTGTCTGTGCCCCGATCCCCATGCCTGTCTGCACCCCCTTCCCACAGCAGGCACCCCGACCCCAGACCCCCACCCCAGCACCGCTGTAGCTCACACGGTGCTCAGCACAGGATGAGCCGCTGACGGCCCGTCCTCCCAGCCGCCCTGGTTTTAGGAGGTGTCTCCCACCCAAGTGCTGCTCACGGTGGACTTGGGGCCGAGTCTGTGCTGCCCCCAGTGGGGCTTGCGGTTCTCAGGAGTGTGAGCTGCCAAGGGTGGGCCAGGCACACAGGGACACGGTCATGTCTGTGCCCGGGCTGGGCCCTGCCACGGCCCAGAACCCAGGGGGCCTGAGGGGCCAGGGTAACAAGGGCTCCTTCAGGCAGGGCCCTGGGGATGGACAGGCCACCAGGCTGGCTCAGTCGGGTGTCCGCGGGGCTGCCTGTCTCCTCGGGAGCGCACAGGCGCGGCGTGGAGTCTCCCAGGAGCTGGCCAGCTGACAGGGGCACGTTTGTTTGCTGAGTGGCCAACTCACCAGACGTTGACCAAGGGCTGCATTCCTGCCAAAGGCCACAGCCAGAGGCCACACGGGCTCTGCGCCTGAGGCTGAGCACTCCCAGGGGCCCCTCGACGCTCTCCTGTCCCAGCATTCGCCCGCCAGGACCCCAGGGCATCTGCACTGCGGCTCCCTCTGCTTGGGCAACTCGTGTCCTCCTGACAAGGCCCCCGCCTGGGTTATAGCCGGGGCTCCTGCACAGAGGTCAGTCCGCCCAGCATGCAGGGATTCGCCTCGGGAGTCCTGCAGCTAGCCACTGCCTCCCCCAGGACCGCCCCCTTCTACTCATCCTGAGTGCAGAATTCTCAGCACTTCTGGTTGGTGGGCCTGCGCCAGGTCAGGGAGCGCTGGGTCCAGGGTATAACTTCATGGCCTCTATTGACCCAGGGGGGCGCTGGAATGGGTGCTGGGCGAGCTGAGCCCCTGAGAGCAGCTGGCTCCCCTCGTTCCTGCAGGGAGGCCGGGCGGGGGGGGCCCTTGCCACGGCTCAGCCTCTGGGGGTGTCACCCCTGTGAACGAGTGTGCCTTGCAGGAGGCCTCACCTTGCCGGGGGAGGCCCCGCGGCTGCCCGCAGGCCCCAGGGGACCTCCGCCTCCGTCTGGCTGGAAACACGGACTTTCTCTCCTTGTGCAGCAGCCGGGCCCCTGAACACAGGCCTGTCTGTGCAGCAGACTTTGCCGTGTGTCTTCACCCTGGTTCGAATGCCAGGACCGCGGCAAGAAAGGCAGAGCGAGGGCCTCGGAAAACGCTCCGCGTCATGGGAGCAACGAGAAAACGGGCCAAATGGTCCAAACTGACCTCCTCAGACACTGGAAATCAACCAAAGGCTTGCAGCAGTCTTTGGAGAGTTGTTTTTTGTTTTTCAATCAAGAAAATTAACTGACTCTTGGTGAGAACAGCTGTGAGGTTTTGTTATATGCCATCTTAGCCAGTTCTCGGCGACAGCTCTGGCATCCAGTACATTCACGTGGTCGAGCAACCGTCATCCACTCCAGAACCTTTGCGTCTTCTGAATCTGAAACTCGGCCTTTCCGGCAACAGCTCCCCGTCCCCTCCCTCAGCCCCGTCTGTCATCCTGACGACTCCTGGTACGTGATCTGTGTGGAATCGTGCAGGGCTTGCCGTTTCGTCTCTGGCTTATTTACTGAGCATAATATTCACAGGTTCATCCACCTTGTAGCAGGTGTCAGAATCGCCTTCTGTTTTTTTTTTTTAATGTCCCTATAATGTATGTTTTTCCTTGTAAGTAAATGTTTGCAACGTGTAATATACATAAAGAAAATCACATTTTCCCTTGCATCTGGCTCGGTGGATTTTCAGAAATGGAAGGCATTCATGTTGTCAGTAATTGGATCAAGGAATAGAAATTTAAGAACATATAAGACCTTTCAGTCACTACCATCCCCAAAGTGAGCACCAGCCAATTCCCAAATTTATCCATTATTTTTGCCTCTTTTTATACTTGATACAACTAGTCACATGATGTACTGTTGGTGTTTGGCTTCTTTCATAGAATGTCCTTCCTTTTTATGGCTGAATAATATATTCCACTGTATGGAGACCACATTTTCCTTATTCATTCATCTGACAATGGACACAGGTTTGCTTCTACGGTTGGCTGTTGGCACTGTCGATTCAATGGATGTGAGTTTGAGCAAACAACAGGAGATGGTGAAGGACTGGGAAGCCTGGCCTGCTGCAGTCCATGGGGTCACAAAGGGTCGACACAACTTAGTGACTGAACAACAACATTGCGAACAATGCTGTTGTGAACGTGGGTTTACGGATATCTCTTTAGGACCTGCTTTCAGTTCTTTTGGGTATCACTGGAATTGCTGAATCATATGAAAGTTCTTTTTTTTTCCATTTTTCTGTTGAAGTGTAGTTGGTAGTTCTATTTTTAAAGTTTTGAGGAGCTGCCACACTGTTTTCCACAGCTGCTGTACCAATTCACATTCCTGTTAACAGTGCACAGTCTCTCCACATCCTCTCCAAGCCGTGAGGTGTGTAAGTTGCCCTGGACCCATCCCCCACCCGCCAGCTCTGTAGCCTTGAAAGCCGACACAGCGGATTCATGGTGCAAACCAATCGCCCGTCCTCCCCACTGGAGAGAAGAGTGGGGCCAGCGGCCTCAGAGCAACATCCCTTGAAACAACAGCACCCGACCATCTCATCCTCTGTCTCCCCTTCTCCTCCCGCCTTCAACCTTTCCCAGCATCAGGGTCTTTTCCAGTGAGTCAGCTGTTCGCATCAGGTGGCCAAAGTATTGGAGTTTCAGCTTCAGCATCAGTCCTTCCAATGAGTATTCAGGGCTATTCAGCATCAGTCCTTCCGATGAGTATTCAGGGCTGATTTCCTTTAGAGTGGACTGGTTTGTTTGACCAGCTGATGGTCTGGAAGACCCCACATGCAAGGCTGTCTGCAATGGACTCAATCCAGAGCCCACCCAGGAGTGAAAAGCCCTCTCACAGCTGATTGTTGAAAATGTTTCCAGGCCATTAATGAACTGTGCAGTAGCCCGAGGTGATGGACAACGTGGGGGTGAGCAAGAGACTGGGAGCTGAGGGAAAGTCTGAGGAACGCCGACCACCTGGCCTGAGACCCACAGAGTCCCACAACAAAGACTGTGAAGCTGGCTGGTTCCAGGCGTTTAGGGAACTCTCTGTTCAGTCATGAGCTGACCACTAAGCTGATGAAGCAAGACTCGGTGACCACATGGCAAAGAATACCAGCTTTACAGAAGTAGTTCAGAAATGCCACCAAACAACTACAGCAGGCAGAAGCAGTAACAAACCCCGGGGAAACCACGAAGAAAATAACTTGAAAAACATACTGGGTTGGCCAAAAAGTTCCTTTGGTTTTAAGTAAAATAAAAGACACATTTTTCATTTTCTATTTTTTCAGTTTATTTTTATTTATTTATTTGGCTGCATCAGGTCTTGGTTGTGGCACGCAGGATCTTTAGCTGAGGCTTGTGGGGTCTAGTTCCCTGACCAGGGATCAAGCCCAGCCCTCTGCATTGAGAGCGCAGACCACCAAGGAAGTCCCTGTTTTTTCATTTTCACCAAGGACTTTACTGAACAACGTATTCACCGTTTTGCCCTACCTTCTGCCATTTTTCAGGCAACTTCATAATTCCATCTTTCCAAAATTTTTTTTTATCAGTTTAAGCAAAGAACTATTCCAGGAATCTTATTCCAGTCTTCCAGGGAATGGAAAATTTTTCCATTAAGAGAATTTTTTAAAGACCAAAATAAATGGACATCCCAAGGTGCAATGTCTGGTGAACACTGGATGAATCAGAACTTCCCAGCCAAGCTGTAACAGTTTTTGCCTGGTCATCAAAGAAACACAGCAGTCTTGCATTATCCTAATGGAAGATTATGCATTTTCTGTTGATTAATTCCAGATGCTTTTTGTTGAGTACTTTCAGTTGGTCTAATTGGGAGCAGTACTTGTTGGAATTGTTTAGTTTTCCAAAAGAAGCTCATAATATAGGATTCCCTTACAATCCCATCATATACACATCACTTTCTTTAGATGAAGACTGGCCTTTTGCATGGTTGGTGGTTGTTCATTTCACTTGCCCCACGATCTCTTCCATAACCCAGACAGTGTATTAAAAAGCAGAGACATCGTTTTGCTGACAAAGGTCTGTCTAGTCAAAACTATGGTTTTTCCAGTAGTCATGTACGGATGTGAGAGTTGGACCATAAAGAAGACTGAGCACTGAAGAATTGATGCTTTCAAACTGTGGTGTTGGAGAAGACTCTTGAGAGTCCCTTGGACTGCAAGGAGATCAAACCAGTCCATCCTAAAGGAAATCAACCCTGAATATTCATTGGAAGGACTGATGCTGAAGCTGAAACTCCAGTACTTTGGCCACCTGATGCAAAGAGCCGACTCATTGGGAAAAGACCCTGATGCTGGGAAAGATTGAAGGGGGGAGAAGAGGATGAGATGGTTGGATGGCATCACCGACTCAATGGACATGAGTTTGAGCAAACTCCAGGAGATAGTGAAGGACAGAGAAGCCTGGTGTGCTGCAGTCCATGGGATCACAAAGAGTCAAGACCCGGCTGAGTGACTGAACAATGCAAAGGGAGGCAGCACAGAGGAACAGAAGAACAAAAAAGATACAATCCATGTGGAAAACAAATAGCAAATGGCAGATCTAAATCCTACCTTACAGTTAAAGATTCAATATGAGTTAGATATCAATTAATTACCAGCAAATGGCAGAGTAGACAAAAATAAAACCTAATCTTACCATATGCTGCCTGCAAAAGACCGACATCAAAGACCCAAATAGGTGGAAGTAAAAGGGAAGAATCCGGTAAACCAACAGGAAACAAAACCAAGTGGGAGCACCTCTGCCAAACGAGGAAAACAGGCTTCAGGGCAACCCTGTTCCTGGAGACAGAGCGGCAGTGAGAGCAGGCAAACCCTCAGGAAGACAGGGCTGCTGTGAATGCACAGGCTTCGGGCTGGAGCCCCAACGTGCATGCACACAAACGGACAAGTGAAGGTGGCATGGACAATCCAAGAATAATCTCTGGAGCCTGCCCACAGTCAATAGCCTGTCTTCAAGGACGGATGAAGAACGAGACAGCAGATCCAAAGGAAACGGGAACGGGAACCACACTGTCCATGGGCTTGGCCCAGCAGGGCCTGCGCGCCTCTATCTGACAGCTGTGCTTCAAGGACGGATGAAGAACGAGACAGCAGATCCAAAGGAAACGGGAACGGGAACCACACTGTCCATGGGCTTGGCCCAACAGGGCCTGCGCGCCTCTATCTGACAGCTGTGCTTCAAGGACGGATGAAAAACGAGACAGCAGATCCAAAGGAAACGGGAACGGGAACCACACTGTCCATGGGCTTGGCCCAACAGGGCCTGCGCGCCTCTATCTGACAGCTGTGCTTCAAGGACGGATGAAAAACGAGACAGCAGATCCAAAGGAAACGGGAACGGGAACCACACTGTCCATGGGCTTGGCCCAACAGGGCCTGCGCGCCTCTATCTGACAGCTGTGCTTCAAGGACGGATGAAAAACGAGACAGCAGATCCAAAGGAAACGGGAACGGGAACCACACTGTCCATGGGCTTGGCCCAGCAGGGCCTGCGCGCCTCTATCTGACAGCTGTGCTTCAAGGACGGATGAAAAACGAGACAGCAGATCCAAAGGAAACGGGAACGGGAACCACACTGTCCATGGGCTTGGCCCAACAGGGCCTGCGCGCCTCTATCTGACAGCTGTGCTTCAAGGACGGATGAAAAACGAGACAGCAGATCCAAAGGAAACGGGAACGGGAACCACACTGTCCATGGGCTTGGCCCAGCAGGGCCTGCGCGCCTCTATCTGACAGCTGTGCTTTGCAGCACAGGGAGCCTTCCAAAGCAGACCGCGTGGTGAAACGTCTCAGTAAATTTAAAACGATCGGGATCCCATTTCCGAATAAAAATATAAAAATCAAAAAAAAATGACTGAAATCCTGCAAAATATGCTCTCTCACCACAACGGAGTGAAATTAAAAATCAGTAACAGGGGACTTCCCTGTTGGTTGGGTGGCTGAGACTCTGCACTCCCAATGCAGGAGGCCCGGGTTCAAGCCCTGCTCAAGGAAGTTGATCCCGCGTGTCACGACCAGAAAGACCCTGCATGCCGCAAGGAAGACGGAAGAGCCCGTGGGACACAACTAAGACCCAACACAGCCAAGTGAATGAGTAAGTATTAAATAAAATAAAATAACCTACCATATGATCCAGCAATCCTACTTCTGGGTAAATTGAAACTAGGATTCTTAAAGATCCTGCCAATATATTCATTTTTCCCTTAATTTTTAAAAAAAGGCAATAAAAAGAAGAAATTTTGGAAATTAAAAAGCATGTTGAAATTAAACCTTATACTCCTTACTAACCAATGGATAGAAGAAGAAATCACATTATAAGTTAGAAAATACTCTGAGATAAATGAAAGCACAACATGTAAAAATTTATGGAATGAAGCAAAGCAGTACTTAGAAGGAAATAAATAAGATCTCAAATCAGTAACCTAACCATCCACCTAAAGAAACCAGAAAAAGGAGAGCAAACTAAATCCAAATCACACAAGAAATAGTAAATATCAGAGCAGAAATACAGAAAATGAAAATTTCAAAAATTGAGAAAAATCAATGAAAGTAAAAGTTGGTTCTCTGAAAAGATCAAGAGAATTGACCAGCTAGACAAAGAAAAAAAGAGTGAAATGGGAGACATTATTAATTACCTTACAGAAATAAAAAGGATTATGAGAGAATTCTATCAATAATGGTATGTCAACAAATTAGGTAACTTACATGAAATGGACAAATCCTTAGGAAGACACAAACTGCCAATACTGACTCAAGAAGAAATAGACAATCTGAATAGAATTATAATAAAGAGATTTAATTAATAATTTTTAAAACTTACCATAAAGAAAAGCACAGGATCATATGACTTCATCAGTGAATTTCACAACATATTTAAAGGAAAATTAACACCAATCCTGCTCTAAATCTTCCAAAACCAAAAGAAGAGGGACTCCTTCCCGACTCACTCTATAAGGCTAGTTTTACCCTGATACTGAAACTAGACAAAGTCATTGCAAAAAAAGAAGACAACAGAAAGCTTTTCCCTTAAAATTAGGAACAAGACAAGAATGCCCACTCCTGTTACTTCTATTCAGTCTTGGAGGTTCCAGCCAGGAAAATTCTGCAAGAAAATGAAACAAAAGTTGACAAAGATGAAGTAAAATTATCTCTGTTTGCAGATGACATGGCCTTGTATACAAAATCCTAAGAAATCTATACAAAAATATTGGAGCTACTAAATGAGCTTAGCAAGATCACAGATATAAGGTCAGTACACAAAAATCAGCTGTGTTTCTATACACTGTGTGCTAATTGTTCAGCCATGTCCAACTTTTTGCGATCCCAGGGACTGGAGCCTCTCAGACTCCTCTGGCAAGAATACTGGAGTGGGTTGTCATTCCCTTCTCCAGGGGATCTTCCCGACCCAGGGATCAAACCTGGGTCTCCTGCATTGCAAGCAGATTCTTTACGCCTGAGCCACCAGGGAAGCCCTTGTATACATTAGCAACGAATAATCTGAAAGTAAAATTAAGAAAACAGCTCCATTCACAATAGCATCCAAAAAGGATAAAATACTTAGGCATCAATTTAGACAAAGAAGTGGAAAAGTTGTACACTAAAAACTACAGAGTGTGGTTGGGAAGTAAAGATGTAAATAGGTGGGAAGACGTGTTCATCGATTGGGAGAGTTAGTGTTGCTGAGATGCAGACACTCCCCAAACACCTACAGACTCACTACGTGCAGGCATGTTCAGTGGCTTCCGTAGTGTCAGCTCTGTGCGACCCCATGGACTGGCAGCCCGCCAGGCCCCTCTGTCCACGGGATTCTCCAGGCAAGAATACTGGAGTGGGTTGCCATGCCCTCCTCCAGGGGATCTTCCTGACCCAGGGGATCGAACCCACATCTCTTGAGTCTCCTGCATTGGCAGGTGGGTTCTTTACTACTAATGCCACCTGGGAAGCCCACAGATTCATTACAATCCCTATCAAAATTCCAACTGCTATTTTTTCCCTCCAGAAATGGAAAGGCTGATCCTGAAATTCATATGGAATTGCAAGGGCCCCAGATAACCAAAATAACCTTATAAAAGAAGCACTAAGTGGGAGAACTCCCACTTCTCAATTTCAAAAAATATCACAAAGCTACAGGAATTAAGACAGCGTGGCACTGTCCTGAGAAGAGACCAGTGGAGCATGACTGATAGCTCAGAAATGGACCCTTACACTGAGGTCCGTTGATTTTTGACAGGTGTGCCAAAACCAGCACTAGAAGAAAGGACAGCACTTTCCCAGATGTGCCCAGACAAGCGGACGTCCACATGCAGAAGACAGAACTTGCTCCCACCTCACACCGAGACAAAAACCCACACATAAAAGCTAAAACTATAAAACTCTAAAAGGAGTCTCAGGTGTAACTTTTGTGACCATGGATTCAGGCAACAATTTCTTAAGATTTGACACCTGAAGCACAAAAACTAAAGGAAAATTAGATAAATTATGCATCATCAAAATGAAAAATGTTTGTGCTTCAGAGGACACCATTGAGAGGAAAAGAGTGCAAACAATCCGTGACTCCCACGTGTCAGAGTCCCCAGTATCTGATGGGTCAGAGGGCAGAGCCTAGTCTTCAAGACCAGATGCAAAGGAGAGACATCACAGAGGAAGTGAGAGGCCCGGGGGTTCCTCACACACTGCGGGTGTTTGCAGAGAGAATAAGACGCGGGGAAGACTCAGTGAAAGAACCACTCCTCCTGCGGAGGAAGCTCTGGCCTGCAGCTGCGCACAGCGCCGCCAGCGGGAATGACCGAGAATCTGGGGGTCTCGGGGGCGGAGGAGGGGGGTGGCACATGGGCTCCGAAGAGAAAGAACCCGACAGACCCATGAGCAACCATTCTGAGGGAGACCGGACTGCCCACACGCTTCCCTGCAGAATGTTCTGGAAGACACTCTGCCTGGGACTTGGGATTTCTGGCAAGAAGCCTTCTCGGGCCCCTGAGAGCCCTCGGACTCCCAGTGCTGCAGGGAAGGCTCGGGCCCCCGAGGGTCCGGATGGAGGCGTAGCCACGGGCAGGGAGCACCCAGGGCCCCGCTGGGGTTGGCTCTGGTTACTGTCTGGTGAGTGACCAGCCGCCGGGGATCTGGCGCCCGGAACCCACGGCGCTGTCTGCTCTGCCCACACGCCTGCACACGGTAGGGCTCTGTCCCGCTCCCCGTGGGGTCACTGGGCGGTGGGAAGGCCACAGCTGCAGTCGTCCAGAGGCCCCTTGGCTCACGGCTGGGGTTTCACGCTAGGCTGGGGCCTTAGCAGGGCCTGGAGCCCTTGCCTGCGGCCTCTGCCCTGCCCGCCCTTCCTGTCGGATGGCAGCCGGCGCCTGGGCGGGCTTCCTGAGAGCAGGAGCCAGGGAGGCCGCACGGGCGAAGGGACCTGCCCTCGTGAGACGCGGAGCCACAGCCCCGGTCTCGAGGAGGACAGCAGACCCCGCCTCTTACGGGGGTGGCGTGGTCCTAGACGACAGGGGCTGGGGGGCTGGTGGCCCCTGGGGGACATGGGGCTGCCGCCCAGGCCTCCAGGACCTGCAGGGACAGGCCAGCTCTGGGGTCACCACACCCAGGGGCCACAGCGTGGCCTGTGGAAGGGGCTCCAGTGCCCAGGTTTGTTTGCAGCCCCCAGACCCAGCGCAACCTGCCAGTCGGAGTTGGGCTCCCAGGTCAACTCCACATAAGCGGCTGATGTGCACCAAGCTGGGAGGGAGTTTCAGAGCAGCCGAGGGGCCGGAGGAAGTTCACCCACAGGATGCGCCCTCATCCGCGCCCCTCCTCGCCCAGCCCAGGACAAGGGTGCTGGGGTGGAGCCCTCTGGATATGAGAGGCCCCTGACCTCTTCCCGGCTCCCCCCAGCAGGACGCAGGCAGGTTGAGGCTATGCTTTCCTGTCTGCTCGCAGTTTCAGCCGCGAGTGTATGCGGACCATGCAGAAGGGCTGGCGCCTGGGAAGGACCCAGCAGGTCTCCCCCAGGACACTGGCCCCAAGGGCCTCCTCTCAGGCCGCGCACTCCACCACCTCCTCCACCCTCCCTGGGACCCTGTCCAGCAGAGCTCGGCCTTGGGAGGGGCTCTGAGACGGACAGGGAAGGCCTGGAGGTCGGGGAGCGGAGTGCAGGCTGGGGTGGAGACGGGGGCTGATGACTGCCATGGACGCAGAGCCCAGAGGGGCCGCCAAGCCCCCTTGTGTGGGTTCCCCACGCACGCCACGGGGTTTGCACCAGGGCAGGAGGAGGCGGCTGGGCGCCCAGGGCAGCAGCCCCTGCCATCTGGGCCTGGCCGTCCAGCACCGGGGCTTCTGGTCTCTGACGGGACACCACTGGGGTGGGCTGGCCTGAGGGAGCCCTGAGCCTGAGTCGCCTCAGAGTCTGCCGCATGTGAGATGTGACTGCTCCCCGACACCCTCCAGCCCCTCTGGCGCCCCACCGTGCTTCCCCACAGAGATGACCCCCCCCCCATGACCCCACAGGCCAGCCCAGCGGCCGTGCGGGAAGGGAGTTCCGTCCAAGTTCTGGCTCAGCGGCTCCCTAGCGGCCAGGCTGGCTGTGCATCCCCGGGAGCGGTCTGGGATTTGGGGATTTACGCTTTAATTTTCACATTTGCTTCCTTCCCTTGAACTTCCTCTTGCTCTCCATGGGGCTGTGGAGTCGTCAGCTGTATCTGAACCTGGAAGCTGTCATGATGAGCTCGGGGAGCCCCCTTCCCGAAGGACACAAGGTGCAGGGGGAGCAACATGGGGAGAGCCATCAGAGGGAGTGCTCCCAGGAAAGGGTGCTCCCCCGAGAGGAGGTGCTCCCTGGAGAGGGGTGCCCTCAGGCAAACCTGGAGTCCTGGGGCAGAGAGCACCTCCACCTGTGCCTCGCCCCGTCAGTTCACAGGACTCGCAGGCTGGATTGCAGGGGAGGGGGGAAGGTGAGCACAGCCTGTCCTGCTAAGAGCATGGACGTTTCTTTGCCATCCTGGGCCTCAGCCTGGGCTTGTCTCATCGCTCCCTGGTCCAGCAGGCGCCCAGGGGCCACACCACCCACCCATCCTGTCAACAGGGAGACTGAACCCTGGGGAAGAGCCTGGCCAGGGATGCAGACCAGGGGCAACAGCTGGGGGTGAACCCCAGGCTGGACTCTCCTGGAAATCAGAGCTGGTCCAGCTCCGGAGGAGGGAGATGCCGGACTGAGGTTTTCGGGTGGAGAACGTGTGGGTCATGGACCTCAGTGTCTAGGGGGGCCGGGGTCCCCAGGGCCTCCACTCCCACCACGCCAGGATCCAGGATGGCACATGTGTGAACACACCCCTCACACGCCTGCCAGGCGCTCCCCATCATAGGCCAAGTCCCAGGCTGACCTTGCAGCTGTTTCTGAGGACACACCTGCTCGGGAAGTCTGGCTCTGGACTGACTCTGTGGGCCTGCATGCTCTGCTCAGGCCTGCCCTGCTCCCCCTGCTTCCTGCTCCTTGCTCCTCTGCTGGGTAGCTGTCCTGAGATGTGTCCACCTGTCTGTCCAGGGGGAGGGGCTGCCCTGCAGCTCAGGGACCCGGCCCTTCTCCCAGAGCCCCTGCTGTCACCCCGGCCCAGCCTCGGGGCTGGTAATCGAGACGGTGACACCCCTGCTGGCCTCACGTGCCATAGCCCTGAGCACTGCGGGGGGCAGGGTGTCTACCGCAGCCTCCTCAGGCATCCTGGGGCAAGGGACAGCTGGGGACAGTGTGTCAAGGGGGAGACACACAGTCTGGGCTGTGGGCAAGGCTACCAGAGAACCAGGAGCCCTCCCCAAGCTGTGGCCCCTGGCCACCATCTACCCCTCCCCCAGAATGGCCAATGGCCCCACATCTGGGGCCTGGGGTGTCATGTCCAGGCCGTTCTGTCCTGTCAGGGTGGCAGGTTCAACTGAAAGGGCCCCCGTTGAGGGGCTGTTTTCAAACCCGTGGGCATCGCCAGATGGGGGCTCCTGGACCAACCCGGGTGGGGAGGGGTCACCAGGTGGTGAGGGGACTGCAAGGAGCACGGGGCTCTGTCAGGCAGTCCCCGCTGCCCACCCCCAGCCCAGCGAGGCCTCTCTCCCCTGGGGACCCACTTCCCAGCCTGGAAATTCTGAGTCCACAGCCTTGCGGCCGGACACCCCGGCTCCAGCCTCACGGTGGCCTGCTTTCCGCCAGGCGCAGTGGAAATGTGGGTCAGCGTCTGCTCACCTGGCCGGGGGCCAGAGCCACTGGTAGGAAAATCACCAGCGCAGCCCGTGGCCAGCAGGGCCCCCACCGCCCCCAGCAGCTGTCCCACCTGCACACTGACCCCCACCCCCAGACTGGGGCTGCCTGTCCCGGGGGGGCGGGCCCTGCCGCCCAGCACCTGCACCTCTGCAGGGGGTCTGCCCATGGGGCTCCCATCCTCTAAACAGCTCTGCTGTTGGGAGGGTGCCCTGGCATGGTGCCTGCTGCAGCCCCTGCCGACCACGGGGCACAGAGCAGGTGGGTAGCGCTGGGAGGATCAAGAGCACTTTGTGAAATGTCCCCCCTTCCTTCTGGGACTTCCAGAAGGACATCTGACAGACATGGGAAGTGAGCCTTATTCACGATTTAAGCTGCCCCTCCCCCAAGCCCCAGCAGCCCCTCGTCTGCCAGTGAAGGGTGAGCAAGGGAACCTGCCTGGGGGCCCCAGGGCCTGTGTCTGACGAGGAGGGGCTGGAGCAAACACCCACCCTCCGGGGAGCCAAGGGGCCCCGGGTGACCTCTGGGGAGAAGCAGGGGTGGCCAGCGGGATGTGCGTGACAGGCACATCACAAACCCTTACCCCCACCGACCCTACCACAGGGATACTTGTTTAAAAAAGGCTGCTTCTGAGATAATTTTAGGCTTACAGAAAAGTTGCAGAAATAGTCCAGTTGCCTGTACCCTCCACCCTCCGCCCTACACAGTGGTCAGAGCCAGGATGCTCATGCCGGCTCCTGTCACTAGCCCAGCCTGGGACCCGCCCAGACGTCAGCAGCTTTCTGCTGGGTCCCTCCATGCAGGACCCCCTAGGGGACCCCACACTGCCTGGAGAACCTGAGTCCTGGGCAGTTTGAAGGGCATGACCAGGCATGGGGCACGGTGTCCAGGTCCACGTGTGTTTGCTGACCCAGGTGTGAGTCTGGCTTGGGTGGGAATCCCAGGGGAGCAGCTGAGGTGGCCATCGCTCTCAGGGCGCAGGCACCCTGCATTAGACCTGGGTGACGTGTCCTGGGGGTTGACACCTGGGCCTAGAGCTGCTGGGGTGAGAACCCAATGGCCACAGCTCCTGGTGGAGCAGATGGGCTTTACTTCTCCAGGTCCTCCCCAGGGCAACCCTGTCCTCCTCCCTTCTCCGGCTTCACCCTCTTTGGAGGGTGCTGTCCTCGGTGGGGTAGGGGCTGGTGATCAAGCCCCTGACGTCCTGGATGTCAGGACACACTGGGCCTGGGAGGGTGACAAGGGATGAGGGCTGCTCCTGGGGAGAAGCCCTCCCGGGAAGCCCTCCCTGGGGAGCGCAGTGAAGGGGAGGGGGGACACTGGGGTCCCACCGGGCCGGGCGGGGGCTGCCCTCCACTCCCCTTGTAAGGCAGTGAGTGGTCTCAGTGGGGCCCTCTGACTAATACAAGAAGGGACCATTTGGGGGAGCTCCCGGCACTCTTACCCCTTAGGAGGCCCATGGACGCTGCCCGCTCTCCCGCTGACTCAGCCCCTTCACCCACCCGTCCTCTGCCTGTCCTCTCTGTGGGCGGGAAAGGGGCAGCCACGGGGAACCCAGCCTGGGATGCGCCCAAGAAAAGAGGGGCCTCGGCTTCCCTACAAGGCCACGCCCATGGGAGCCACGCCCAATCAACCACACCCATGTGCGGCCACGCCTATAGGGACACGCCCACGGGAGGCCACACCCAATGGGAGCACACCCACGGGAAGCCCTGCCCATGAGAGACCACGCCCACATAGGACCTCACCCACGAAGGCCACGCCCACTGGAGGCCACGCCCAATGGGGGCCGCGCCCACAGGGTCGGGACCACGCCCACGAGGTCTTGCCCAAGGAGGTCCAGTACTCTGGGGTGAGGGACGCAGTGCCCTTCATGCACCAGCTGTGCACCGTCAGGGAGGCTGGCCCTCGGGGCCTCTCCTCCCGTCTAGACACGGGGTCTGCAAGGCTCTAAGGAGCCCTCTTAGGTCCAGCCCTCCAAGGTCGCAACCTCTCACCTTCACCATCAACCGCTGGGCAAACACACAATGTCCAGTGGGGGGTCCCTGACCGCGAGAGCGCAGAGGAAGGTGGGGGGCCGCCCGGCAGGTACCAGGCAGAGGCCCGCGGAAGCTGCTGGGGGTTTGCCGGCTCCTCGCTCTCACAAACCCCCGGAGGGAAGATTTTCACGCCTGTCATTGGAACATGTTACTTCAAGACAGAAAATATGAAGAGGCCTGGAGTTCTCATCAGCAACCCGGGAGCTGAGGACAGTGCGATGTCATCCCCGTGGGTCATGGGGGCGGGGGACGCCGCCCAGGATCCTGGCGAGCCCAGGAGCAGCTACTGTGAGCTTGGCACCCACGTGGCCCATCCAAGGAGAATTCCAGAAAGAGACCAGCGCTGCCCATGAAGCAGAGTGGAGGCACAAGATGATGTCCAGAAGAGGTTGGGGGTGGGACGCAGGTCCAGCAAGGAGGCCGACCTAAGACTGGACACACTCGCACACGCCTTTGTTCCCTGAGCTAGCACGTGGCGGGGCGCTGCAGACGTACGTGCCAGGGGCCACTTCAGAAAGCCCCTGAAAGGTAACATAGGGACCGTGGGTGCAGGCAGGGATTCTCCCGGCCCTCATCATGGCTGGGTCTTGTGGCAGCCAAAAAACCAGCAGAAGTGGGTGTAGAAACCGGTCTTCACGCTCCACAGAGAAAACATTGTACTATGAGGCTGTGACGTTGACTCGCCCACAAAGGAAACCTCAATGAGCTAAAAAAGTAGGTTAACAAAAATCTTATTATAATCCAACAAAGTTTTAAATAAATTTTAAACACACCCCCAATCTTGATTACTCAGAAACTAAGAAAGACATTTCCAGGGAAACTTAGATAAAGCAGGAAATGAAATCTGAGCACACAGGCTTTCTGGAAATAGCATCTCAGCTGAGCCCGCGGGCTCGACTGACCGTCGCTCAGATTCTCTGAGGAAAGAACAGCAGTGAGGGATTTCCTGACCATCTTTGGGAATTAGAATTCGAATCAGGTACCGTTCAAAAAGTAGAAAGAGGAAATTACGGAGGTAAAAGCAGAAATCAGTGAAGTAGAGAATAAGTAAAAAAGAGAAATGATAAAGTGTTTCTTCTAAAAGAGAATCAGAGGAGCCACTGGTCCCAAGAGACTGATGCAGGGATGGCGGTCTCAATTTAGACTTTGCGTATGAAATTCAGAAACCGCCTATAATTAGGAACGAAAAAGGAGACTCGGGGACAGAAAAGGTGGGCAGGATGACACACACCACAGCTTTCTGTCTGGGGCAGCTGTCAGAAACCTGAGCAAACTGGTAATTTTCTAGTGAATGCAAATCACCAAAATAACTTACAGTAAGGAAAACATGAGCAAGCGAATGCAAGAACCTGGGAAGGTGATCTAAAATGAACGAGTGGGGAAAAGCACCAGAGACAGATGTTCACAGCTGACTGTGAGCTGACCTGAAGTTACAAGAAAAGCTATCCCAATGTTATTTTAACTTTTCTGAGACACATAAAAACATGGAAAATTAATTCACCTCATGAAACCAGTAAAATTTAATACAAGAACTTGATGTATTACAGAAAAGAAACTATAGACAAATATCACTTATAAATGGAGATGAGGGAAAAAATCTAAATAAGATAGTAGCAGAGAGAACCCACTAGAGAGTCTGCAGGATTATGTGTTACAATGGGCCTAGGCCAGGTTTCCAAGAGTGGCTCAATGATTCATTTAAATAATTTCATGGACAAATTAGCACAGAAAATTAATAAAACCAAATCAATAAGTACTGAAAAGAAATGTGACAAAATTTAGCAATTTTATTAATTATGACATTAATTAAAATAGGAAAAAAGAAAGGTAACAATTTTGCCCACAAGAGGCCAAGATCATGCTACATGGAAAACACAAAACTCTCAAAAATGCAGGAGAAAGCACTGAGCTCCCCTCTGTCTGTTGTGATTCAACATCTTCTTGAAGGTTGTAGCAATGCAATAAGAGAGGAACATTAAATGACGCTAACCTTAGGAAAAATAGATAGAATTTTAATGTTGCTATGATTCTAAATCTAGAGATTTCCACATATCCCCTAGTTTAAAAAATTAAAAATGAATAATAAAATGATACCATATAAATACAGAAAAGCCAGTAATTTCTTGAACAATGCGCACCTAGAAGCAAAGGCAGCACAGATTCCATTTGCAGCAGTGACCATGCGGTTGATCAGCCCCAAGCATGAAGGTGATGGAACAGGCAAAGGCATTCACAGCTCTTGCATCTGATGGCCTCTCTGCTCCCCCAGGCCCAGGAACCACTCCCCCTCCACCACACCTCCCCTCTGGCCTCTGGGGCTGTGTCCTGCGCTGCAGGGTCCAGCCTACAGGAGGGGAGAGTGGGAGGAAGTGGCTGCCACCTCTTCTGAGGCTGCATGTTGGAGGTGGCCACACCAGCCCACTGGGGTCTTGTGGTCACCGCTCGGTCAGCCCTTGCCTGGCTGCCAGGGCCCCGGGCACAGCCTTGCCATGTGCACGGTGAGGAGGACACGATGCCACGGAGAGGCGCCAAACGTGATGAGCGGCAGCCTCCCCACAGGTCAGAACTGCAGGAGGAGACCACACCTGCCGAGCGCGGAGCAGAGACCTGACCGGATGGGAAGACTCCTGGCTCCTGGAGGTCTGGGAAGCCAGCGCAGAAGGTGCACATGCTCCTGACAGATCCCAGCCTTTCCCGCCATGGAGCCTACGGTCTCCATGGAGGGCAGATGTGGAGGGAGGGAGGTGAGGGGCTGCAGTGGTACAGATCCAGATGATTGGCCTTGGGTGCCACTGAGCCCAGAGCACCGGGCCCTGCGGCTGTCAAAGGGGTGTGGTGGGCAGACCTACGCGAGGCATGGGGACCCATGGCAGCAGGCGACACCTGGCAAGGGCTTGATGAACATCAGGCCATCTTGGGGGCAATGTTCACATGACTCAGAACATACCTGCAACTGCAGAAACCCCATCCGTGTGCTGGTGACCCAGAGACTAAGCAGTCTGGTGCCCATAATGGAGCCCAGAGCAGGACTCTGGAATATGTGAGCAAAGCCACGTAGAAAGTCAGTGCATAAAACAGTGTTTGAGTAAGTCATAAATGCCATCCTTGGAGGAGGAAATGGCAACCCGCTCTAGTGTTCTTGCCTGGAGAGTTCTATGGACAGAGGAGCCTAGGGGGCCACGGTCCATGGGTCACAGGCTTGGACATGACTGAGCCTACACACGCACACACACACACACACCATCCTGTGCAAGGAGCTGGGGGCAGTCCTCCAGTGGCCGGGATGGGACATGGCTGGGGTGCTGAGGGGCTGAACGGTGGGGTGCCCTGCGCCGAGTGAGGGACTGAGGCTGCCATGAGGAGGTCTGGCCTTAGACTGAGCAGCCCTGGGCACAAGTGAGGACGCCAATCAGAGGAGGAGGTCCCGGGCGGCTTGCCGGCTCAGCACCGCACTGCCAGCTGCCCACGACATGGCGGCCTGCGGAGGACGTGTGAACCGTGAGCTAAGTGCTCAGGGACGAGGCTCCCGCCGCACCCCGCCAGGCGGCCCTTCTTCAGCAGGAAGCCTGAGGCCCTGCAGCTGCAAGCCAGGTGTGAGCGCCCCTCCCGCCCGCCCCAGCCCGGGCAGCCCTCTGGGAGGACGCACGGACAGCCAGGGCTCTGGGGGAGGGGGTGGGGGCGGGAGGAGGAGGGCCCAGGTCCCCACTCTGCTCCCCATGCCCCTCCCTGGGCTGGAACCGCTCTGGGGGGGCCTTGCTCTCCACCCAGCTGGCTCTCTGCTGGCCTGCAGCGTGGGACTGGCCTCCCCTGCCCGGACGTTCCTCTGGACAGGCCGCAGATCCTCTAGGGCGCAGGCCTGTGCCCCGCAATCCAGGCCTCAGAAACCAGGGGGGAGGACGGAGGCCCTCAGAAAAGAGGGGGCACACTGGCCTGACTGGCAGAAGAGCCAGGGTCCACACGGCCTCGGGGGCCACCGCCCTCTGCACATCCTCCCAGAAGGGGGCCACACTCAGGACCCAGCACAGTTTCCGCCCTTCTGCAGGCCCCGTAGGCCCCCGAAGACAGATGGGGGAAGCACCCCGGCTTTTCTGAGATGCAGCTCACGGGACATAGGTCCACCCTTTAGAAGCGTGCGTTTCACTGGTCTTCAATTTGCTCAGTGTCATGCAACTGTCACCTCTACCCAATTTCAGAACCTTCCCCTGCTCCCCAGAGAGTTCCCGCATGCATCACAGTGGTCATCGCCTCTAGCGGTCCACCCACCCTCCCTGCCTGGGGCCCGCACTCTGCCTCGCGGGATCTGCCCGTGCAGGGCGTTCACACGCGTGCAGCCTGCAGGCATGGCCTTCGGGACTCACCTTCAACCACGTCGTGTTTTCAAGGCCCCTTCGCCCCTGTTCCTGCAGGTGTCAGGCCCTGCCTCCTCTCCAGTGCTGAGTCGTGCTCCTCGTGTGGACGGACCATGTTCTGTTTATCGATTCATCTGCCAACCACAGCGGGCTCTTCCTGCCTCCTGGCTGCTGGAACACCTGTGAGGACACCCGTGTGTGGACAGGCCTGTGGGGCTGGGTGGCGGCTCTCTGACATTTCGGAGCACCCCCCTGGGCCGCCAGCGGCTGCTGTCCTGGTGGGTATGAAGCCCTGACCCACTGATCCGCTTTCCCTGATGACCACAGACACTGTGTGATCGTTCATTTGCTTGCTGGCTGTTCATGTAAATCATCAGGAGCCCGTGTGGGCTGTGTACACTCAGCTGTTCATTTATTGATTGTTGACTTGCAGGAGATGGTTGGTGTGTCGGTTTATAACAGCCTCACAAATATCGCCTTGGTTCTTGGCCAGAGATAGTCACGTGACCTCTTGAACCCTGCTTGCAGAGGGCACGGGGCATGATTGAGGGGCGTCAGCTGGGTTGGAACCTCAGAGGGTGGCCTGCCCCCCGCTGAGGGCAGACGGTGCCCCCCACTCCACCGAGGCACGTGAGCCCCTTGGGTGTCAGCTCCGCCCACCTCCTGGGCGGTGAACCGGCGCTGACATCTGGTGAAGACAGAGTCCTCCCTGCCCGGGCCCTGCAGGCCCCTCAGCTGTTTCCACCTTGTTCTGCTTTACGGGGCCCTAGTAGCATTTAGAGCAACCCAGGTGTCTCTGGGTGGTGGGGACTCCTGCCCAGGACAGCGGGCTGCCGGCCGCCTCCTGGGGCTTTTTCTAAGGAGATCTGGAGAGAAGTTTGAGCTTTGACGATTTACGTGTATCGCTGTCATAAATGTCATGTTCTTGTCAGCGTTTCTACCTGGGAGTTGCTTTGCTGTCTGAACGTTAATTCTGTGTACAGACTTCCTCGTGAACTCACCTGTGGCTTCTGTTTCTGCTGGTTCCTCGGCTGCAGGCGGTTGCAGCGGGACCTGTGTGTGTGTGTGTGTATGCGCACGTCCACGTGGTCTGGGGGGCATGTGGATAGCGCACAGTGGGCTCTGAAGGCTGGGCCAGGGGAGGCCTGGGTCCAGGCTGGCATCACCACAGGAGGGGGCAGCAGGCCCGGCCCGTCCTCCTCCCCCCTCGTCCTTAGGGGAGCTGCTCTGGGGACGCGCGGCAGGTGTCAGGATTTGGGGTCACAAACAGGAGCCTGCGTCTCCCTCGGGGAAGCCAGGTCACAGCCCAGTACCCACCACCCTGGGGCCCCATCTGCACCTGCTGGGTCCACCCTGCCTGGCCAGGCCTCAGAAAGGGTTGGGTGGACCAAGGGGCTGGATGCCCCTCTCACTTAACGCCCCTGCCAGAAGCACCCAGGGACCCAGCGCACAGGTCCCCACGTGGTGCCCCCCACCGTGGGCCCCGCGGGGCCGCTCCCACCACTCAAGCCTCTCACAGGCTGGGGGCTCAGACCCGGCGGCCAGCAGAAGTTGGTCCCCAGGCCCCGGAGGGGGGTCTGGGGAGCCCGCTGGCCCTTGGCCGCACCCTGAGCTCTCCTGGGGGCACGAGGTGGACATGACAGCCCACCCTGTCCTCTCTGCCCCCAAACCCCGTGCCCTGGCCAGGAAGGGGCTGGGGCACAGCAGAGAGCCAGCCTGGGAACGGCTGTGTCCCAGCACACGGTCCTGGTTCTGAGTGGACACAGGGCCCCCCTGGGAGGTGTCCTCTGCCCACCACGCAAACCGGTGGGCCACTCCCAGCCTCGGCCAGCTTCCAGATGCCTGAGGGCCATCCAGGGCAGCCTCAGGAAGTGAAGGGCCCGGCACGGGCCGGGGTGGCACCGCCCGCACACTTCCCCCACGGGCAACCCAGCTGCAGACCTGGGCATGTCCTCCATGGCCAGGCCCCGCTCCCTGGGCTGATCATGGCCAAAGTCACCTGCTGGCGTGTGACTGGCTGGGCATTGCGTGGCCGCCCCCACCCCGGCCTGCTCTGCGACCCCGTCTGTCCGTTTGTCCTCCCCACCAAGGGTGACCTCGGCAGTGACCTCACAGACCCCGTGGGGACCACACCCCAGGGCAGGGCACTGATGAGTCAGCTGACGACGACGGCTGCGGGCCTGGGGACCACAGCAGGCACATCGGCCCCTGAGCTACAGTCTGCCCGGGGGTCCACTGGCTGAGCCACGACGCGGGGCCACTGGCCTCCCAGGGGAGGGGAGCCCGAGGCTGACTGGGGTCCCGGAGCAAGACACGTCTCCTCCTGAGACGGACCCCAGGCAGGGGTCACGGCGGCTCAGCCCTGGGCCCAGCTCTGGGGGCATAGGCCTGGCCTGGGGGGTCTCGGTCATGGGACAGAGAGCTGGGGTGCCCCAGGAGGTGAGGTTGGAGCTCCCCCAGGATCTCAGGGGGCATGCCCACCAGTGCCTGGCCCTGGGCCACCGGTGCAGAGTGAGGGGGTGCGGGGTGAGGGGGTGCAGGGTGGAAGGGGTGCGGGGTGGAGGGGTGCGGGGTGAGGGGTGCAGGGTGGAGGGGTGTGGGGCGATGGGGTACAGGGTGACGCGGTGTGGGGTGAGGGTGTACAGTGAGGGGGTGCAGGGTGATGGGACACGGGACAGGTGGGGAGGTGAGGGGGTAAGGAGGGGCAGTGCTGTCAAAGGTCAGTTGGCTGGGGGCACAGAGGCTGCCCTGGTCTGAGTAGGGACATGAGGGCCCATGGGGTCCGTGTGACTGGCCCAGGGTGGGTGGCCCCAAGTGGTGGGCACAGCTGAGTGGCAGCACAGACCAGGTTACCCCAAATACCCCCATCAGGGGCCTGGAGGCAGTGGGGTGAAGGATGCCCCAGGCTGTGGGGAGCAGCTGGACGGGCCCAACACCCCGCACTGGCTGGGGTCCCGGGGAGCTCCATGGGGCTTCGGGGGGCATGACCGCTGGGCCTGGGAATTCCATTGCAGACACAGCATGGCCCGGGGTGGGGCCAGGCAATCAGACACCCCCCGCATCCAGCCTGTGCCCCTCTTCCCCTGCTCCTCCTGTGGTCGCCCCAGCCAAGCCTCATGGGCCCAAGAACAGGTTTTTCCTCAGCAATTTCCAGGATCTTCCATTTGTTAAAACACTCACAGCTTTTGTTGGCAGGCTGGCCCCCAGCCCTGACAGGGGGCTGCCTCCCCAGCCTGCCCCCGCCCGGTGACAAGGCCCCCGGGGACGGGGCACTGGGCGGCCAGCTGAGGCTTCGGGTGGGGCTCAGATGGGGGCGCTGAGACTGGCAGGCGGTGGGGGTGGACGCGGGCGGGCCTGGCTCCGGGAAACCCTCCATGTTCCCCCAGGGGGAGGGAGGTGGCCTCTCTCCCGTCTCTTGTTCCCAAGGGCCCAGCCTGGCCCCCTTCACGGGGACCCCTCTGCCCGCCCCTGCCCGCCCAGCCCCGGCCTCATCCCTGGGCTCAGGGAGGGGGCAGGGCCGACCCCAGGTCTGACCCCCGACCACTGCAGCAGCATCCCAAGGGACTGGCCCAGCTCACGCCAGACGGAACACACGGGTCAGCCACGGGCGGGGGCAGGCGCGGAGGAGGAGCTGGGAAGGGCTGCTTCCTCCAGCAGGGCTGTGGGGTGGGAGCCGCTCTAGGATGATGGGGTGTGTGTGTGTGTGGACTTGGGGGAAACACCCTGGGACAGCCAGGAGACATGCAGACAGCAGGCGGGACCACCTGTGTCCTGTGAGACAGGACATTTGCCTAGGACAGTGCGTTTTGCCTTCAAGGACAGGAAAGAGGGGCTCTGCCCCTTCTCCCCCTCCGGATGCAGGGCTCTGCGCTCTGGGTGCCGCACGCCAGCCCTGACTCAGCTGTGAGTTGGGGGCTCTTTTCCCCCATGGGAGATCTTAGTTTCTGGACTGAGGAGGACCATCAGACATCAGCTGCCCTGGACTGAAGCCCCTCGCCTCTATCAGAGTGAGGAGGCAGTCTCTCCTCCTTAGTGCGGTCTCCTGGGGGGCCCTCCCCTGGCCTCCACCCCTGGCAAGCTCCTGGCACAAGGGGAGGAGGGTCTCCCCTGAGCCTGGGACCATGGCCTGGGTGGGGTCAGCTCACAGGTGAAGACAACGTGTGCAGGGACAGCCAGGACACTCCTCCTCCCTGGGGCCGACCTTCCCGAGGAAAGGCAGTAAACATGTTTGCAGTGAAAGCTGCTCAGTTGTGGCCGACTCTTCGTGACCCCACGGACTATACAGTCCACGGAGTTCTTCAGGCCAGAATACTGGAGTGGGGAGCCTTTTCCTTCTCCAGGGGATCTTCCCAAATCAGGGATCAAAGCCAGGTCTCTCACATTGCCAGTGGATACTTTACCAGCTGAGCCACAAGGGAAGCCCAACGTGTTTGTAAACCAACAACAAAAGAAGAAACTATCTACAACTCATGTTGTTGCTAAGGTTAACTCCTTAATATACGAAGAGCTCTTAGAAATCAATAAGAAAAAGACCATCCATAACCTGCCAAACAGGAAATGAACAAAGACACACCGCAGGACACGGAGCCATGGCAGTGTGCAGTTTCACAGGTGACAAGCGCACGGAGGGTCCATGCCCCACCGTGACATCACTGTGAACTGGGCAGCTCAGTAACCAGCGTGTCCGAATGGCTGTGGAGAAGCACAGCTTGCACGTGTTTAAACTGGCCAGTGTGGGCCTCTCTCCCCAGACTATGTGCAGTGGGTGTTGCATGAGCTATGACACTCCTGGGAATCCCCCGAACAGTGATCCAAGGACAAGCTCCAGGCTGAGCTGCTGTTTGTAACAGCGAAAGGCGGAAGGCACGAGGCGGGGGAGTAAGCAGTGACTCATCTCCACAATGCAGCCCCACGTGGCCGTCACCAGAAGAAAGAGCGGTGCCAGCCGTGCGGGGGTCTCGGGGAGCACGAGCTCCCCCCAGGAACCCAGCGTGCCTCAGGTCTGAGGCCACAGGGTCAGAGACACAGGACGGGAATGGAGTGTCCCTTCCAGGGCCGTGTGTGGTGAGCCGGGTGGGCCCGGACACCGTGTGCTGGGGTGCTGGGCTGGTCACAGGGGCCTGAGGGCCTCCACTGGGCGCCGGCCCGGTCCAGGGGACCAGATGGTTCTCTTTACGGGGGAGCACTGGCGGCCGGGGCAGAGAGCCTGGAAGAGCCTGCAGCTGGCCCTGCTCTCCGCACTTCCCCCTGATGTTGTTTTTTGTTGGAAAATCACTTCTGCGAATCCAGCTGGGCCTGGGCCCAGAGCAGCTGGGGGCGGCCCGGCTGGCGCTGAGGCAAACGCAGGCTCCAGACCTCTCTGGGCCCAGGCAGGAGGGGGCTGGCCAGGTGGAGACTCAGAGGCTACAGGGAGAGAGCCTACCCCTGCCCGCTGTCCTGCTCAGGGCACCCCAGACCGCTGTCCCCCCAGCGCCCTGCCCAGGGCCCAGGAAGTCCACAGATCCTGGCTGTGGGCCCCAGGTTGAGGGAAGAGGGCTGAGGCAGCCACCCTGTGCTCCTGAAGGGACCACCGTGGGGGCGGCTTGATGGAGGGGAGGCCGGGGTCCGCTCGGCACTGAGGATTGCAGGACCACCGTCGGGTGTGCCTGGCCCTCGGCTGTCCCAGCCTCTCCGAGGCTGAACCCGCCATGAGGGCATGTGCAGCCAGCCAGGTTCCCCCTTGAGCTCTGCGCCTGTGCGGTCCTGTCGTCGGAGAGGCTGCTCTGGTCACACTCCGGGCACAGACCAGCCGTCCTGCTCCACGCACTGGCGTCCCCGTCACGGCTCAAGTTTCCCCAAACAAGCTCACACGAGTGCACACGCACGCACACGTGCACCAGCTCTCTCCGGCTTCCCTTCCATTTGGCCCCCGTCTGTCTCTGTTACTATGTCTGCTTTTTGACGAGCCTCAAAGTAGTGTAGTCCCAAGTTCGCAGACCCCTGTGAGTCCATATGCATTTGGAGATAAGAATTTACTGACGGTAAACAGCTGGCGTTCTGGCCGAGTTGCCCTGAACTTCCGTTCCTGCTGGGGAACGCACTGGGGATGTCGGTGTTAAGCCCCAGCCCCACCTGCTCACGAGACCGGGAGGGTATGTCAGACACACAAGGTTTGACAAAATCAGGTCCCCGGAGCCCATTCTCAGGGAGCTACTTCAGCACGTGGAGTGTGAACACCCAAGAGGAGGAAGTCGTTGGGGTGGGAACTGGGCGGCCAGCGCGGAGGTCCCAAGCCAGCGTGAGCTTCCGGTCTGAGGAAACGGCACCGTCACTGATTCACTAACCCTCACGCTCCGGCCACTGGGCGGGCCTCCTGAAACTCACACTTTTGCAAAGAAGTTAAACCAAAAAAAGCTTGAAGTAAAATACAAGGTTTCAGCTCTGACAGGGGATGAGATCAGAAGTCCTCAGCCCTGCTCTGACAGCAAAGAGAAATCAACAGGGTCTCCTGGATGCAGAACCAAGGTCAGGGGGCCATGCAACCCCCGCCGTCTCGGGGAGGGCCGACGGCCGCATCCAGCTGCAGACCGGGCAGGGTGTCCAGGGGCTGTGGGGCTTGCTAGGGGCCAGGTGGGCAGGCCAGCGGCCGGCTCCGGGAAACAGGCCTTGCTACCCACGGTCACTGGGACCCAGCTGACACGCACGCACGGAGCTCCGTGCACACACCCGGGGTCCTGCTCGCTGCTGGGCCAGGCCCGCAGAGGCCAGCCCAGGGCAGGGCTGACGGACAGGACGGCCCCGTCCTGATCACTGTAAGAAGCTGCTGCAGAGTCCCTGGACCTGTCTGCCAGCCCCGCGTGTCTCAGTTCTGTGGTGACACAGGGTCGGGGGGTGATCACTGGGTCTGGTGGGGGGGGGGAATGCTGGGTGGTTCTGCCCACGGCTCCCGGCAAGCGATGCCCACCCCAACCCCTGCACAGCTTGGCGGGAACATCGCTGGGCCAGGGTCAGAGGGTCCACGGAGACTCGGGGTTCAGGACCTCCCTTCAGCACTGTCCTCAGTGGATCCAGAGGGGCAGCATTTGTAAACAAGCTCCCAGGCTCAGCACAGCCGCCCTGAAAGCATCAGGCCGGGGCCCCGCCGGGCCCACAGCAGCTGCGGCTCCACGACCGGGGAGTGAGGCCTGGGCCTGAGGGTGAAGGCACCCACCTCACACGGTCACCCTCAAACCCATGGAGGGTCCTGAGGTCACCTGGTCTCCACAGGGCCCACCCGTTACCTGGGGGAGACCTGGGGGCTGGTCCCCATATGTAGCCTATATACCACCCGGGCTCATGGCGTAGGATTCACCCCATGTTTGCTCAGGGTATGGGGGTCACCCCGCGTTTGCTCAGGGTATGGGGTCACCCCGCGTTTGCTCAGGGTATGGGGTCACCCCGCGTTTGCTCAGGGTATGGGGGTCACCCCGCGTTTGCTCAGGGTATGGGGTCACCCCGCGTTTGCTCAGGGTATGGGGTCACCCCGCGTTTGCTCAGGGTATGGGGGTCACCACGCGTTTGCTCAGGGTATGGGGTCACCCCGCGCTTGCTCAGGGTATGGGGGTCACCCCGCGTTTGCTCAGGCTATGGGGGTCACCCACTTGGCTCGCTCCTTCAGATGAAGCTGGACCGTCTCTCCTCCTCTGAGGATCGGGGACGTTAATCTCAGAATGATGGAAAGTGCGCCTCCTGTTTGTTCTCTCGTCAATTGGAAATCAACGGTTTTTTTCTACTTTTTTAAGTATTTTTTAAAACTAAGGGATGAAGCCATTTGTAATTTTCTTTGAGAGTTTTTTAAGTTTAATTTCTTAGAAAGTTATAGAGCAATTCAGATCTTTTACTTTGTGTTGGTTTAGCAAGTGTTCTCTCTTAAATTCGCATCAGAAAGTTTTCATCACATCCTCTGTGATTTGATTGACATTGGGAACTGCTTAGCAACCTCCTCTTGAGTCCTGGTCCTCATTCTAGCTGTCTTATTCTCTTCCTTTATCTGAAGGTAACAATTTTACTAATTTAAAGAACCAACAGTTGAACTGCTTGATACTGTGTTTGTATTCTATTTGATTAATTCCAAATTTATATTTATTTTGTACACCCACCTATGACTTAAAACTTTAGCTTCCATAGTTTCCTAGTTAAGATACAAATAAACGTATCTTTATTCCGGCCTTCACACTCTTGTCTAAAACTCACACTAAGTTGCTCCGTTCTCCCCTAAGCTGCCGCTCCAGCAGCTCGCAGTTACTTCAGGTGCTCCCCACTCGTGGACCTTGCACCTCCACCGTGGCTCAGGACCCCGAGGGTGAGGGGAAGGCGCTGAACACAGAGCAGTGAGGACCCCCAGGTTCCAGTAAGGACACAAAGGTCAAGCGGCTCCGAAGCAAAAGGAAGCAGAGCCCAGCATGGGCCACCCCAGAGCTGCCCGTCCAGCTCCGAGGCCACCCCCGCTGGCCGAGAAGAGGCCTGACCCCGCCAGTGTCCCCATGAGACAAAGCCGCTAAAACAGGCTGGGCGTGCCGGCTCTTTCTGGGACTTTTATTTCTTTAAAATAATTCATACAAATGGTTACGGTCACAAACATGATTTTAACCAAAATATTGCTAGCCTACCACATCAGCAGGACGGCACCACGGGCCGGGCGCCGCACCCGCGGCCAGACAGAGGCCGCGCGCTCCACCCGGCTGCCTCGTGATGCCGTCTTCGTTGGAAACAAGGGGTTCATGCCAAAGTTAGGAAAGACAGCCTTGGTTCTGTTTTTCTAAATTATTCTAAAAATAAGACAAGCAGGTAGAAAAAACAATGCACTGTGTGGCGTAAAAAGAAAAACAGGAAGGATTCATTGTCCTGAGAAGTTTGCCAACTGCCTGTCTGGGGTGCTCCACACGCAGGAGGAACGGCCGTGAGCAGCGCCGCAGCTGCCCCGGCTCTCCTGCCGACAGCTGAGCAAACACACCTGTGATGTTCTAGAGACTGTACACAGACGAGGACATTCGGGGAGAGTGAACTACTAACTTCTGCTGCTGAATGAGGACGCGGAGGACTCGGGGCGCGGCCGGCCCTCCGGACGGGACAACTACAGTCGACGCGGGCAGCGGCACCAGCTCAGCCCTGGCGCCCGGCCCGTCTCTGGAGACCCGGCCACCGCAGGCAGCGCGCCACACACGCCCGTCCAGGGCTCGGCCGGCACCCCGGCCGCAGAGCTCCGCCCCGGCTACAACTGGTCACTGGCATGGTCTCTATCCGCCTCGGGCTTGACGGTTTGGCCGGGAGAAGGGGCATGGGGAGGATGGGAGACGGGGGGCAAGCCGTGGGACAGGGACATCGCGCTGGGGACGATGCCCTCCACGGCGGCCGGGATGCCGCTGGGCGCCACGCCCACCACGCCTGGGGGGTACCTGCTGGGGGAAGAGGTGGCGCGTGAGCCCGGGGGGGGGGGGGGCGGGGCGCCCGTCCAGCCCCGCCCCGCTCCCTCCAGCCGAGACCCAGGACGGCGCCCCGTCCACCACCCCAAAGGCTGCCTGCCGCTCCGGCGCGCGTGCCCCAGCTGCCCACGGCCAGGGGGCCCAGAGCCCCGCTTGCCTGTAGGCTGCCCCGTTGAGCTCGGGGTGCACCACGGCGGGGTCCACACTGGCCCAGTGGGTGGCGGCTGCAAGGTGGTCCTTGTTGACGCAGTTCTTCAGGCTGTCGGGGATCCGGCCTGGGAAACGCAGGGAGCAAAGGATGGGGCCTGCGTCCCGCAGCCGCCAGGACCCAGGGGGGCTCTGACGGGGACAGGGCCGCCCCCACAGGCGCATGGCCCTCAGGCAGAGTGGGCCCTGCCTGTCAGGCAAGGGTCCCCCTCGAAGCTCATGGACCCCCAGCCTCGGGCAGGTGACCTCAGCTCACTGGTGCCTGCTCAGACCGGACGTTTCAGAGCTGACGGGCCCACCCAGGACGCTCACACGCACAGCAGACCTTGTCAAAGGTGGGCAGAAAGACACACGAACCCCCAGGACCGCAAAGGAGCACCACAGATGCGACGCCAAGAGCCCCTGCATTCAGGGTCTGCGGCGCGGGAATGTCAGGTCCTGGTGGCTCTCATCTCCTTCTGCACCCCACCCCCGTGCCCCGCCCCCACGGCCCACGGCCCCGCCCCCAAGGCCCCACCCGTGCCCCGCCCCCACGGTCCCGCCCACAGACAGACGTGACCCCTGCAAGAGCTTGGGGCCACCCCGACTCCCATGCCCCACACCCTGCCGGACGCGGCCCCGACCCGCCCACCTGTGATGGCTCTCCGGATCTCCCTGGCCGCCTCCTCACGCATCTCGATGGAGGCCTGCTCGCTGTACCAGGCCGCATGCGGGGTGCAGATCAGGTTGGGCGCGTCCTTCAAGGGGCCCTGGCTAAAGCTGCACAGAGGTCAGAGGCTAAAGGTCAGAGCCTAATCTTGGCCGAGCCCACCCCCCCTCAATCTGTCAGATCTGCCCAGCCCCTCCCTGACCGCAGTGGGGAGGGTCTCAACTGGGGACACGCCCAGCCCCCTGCAGGTGACTGAGCTCTCAGACCTGGGCCCCCTGAACACCCCTGCAGGCTCCAGGGGTGAGGACCCCCGGGCCCTGATGCCCGACCGCCTCTCGGCCGGGGCGTCTACACACAGCCACCTGGGGGCCTGCGGCCTCGGACACTTGGCAGGGGGCCCTGGTCTCAGCCCTCCCCCTCCCCCAGGTGCAGGACCCCGGGCTGTCCTGGCCCGCAAGGCTGAGCTCCCATCCCACTGAGACCCGGCTTGGCCCTGGAGGAAGGTCTACCCTAAGCCAACCTCAGGCTGCGCAAAGGCAGGGCTGGGAAACCATGTGTGGGCATCGCCCCACCCCCACCAGGCCAGACGCAGGCTAGCGCCGGACATGAGCAGGGCGGGCACCATGCCAGGGGCCCCAGGAGCCGGCGGGAGGCACCTGAAGGGCTCCGACTCATGCACGTCCAGGGCCGCGCCGCGGATCCGCCCCTCCTTCAGGGCCTGGGCCAGTGCCTTCTCGTCCACCAGGCCGCCCCGGGCTGTGTTCACCAGGAAGGCCCCTTGTCTCATCTGGGAAGGACAGACGGTGGACCTGAAGGCACCCCCTCGCTAGTTCTGAGAAGGAGGCTCCCCCTGCTCCAGATGGGGCATTCCTTATGACCCCGATTTCACCCCAAGGCAGCCCCCCCCCCCCGCTTCGAGGGGCTCAGGAGGCCGTCCGTGGGCACAGGGCTCTTCCCTGGCAGGCTCCTGTCTGTCCAGGCCTCACTTGGTTCTCACGGATTGCTTGGCCTGACCAACTCCCTGACCCCCAGAGGCCAGCCCAGCACGTGGGAATGGTGTCCGGCCTCACCCTCCACAGGGCTGGGGGCCTGGGGCAGACAACAGTCAGGGCTCCACGTGTGCACACAAGAATGTGCATGCATTCCCATGCACACACAGAAATATATGTAACCACATGTGCATGCACCTGCACACATGTGTGAAAGTCGCTCAGTTGTGTCTGACTCTTTGTGACCCCGTGGACTATAGAGTCCATGGAATTCTCCAGACCAGAATACTGGAGTAGGTAGCCTTTTCCTTCTCCAGGGGATCTTTCCAACCCAGGAAGCAGGTCACCCGCACTGCAGGTAGATTCTTTACCAGCTGAGCCACAGGGAAGCCCAACCATGTGTGTCTGTGTGTGTATACACGTGTGGACAGACACAAATGCAAAGCGCAACTGCACACGCTTAGAAACATGTATACACACACCTCTATACAACTATGTGCACACACGTGGAGGGCCACTGTCATTCAAACTTGCCCACACCCAGGTGTGTGCACTGCACGTGCTCACAACACAGAGGCCTGTGTATACACTGCCACTTGAAAGGCCCGACCCGGGCGGGGCCACGCAGGGTTAGGCCGCCCTGTCCCACCCCCCCGCGGGGCCGCGGCGCAGACCTGCTTGACTGTGAAGTCGTTGATGAGGTGGTGGTTGTGCTCGTTGAGGCCGCAGTGCAGGGTCACACAGTCGCTGTGGAAGAGCAGGTCCTGCAGCGTGCTGACCCGCTGCAGCCCCAGCGCCCGCTCCGTGCCGTCCGCCAGGTAGGGGTCGTAGAAGAGCACGTTGAAGCCGAAGGCCTTAGCCCGCAGCGCCACCGCCTGCCCCACGCGCCCTGGGGGGAGAGGGCGTCACCCGGGCTCCTGCTCAGAGGCCAGGCAGTGGGCGCGTGGGGAACAAGGCTTCAGGGAGAAGGGCCGGGGTCTGGGGAGCGTGGGAGCCCAGCGGGCCAGCGGACCTGCCACAGGCAGCACCACGGGGGCTGGAGCAGCCTCTCACTCTGCGGGTGGGCGACGCGGCCAGAAGCCCCCGCTCGGCCACTTCACTGCGGCACCCGGCTCCTCAAACCCAGGGAAGCCCAAAGAGGACTTCCATTTTTATGAACAAACGTGGAAAGTGGAGTTCTGGATCTGGCAGCTGCCAGTGCACAGCTCCTGGGTCCCTGGGAGCCGCCGCAGCGCCTCGGGCGGGGCCACCACGGCTGCGACCCTGGGTCCCTGGGGGCCGCCGCAGCGTAGCGGGCGGGGCCACCACGGCTGCGACCCTGGGTCCCTGGGAGCCGCACGCAGCATCTCGGGCGGGGCCACCACGGCTGCGACCCTGGGTCCCTGGGAGCCGCACGCAGCATCTCGGGCGGGGCCACCACGGCTGCGACCCTGGGTCCCTGGGAGCCGCACGCAGCGTCTCGGGCAGGGCCACCACGGCTGCGACCCTGGCCTCTGCAAGTGACACAGGCACCGGAGACCCCTGCTTCAGCGCACACCCCCGGGGCCACCGCTCTGCTTTCAGGCCGAGGGAACCGGAACACAGGCTCTGGGGGTCCCGAGAGGGGCGCAGGGAGGGCAGGAGCAGACAGCCAGGGCCGCGGCCCCCAGGGCAGCTCTGACGGCTTCCAAGGACGACCGGGAGCCTGTGAGGATGAGGCCTCCAGGGCCTGACCACTCCGTGGTGTCTGCACCAACAGTGCCTAGACGGGATGTGGCCCCAAACCCACTGGCCAGGGATACCCATCTGCCCCACCCTCCCGGCACCCCTTCCTCCTCCTCCATCAATCACGCCGAGCGGACCCACTGGTCCCACCCTGGCTGGTTCCAGGCACAGGGGCCCCGTTGCTGGGTGCAGGATGCTCGCGTAGCTATGGGTCTCTGACCAGCCCTGGTGTCTGTGTGAGCAATCCAGCAGGACAGCAAGTCACATCAGGAGTGGGACATCCCCACGTCCTCAGACTTCATGGACCTGACCTGAGCTAACGCAGGTGCGTCTCTGCCCTGCAGCTCCCCACGGCTGCACAGGCGGGGCCTCTGCCGTGGAGAACCCTGGGGATCACAGATGGGGGCACAGGAGCTATGCCCCCAGGCAGGGCAGGCCACTCTGTCCACACTCGCCCTCCCCCGCTTCCCCAACCCCAGAGGCCTGCCCCACCCCAGCACCTCTGACCCCAGCACCTCTCTGCTCCCTGGTTTGCTACCTGAGCCCAGGGCGCCAGCCTGCAGGGCACGAGAGCCAGCGAGGGAGACAACGAGCAGCCTCCCTCCACCCCGGGCAGGACTCAGGGCAGACGCCTCGACCCCACCTGACAGCCCTGAGCTTTTGCACGACCCCGCCCACAGGGCACGCAGCACCCGGCCCAGAGTACTGTGACCCCGCCCACAGAGCCCTGTGACCCCGCCCACAGGGTACATGACCCGCCCACAGAGCCCTGTGACCCCGCCCACAGGGCACATGACCCGCCCACAGAGCCCTGTGACCCCGCCCACAGGGTACATGACCCGCCCACAGAGCACTGTGACCCTGGCCACAGGGCACGTGTGACCCCGCCCACAGGGTACATGACCCCGCCCACAGGTCATGTGTGCCCCCGCCCATAGAGCACTGTGACCCCAGCCACAGGGCACATGTGACCCTAAGGGCACTTAACACCCGGGTGGGCGTGTGGCCCCACCTGCTGTTCCTGGGGCAGCTAAGAGACCCGGTTACCCAGTGCTGCTTCCTGCCTGGACAGACGCCCCAGGTGGAGTACCCGCCAACAGCCCAGCCAGCCTCTCGGTCCACAGGCCCCTGCGGGGTGGAGGCCAGCGCACCTAGTCCGATGACGCCCAGGGTCTCCCCGCGGATCCTGGCGGCTCCGGAGGCCACCTCCCGGATCTGCTCGACGCTCTGGACGCGCGTGCCCTCCCGCAGCGCCTGGTGCAGCCACGTGGTCCTACGGTACAGGTTGAGGATGTGGCACATGGTGGAGTCGGCAGTCTCCTCCACGGACGCGGCCGGCACGTTGCAGACGGCGATGCCTGGAGATGAAAGACACACAGGGCCATCACTGGGATGGTCCTAGGCAGCCCCAGGGACATGTCCTGGCCTGGAGACCAGATCAAGGCAGGTACCTGCCCCTGCCCTGGGGGAAGGCTGCCCGTGGGTCCAACAGGCAGACAAGGTGGGGATGACAGAGGCCGGGGGGGGGGGGGGGGTTGCCCGCCTGGACCACAGGCCACTGGACCTTCGTGGAACGGGTCTCAGCCAGGCCACTCCGCCCTGAGCAGCGGCCTCCCCATCCCTTCAGCACAAGGGAGGACGGGGTGGGGGGTACGTGGGAGACTGAGCAAGAAGAGCTGGAGTCCCCATCAGACTCGGAAGCAAGGCGGCCGGCCACCCAACAGACAGGAGGCCCCGCAGGGCTTTGGAGGGGAGGACCACCCAGCACAGCCCAGACGTCCCTGGATGAAGGACAGAGCCCCGGCTGGTGAAATCGAGAGGCACAGAGGCCCAGCTCCGTCAGCAAGAATGAGGCCCAGGGACACGCCGGCTCAGAAAGCACCTGGACTGCCGGGCGACAGTGGGGTGGACACTGCCAGATACAGTGCATGGATGCTGCGTGGGGACAGGAGATGGCGGGGTGGACGCAGCGTGGGGACAGGAGACGGGGTGGATGCCGTGTGGGGACAGGAGATACTGCGTGGGGTGGACACTGGGGTGACAGAGCTCCGTGGGCACCTGCAGGGTGAACCCTGAGAGGCAAGGCCGCTGACCATGCAAGCGGTTCTCACTCTGCAGGTCTGAGCTGTCAGTGACCAGGTGACGTGGCTGACTGAGTCCTAACCTCCCGCAAGGTGGTGACCAACACAAAGGAAAAGGAGAGACCTGAGCATCACAGCAGGCAGGAAACTCCCCAACAGAGCCCAAGTAAGTCTGTTTTCACAAGTGTGAGACACACGTGTGCTCAAGGGTGTGTGCACACGAGCACAGGCACCCCCCATATGCACACCAGCGTGCACACACTTCCTTTCCCGGCCCATCTCATGAACAAGGACGTGAGAACCCTGACACAAACGTGTCGGCTGCCCCTGGACGGAGGCCCCTGCCCGGGTCCCCGGGGGTACCGCAGGAGGGCGGGCGCGCTGCCCGAGGCCCGAGCCTCCTGAGGGGCAGTGCCGCCAGCCCGCATCTGCCTGAGGGGAGCTGGTACGGGGCCCACACGTGGACAGCCGCGTGGATGCCAGCCCCCAGGCCCCCTCCGCGCAGGCAGGTGCTGAGAATCAACGGACGGGACCGAAAGCAGCGAGGCCGTGCCTGGGGCAGCAGGCAGGGCTGTGGGGGAGGGTCCCCAGGGCCTACCTAGGTCCCCAGCGGCCTACCTAGGTCCCCAGCCGACTTGATGTCGATGTTGTCAAAGCCGCTGCCAATGCGCACAATTATCCGCAGGGCCTTGAACTTCTCCAGGTCCTCCCTGGTCAGCGTGATGGTGTGGTACATCAGCGCACCCACGGCCTCATTCAGGACCTGCAGCAAGGGAAGCGTGGTGACTGGCGCTGCCCTGAGCAGCCTGCGCCCCGTGGGCACAGCAGGCTGTCCGGGTGGGAGGCGGCCCGGTCCCCGCTTGAGCCCCTGCCGTGACCCGAGGGTGCCGGTGACCCAGCAGACACGCCAAGGACACCTGCCGGGTCTACAGAGGGGACAGGGCTCTCCTGACTGACAGGGAGGTGGGGAGGGGGCTGCCTCTCCCTGGGCACCAGACGCTGCAACAGATAGAAAACGATGGCACTGGGAGGACCCGAGACCCCCAGCGCCCCCAATGGAAAGGGGAGCCATGCTGCCACACACGACCTGCTCCCCGAAGAGAGCCACCACGGGGCCCCCACCCTGGGCAGTGGCCCCCAGTCCCCAGGCAGTGAACACGCAGCAGTGAGCACAGCACCCTTCACGCTGGGAGGGGCCGACGTGGCCACCCCTCGCTGTCACCATACAGGCGGCTCCCCCAGGAAGGGTCGGGGGCGTCGAGGGTGGGCACAGGTTTCATGTGCGCTCGGCCAAGAGGCTGGCCTGGCCAGCGCAGACCCAGCGAGGGGCCTGAAAGCTCGGTCTCTGTGCCCTGTGGAGCGTCGCCCCATCCAACGGGGCTGAGGATGCTTGCAGGGAGGGCGTGTGCATCTCAGCAGGGCCGCCCCAAGTGAAACCCATGTAAGCAGGTAGCTGCCAGGGTCTCCTAAGAGCCTGGCGCACAGATCTCCCCACCCGTGGGGTCTGCCCACAGCTGCAGCCCGTGCAAAGCCCCTACCTGCGTGCGTGCATGGCCCCACCCACCCTGCCGCTGCTGCTAGCACCAGGCCACCAGTGAGACATGCCTGGCTGGGGTTGGGGCCACAGCCCATAGCCCGGGATGAGGGTCTGCTCCAGATGTGCTCAGAACAGCCAGGGACCTAAGGGCGGGGCCCTGGAGCTGGGCTACCTGGAGCCAAGGCATGAGGGACTCCAGGACCTGCCGCAGCTGGGGACCTGGTCTACCCCTCCCTGATGGGCCAGTACAATCCACGACGTCTCAGAGGCCACGGGAAACCCGTGGGACTGTCAGCCTCCCGCCCCTCTCTGGACCGAGTGTCCTCGCTGACCCGGGCTCCCCCATGGGGTGGAGGCTGCTGGACTCCCGAAACCGCACAGGGCTGAGGCAGCAGCTGGCCCATGGCAGATGCAGCTAGTGCGGGGTGCAGGTGCTGAGGGGGGGACCCCAGGCAGGAGCCAGCAGCCTCTCAGACAGGAAACAGCCCTGGGCTCATCTCTCCTACGATCACGGGGCCCCCCAGAATGCAGTTTCCTTGAGGTTGGCGTGGCCTTCCTTCCTGTTCTACTGGCCGATGGGGCCCAGAAGACACCCCCCAGGGGGAGAAAGGTCCAAGGCAGAGACAGCCATCAGCAGGGCAGAGGGCCCAGGGCCTGGTCCTGCAGGGAGCAGACAGGTGCCGCCAGACTGGCTCAGGCCCTCCCTGCTCAGAGGACCCAGGGATCCCAGCCCCGGGACACGAATGGGCCGATGGGACCATGCCGAGTCCTGACAGCTGCCCCAGCCTCCTAGGAGGGGGTCAGATGCAGGCCTGGTGAGCACGGCATGGGGCAGTGGGCGGGCATCAGAGGCAGAGGGGTTGTGGGAGCACGTGGGGTGGGCAGGGGCATGGGGTAGGGCATGCGGCCAGGGCGGGATGGATGGCGAGGGGGCGGGCTCAGCCGGCAGGTCCCCGGGAAGGCCCCTCCGGCCGCCCTGTGCCGTGTGGCCAGCCTGTGAGGAGGCCCCCAGGGCTGGGGGCGGGCTGTGTGTGGACAGAGCTCAGTGCCCACTGTGGGCGGGTGGATGCTGGAACCAGAGAGGCAGACACATGGCTGACAGCGTCAGGAGGGGAGGCCCCGCGTGAAGCCTGGTCTGGCCTGGACAGCGGGATGCGTGTGGCCCACAGCTGAGACAGGGGTGTGTGTCGGGGGGCGGGCTGAGGCAGGCGGGGTGGGAAGGGGCCCTGAGCGTCCTGGGCTGCGAGGCAGCAGGCATGGTCCGGGGCTGTCTGGAAGGTTCTAAAGTTGGGAGACCGTGCAGCTCCCCATGTGTCCACTGGTCTCCCTGAGGTGACGGGTGGCTCCCTGCAAACCTCTTCGGGCTCTGGTCCTGCTGTTACCACCCCGGGCACGTCCGCCCATCAGCACCACCCATCCAGCACCTGGAGATCCCAACATCACGTGTGCTGCATGAGGCACACGCCGGTGGGCACCGTGATTTTAGCTTTAACTTTAGACAGCATATTAAAAAGCAGAGACATTAGTTTGCCGACAAAGGTCCATCTAGTCAAGGCTGTGGTTTTCCCAGTAGTCATGTATGGATGTGAGAGTTGGACTATAAAGAAAGCTGAGTGCAGAAGAAGTGATGCTTTTGAACTGTGGTGTTGGAGAAGACTCTTGAGAGTTCCTTGGACTGCAAGGGGATACAACCAGGCAATCCTAAAGGAAATCAGTCCTGGGTGTTCACTGGAAGGACTGATGTTGAAGCTGAAGCTCCAATACTTTGGCCACCTGATGCGAAGAGCTGACTCATTTGAAAAGACCCTGATGCTGGGAAAGACTGAAGGTGGGAGGAGAAGGGGACGACAGAGGATGAGATGGTTGGATGGCATCACCGACTCAATGGACATGGGTTTGGGTAGATTCTGGGAGTTGGTGATGGACAGGGAGGCCTGGCGTGCTGCAGTCCATGGGTCACAAAGAGTCGGACAGGACTGAGCGACTGAACTGAACTGAACTTCTGGTATGGCTCACCCACATACGGTTCTGGGTTATCCCTTTTTCCACGCCTGGTCATTTTTCTACCAAGCATCCCTGGAACCAGTCCTAGGTGCAGCATTCTCAGAAGGGAGCCCGGACGCCTCCCAGGGTAGCCCCACAGTGCACCAACCTCAGGGTTAGCCCACCGCAGGGCCACTGCACCCCATCCAGGCCCTGGGCCCCACTCCTGTTGGTTCCTTGTGACCCTTTTCCTGGTTGCAGAGTGGCCACAACACTCCTGGTATGCCCTTGAGCTTCCAGGGTCCACTCCCACCAACCTCCACCTTCTGTGTGAGCAGCTCGTCACCAACTCGATGTTGTCAAACCCACGGGGGTGACAGGCCTGCCTGGCCGAGCACTGGGAGCAGCGGGGCCCCAAAGGCGCTCACCGGGCACCAGCCCAGAAGTGGGCCAAGGCGTGGCTGGGGGCTAGGCATCTCCTCACCTCGAGGGTCCCCTCCTAGCGTCTCACACACACACACATGTGGACACGCACACATATGGACACCTGCCCACACACACACACACATGCACGCAGACACCTGCCCACAGAAACACGTGCATACACACGTGTATACACAGATGCACGCACACACATATGGACACCTGCCCAGACACACACACACACACACACAGATGCACGCAGACACCTGCCCACAGAAACACGTGCATACACACGTGTATACAGATGCACGCACACACATATGGACACCTGCATGCAGAAACACATATGCACACACGCACAGAGAGACACGTGCACACATGTACACACGCACACATACGGACGCCTGCACACACACACACACACACACAGATGCACGCAGACACACGGACAGACACCTGCCCACAGAAACACATGCATACACACGTGTACACATATGGATGGCTGCACACAGAGACACACATATGCACATACAGACGCGTGCACAAAAAGACACATGCACAGAGACATGCACGCACACACGTGTGTGTGCACAAACCCTCAGTGAGGCTCAGGGCTGACTCCCAGAGAGCCCCAGGGGTTTCCGGATGACAGTCCAGGTGGAAGGACTGGGCTGAAGACTGCAGCCCAGACTCTCGGGGGCCTGCCGGAGCACCACCAGATAGCATGAGGGGAGCTGCCCCGGCGTCCGTGAGCCCCCAGGGTGGGGACGGGCCACCTGCTCCTGCAGGCTGCTGGGCTTTGTCCACACCCCTCTGTTGCCTACTCTCCGCTGGGACTGTCTCGCTCCTGCCCGCTGAGGGGTCTGTTTGCTGCTAATCCCACAGTGTGCGCGCTGCGGCATCCCTCCATCACCCCCCTTTCTTCCCTGTTCTGTGTGATTTGTTTTGTGGGGAGACTGCTGGACTGCCTCACAGCCAGACGGCCCCTGCTCTCCACATGTGACCTGCAGAGCGGCCGCACTTGGTTTTGGCCGGGGTGGGCAGGGGGCCGGCCCCTGCGGACGCGCCTCTCACCCCCGGGTGTGGTGTGTGCACGGGGCCTGGCCAGTGTCCCGCAGGTCCCCTGAGCGGGCCCCCGGCGGCACACCTTGCTCGGAGTTTCCCTACACTGTAAGTGCTGCCTCACGCGGCCTCGGCACGTCCGTGCTGGGACTCCGCTGACCAGGTCCCCACTGGAGCCCTGTGACCCTCCCCTGAGCGTGCCTGTCTTTCCCAGCTGGCCCAGCCCTCAACGGGACCTGAGGCCTCTCTCTTCCACAGCCACCTCCACCTCATGGGGGCCTGACTTTCCCCTAAGAGCTTCAGAGGGAGCAGCCGAGGGGCGAGACACCCCTTTAGGGTCTGTGTGCCAGGGAGGGGGGAGCAATCCCAGCTGAAACCCTTCTCCCAGGATCAGCACACCCACCTGGGGCCACTTTGGTTCTCGTCCCCCACCCTGGCAATGCTGAAGCCTGAACCCTGAACCAGGGCCTCCGGGGGCCCCTGACACTTGTCCTGGGCTCATGGTGGGAACATGGGAGCCTCCATTCAGCTCTGAAGTTTCTCTCACATTGTGGTGAAAACGTCCAGCATCCAACCAGCTATGAAGACAAGCTGGTGTTTCCCCAGTGCCTGCAGCCAGGTGGGCTAGGGACCCCATCAGCTCCATAGCCATCAGGGTCCTGGACTTCTGTCTTGCCGCCCCGCTGTTCCCAGGCTCCCCGTAGCTTCCCCTCAAGGTCTGGGTGGCTGCCCAGGCTCCAGCCGGCACATCTGGTCGCTGCTGGGCTGTGCTCAACTCTGCGGCCCCTGCATTGTAGCCCGCCAGGCTCCTCTGTCCACGGGACCTCGCAGACGAGCACTGGAGTGGGTGGCCGCTCCTTTCTCCAGGGGTCTTCCCGACCCAGGCATCAGACCAGCGTCGCCCGCGGCTGTGTTGGCAGGTGCACGCGGCGCCATTGTGCCACCCAGGCCTGGCAGGGAGAGGAACAGCGGCTCTGCACATGCAGGCTGCAGTGCCCCCGGAAGGACTGGGGCACTGGGCACCCCTGGCTCAAAGCGGGGGGCAGAAACGGGAGCCCCCGAGGGCGGCTGCACAGGGCCTGGCGCCCCAGGGAGTCTGCGTCTCTCCAAGTTCCCCATCGCTTCCACCTTCCCTCTGGGCTTCCCAGAACGACGTCTTCCAAGCTTCCTGCTAAAATGTAAATCTTTCGCTCCTGTATTTAGTTTCCAGCGCTCCTCTGGCTCTCCTGGGGCTCGCTCTCAACGCGTGCCGAGCCGCGGGGAAGTCAGGCGTCCCTCCGGCCTGAGGGCAAGTCACGTGGCCCTAACGTCTCTTCCGTCGGAAGCAGAAGGTTCCGTCCCCCGGACACGTCTTCCGCCTCTTCTCGGACAGGCGAGAGACCTCGGCGTGGCTCCCGTGGGTTTCAGGATGTAGAGGGCCGGTTGGCGGGGGTTGCCGCCTGCCTGGAGGGGCTGGGGGTGGGCAGAGCTCGCTGCGGAGCTGAGGGCCCTGCCCCTGCCTAGGGGCCTACTGAGGAGCTTATTTGGGTTTTATAGTAACTGGTTGAAATAGTTTTAGTAACTTACAATTTTAGGTGACACGTTTTGTCTTAGGTTTCCAATTCATCGGCAAAACTTGTTTTAACATTGCTCAGTTTTTAGGTTTGATGGGGTGATTCACTCTTGGCTGTGCTGGGTCTATGCAGCTGTGTGCGGGCTGTCTCTGGTGCCAGCCAACAGGCTGCTCTCTGGGAGTGGTGCGCGGGCTCCTGCGCACGTGGAACCTTCCCGAAGCAGGGACTGAGCCTGTGTCCCCCGTATTGGCAGGCAGGTCTTAACCACTGGACCACCAGGGAAGAGCTGCTTATGACTTTTTAAAACTTCTTCCTGTATTATCTCTTTTTTATCTCTATTGGTTTTTCTAAACATATCTTTTCAGTGTGAAACAGCGTAAGACTCACAGGAAGCTGCCCACGGGTCACTTTCTATCAGAGGAGCCGCTGCCTCCACGCAGGACTACCGTTGCCACAGAGAGAACACCCTCCCATCAGCACGTGAACCCGGCACCTCGGCCTCCCAGTCACGGAGACGGCCAGGCTGAGGACCAGCCGCCCCTGCTGGCCGAGGCCAGTGCCCTGCTCCCTCTTCCTTCTCCTGGCCGAGTGGGCACCGGGGGCCCGGGGCCCGGGGCTGAAGGCAGCCTGGCTCCCTCTGGTTCCAGCCACGAGGCACAAAGCCAGCCACTGGGGGCTCTCGGACAGGTCCGTGTGGACATGGGGCTTGCTTCTCGAGGAGACAGACTGGCTGTGGGCCCGCCGGCCAGGCGGCCCAGGCCTGTTCTGCTCGGGGGCCCACCCACCCGAGCTCCAGGGGCCACCGCCCCCTCTCACCTGACGTCCGCCGCCCTGTCAGCTCTGCTCCTGGCCCGTCTCCGCCCTGGGTCCCTGAGGTTCCTGCGGGAAGCTGGCTCCTGCCTCGGGCCCTCACCCGGAGCCTCTGCCCACCGCCGGCCGCCTTCCCACCCACAGCTGCCCAGTGGCCGGCAAGTCTGCTCTCTCTCACATCAGCACTGCTGTTGCAGCTCTAGACCTTCCCCACGCCCCTTCTGCTCTCGGCCCCTCCTGACGGCTCAGGCTCGGTCTCCACATGGTGGTTGTGGCAGCAACCACCCCACTGGCCTCATGGGGTCCCTATCCTGACTGTCTCTGCTTTCACTCAGGTTTTTTTTAATTCTCTCAGTTGTGTCTGATTCTTTGCAACCCTATGGACTGCAGCCTCTGTCCACGGGGTTCTCCAGGCAAGAACACTGGAGTGGGCTGCCATGGGATTCTCCAGGCAAGAATACTGGAGTGGGCTGCCATTCCCTTCTCCGGGGGATCTTCCTGACCCAGGGATCGACCCTGGGCCTCCTGCGTTGCGGGCGGATGCTTTACTGTCTGAGCGGATGCCCTCACTCAGTTCTTTCCTCCCCTGCGGCCCAGTTATCTTCGTCTGTGTGTGCTTGGCGTCGCGCTAGCCCATGATCTGCTGATGACCTGGGGCCCAGGCTGACGGCCTCTCCCCACAGAGAACCATCCTCTTCCTCCTGCCAGCCTCCCAGGCACAGGGCGGGGGCTCTATCACCCACGTTCAAGGCTTGCTGTGGGTGGTCCAGGCCAGATGTGGACACGAGGGCAGGTCTGGTTCCAGCACAGCCTTTCTCCAGCAGCCCAGCCCAGAGCCGGGATCCAGCAGGGCTCCATGTTCGCTGGCCCATGAGGTGCCAACGCCACCCAGCCTCTCAGCCGCCACTTGCAGCCCGACCGGTGTCCGGCCCGGCGGGCGCGGGCCGAGCGCCGCCTTCTCTCCCGCAGCAGCTGGGCCTCTCCCAGCCCTGTGGGCTCCCAGCTTCCCCAGCTGACTCGGGGGAGAGGCGGCTCTGAAGTCTGGTCGGCTGGGACTGTAGACAGAAACCAGATCAATGTGCTCCCGTCCCGGGGAGCCTGGAGCTTCCAGGACTCGACTCGTGAGAGGTGCAACCACACGGCACAGATCAGGGCGTCCCGGCGACCACCGCCACTGTCATCAGTGTGGGGGTGGGGGGAGAGACCCCATCCCCTGCCAGCACCACCCACCGCAGCTGAGCCCCAGGGGCCACTTTCTGGGGAAGAACTGTTTACAACGGAGACGTCCCCACGCCTCCTGACAGGCCAGGAGGTGCCTGCTCCCCGCCCGCCTACCCGCCGTACCTTCTCATGGATCTCCTGCGTGGACTGCGCGTCACAAAAGGCCACCGTGGCCACGTCCTTCAGGATGGGCATCTCCACCGTGCAGTCCCGGCCGTCCAGCAGTGCCACCAGGGGCCGGGGGTGCATGGGCCCATTCATGATCGGAGGTCGGACGCCTGCAACGACAGTGCCAGACGCTCAGCTCCCTGCTGGGACCTCAGCCCACCCGCCGCGGACATCATGCAGCCCATCCCGAGGACTTCCAGTTCTGTGCGACCAGCCGCTGGAATCTTCGTCGAAAATTAAACTAAACACCAGGGGTGGTCGCTACAGCTCACTGCCACCTGAGGGGCTGCTGACTGCGGTGACGCCCCCACCACAAATCAGGGCCCCAGGGAACAGAGCCCCAGGCCCCCTGCACTCCAGCCAGCGTCAGACACGCAAGCTGGACCGTGGCGTCTCGCGGGCGTGCCTCATGTTTCTCTTTCAGCCCAGGCTGCAGCGTCACTGCCCCAAACCCGAGAGGGACCCAGCCGACTACAGCAAGGACCACCTCTACCCGCAGGTCTGAAGAGCAGAAACAGCAAAGGCAGCAGAACGTTAAGACGCGGGAAAGCAGCCTGAGCACCTCCCCTCCAGAAACAAGCCCGGGAACAGCTGTCAGAAACTCCCTCCTTCTGCCTGAGGCCCAGGCAGACACGCAAGGCAGCCGCTTCCACGGCCCGTATGGGACCCCGACCCCGCACCCCCAGCAGAGCGCCAGGCCCCTCCGTCTGCGGGGGACACAGTCACCACCGCCCTGGTCTCTCCAGCTCCCCCAGAGAACAGAATGTCTCACTAAGGAACATCACTCACGACGTATGACACACGCCCACCCACAGCCGCGCTCAGCTTCAACTTCGCAAACCCCGACCCACGCAGCCCCGAGAACCACGCCCTCGAGTCCAGGGGCCTCTTGGCCAGAAGGCGCTGGCAGAGCCTTGAGTGAACCAGCTGGCAGGACACGCGGACAGGAGCCCCGCCAGAGAACACCGACCCAGGGGCAGGCGGACGGGAGCCCCGCCAGACACCGACGTGGGGGCAGGCAGACAGGAGCCCCACCAGACGCCGATCGGGGGGCATGCAGATGGGAAACGCCAGAGGACACCGACCCGAGGGCACGCAGACGGGAGCCCCACCAGACACCGATCGGGGGGCACACGGACGGGAGCCCCACCAGACACCGATCGGGGGGCACGTGGACGGGAGCCCCATCAGACACCAATCGGGGGGCACGCGGATGGGAGCCCCACCAGAGGACACTGCCCAGCGGGGCCGGGGTGGCAGTGACCCCCGGCCACAGCGAGCCTGCGGGGAGGCCCCAAGAAGCCTGCTCCCTCCTGCAGCCTGGCCGGCACCTCCCCTGGGGCCCTCACCAGAAGCAAAGCCCAGGGCCATGGTGAGGGCCCCTGGGGTGTCCCTGGCCTGACCCCACGCACTCGGTGACCAGGGGCGGCTCCTCCTCCTTGGGCAGCCTCACCTTCCCAAGCCCGAACCAACCTGCCATCTCTCAGTATGGGCACGGCTCCCACGACCATGAATTCAACGGCTCAAAGCGGCTGTCTTCAGAATCCCCTGGCAGAACCGCGGCCTGTCACTGCGTCCTCATCCCACGTCTTTAATTGTCTCGAACCAAAGCGCCTAGGCGCCCGTCCACGGCGACCACCGAAGCCCGCACCGGGTCAAAGTCTGACTAAAAATCAAACACAAGAGACACGTTAAGCACCCCTGAGGCCCAACTGGACCCCCGAGCCCGGTCCCCGCAGCCTCGAACCGCGGCGCCAGGCGGCACCTGGCGTGGGAGCAACCAGCCAGCTATGGCCAGGACTCAGAGGCTAGAGGCTCACCCCGAAAGGTCGCATCCACATGCCCGGGACCCCCCCGGACATCACCCTGTGCATGAGCTGGGAGGGGTGGAGGGTGGACAACTCAGGGAGCAGGTTTGTGGCCAGTTCTGGAAGCTTCTGTCTCATGGGGCCCATCGCTTCCTGGGCCTGGGATGGGGCAAGCAGACTGGGATTCCATGGGGATTGCTGGGGAGAGCCCCCGGGGTGCAGACCCCGACCTGGACACCCCTCTCGCAGCTGGAGGTGGGGGCTCCCCAGGCCAGTGAGCACATTGGCCCCCTTGGGTAGCGTCCTGTGGCTGGGGCTGGATTCAGGCACGGCCTTCCCCAAACAGCTCCAGGGGGCATGGCCGGGCAGTGATGGGGCCCGCACATGGGTCACACGCCATCGGGGACGTGGGCTGAGGATCAGAGGATGGGGGTGAGCGTAGACCACCGAGCCCCCGCCCCACTGTCTCAGGGTGGGGCCACTCCCAGCACGGGGCGGACCGTAGGCGCCTGTCCCCCTCACACCAGCCACCAGGAAAGGCCCTTCCTGATCTGGCCCCTCTCAATGAGTCCTGGCCAGCCGGCCAGGCCACGAACCCAGGCCTTCGCACCCTGCCCCAGGCTGTACAGCTCACCAGCCCCACAGGCTCCAGGCCCCACGGACAGTGACGTCCAGAGGCTCCCCCACCCCCACCTCCCATCTGCACACAGCCCTTCCAAGGGCAGGCGACCAGTCACAACCCACACCTTGGGTGTGCCCGAGTCCTTCCTGATCTGGCCCCTCCCAACAAGTCCTGGCCAGCCAGCCAGGCCACGAACCCAGACCATGGCACAGGGGCCGCCCACTGTCAACAGCCCCTCCATCGACAGCCTGCTCCCCTCCGGGCCCACCAACTGACGGGCATCCAGCACCCAAGCCGCTCCCATCACCAGCTCCCGTGTGGCCTGGGGGTCACCCCCACGTGGCTGCGTGGATTGAAGCCCCCCTGCACCTGGGTCCTATGTGCCACCTGCCACATGCCCACAAGTGGGGGTCACGACGCCTTGGGCCCAGGTCCCATCCCCGCATAGTGGACGGCAGCCCCAGTGTGAAAGGACTCGGTGACCTAGGGCCGTGCTACCTGAGCCTGAGACACACGCTGGCTTCCCCTCACATAGAGCAGCCGCGCTCCTCTCTGAAACCACAAAACACGGGAAATCGGTGTTTCCGTGGAAACAGCGATGCTCCTCTGCCTTAACTTCACTCCGTGAAAACTGTCCTCAATCAGCTGTCAGACAGCAGGTGTCCCCCCAGCACCACAGACACGGCCCCGGACAGGACACCACCCCCAAAGAACCACAGCAACCTCACCACCAGCCCCCAGGCCCCCGGGCCCAGCCTCTCAGGAGGTGCTCGGGGACAGGGACGGGCAGGGGGGTGCCCAGCCAGGTGGCAAGCTGGCTGCCAGGGACGCTGGCCCCCCTTGGGGTCTCCCAGGCTCAGCAGAGCTGCCTTGGGGCCCCAGCTTCACGCCCAATGATGGTATCACAACCAGGGGCGGGGGGTGTTCTGCCGGCTGCGATGGCCCCCTGCCCCACCCGTGCTCCGACAGGCAGGGCCGGAAGAGGGCACTCAGGACCTCAGCCAGCCAGACTGCAGGGGCAGCACGGGGCAGACGTGCGGTCACCTCCGCACGGCCGAGTCGGGCCAGCCTGTGTGCTGCCCTCTGCCCGCAGAGACCTGCGTGTGCAGGTGGTGGGACTCCAGGGGGGTTACAGCCAGCCATCTGCCAGGAGGCTTCCCCCAGCCTCCTCCCTAAACCCCAGAGAAACCAGGAAGCGGGGGGTGCCCGATGGGCCTACACGGTCACTCGTGGCCCCCGGTCACCTGCATCCCGCCCACCGAGGGCCGGGCTCTGCCCCTCACGCGCGGCCCCATGCAGTGCGCTCCTGGCCCCGCTGCGGCAGCCAGGACCCTGGGCTCTTGTGCCCACCGCCGGCCCGCCCGCCGTGAAAACGGCCTCACAAGGAAGCCCTGCTGCGCTGAGCAGCCTGAAGGGGCTGGCACGTCCCTCCCCGTGGGGCAGGGGTGCCCACCCACTGTGGGCTCGGGCGCCAGTCTGGACAGGCGGAGAGCCCCGGGCAGAGCTCAGGCCAACGCAGACCGGAGCTGCCCTCCAGCGGGCACTGCTCCGTGCTGGGCCCAGGACCCTGTGGGCAGGACGGCAGCTTCCAGCGGCCAAGACTTGGGGATTCGACTGTCCAATTGTGCTGGAAATAATGCAAGACCGTGGTCGAGAGAAATTTCCAGGCTAGCACTGGGCACACTCGTGGGGTGAAAACGCTAAGCCCCACCTGGTTTCCAGAAACAGGCAAACAGCACCCATAAGTGACCTCAGTGCTCAGGATACTGACGGGACCGCCCAACACAAGGCCGCAGGGACAGGCTGGGGGTCGCGGTCACGCCCGGGGCAGACCAGCAGTTAGCCTCAGGGCCCCCCCAGTCACCCCGCCCTGTGCACCCTGCCAGGCGCCTCCCGGCCTCTGAGGAAATGGCGCCCTTTTAAAGAGGATGGAGGACGCCTGCAGGGAGCGAAGCCAGCAGGCATGGCCCCGCGCGTGGCACCAAGACACGTCCCACACCCCCTGTGGGTGCAGGGCTGTCCTGCTGGGCCCCCAACCCCACCCTGACTGGACAAGTCTCAGGGGCTCCTGCTCTCGGCCCGCCCATCTCGGGAGAGCCACGGAGGTCTGCGCCCCTCCCCGCCGGGGGGGCAGGGGCAGGAGTGACACCAGGGGAAGGGGTCATGGCCAGAGGTCCCCTACCCTGCAGATTCCAGACTCACCTGCCCCTCACCCTCTCCAGAAACTGGGCCCTGTCTGGAGGTGGGATGCACAGCTGGCTCCTTGCAAAGAAACTCGGGGGACAGAGGCGATGGGGACGCCCCATGCCCCCGGGTGACTCCAGTGACCGTGGGGAAAGGCCATCTGGGGGCAGGCGGCTGACAGCCAGGGCACCTGCCAAAGCAGAGGCTCTGTCCCCTCAGCGGCGGGGCAGCCGAGGGGCAGGCGGGTCACCTCATGACAGCCCCGGGTTCCCAGGTACCCACACGCCGTCCTGGTCAGCCCCAGACCCAGGGCCCTGGGTACGGAGCCTGGCCCCCTCCCCCTCCCTCCCTGCACCTGCTGACCTCGGAGGTGCTGTGGGCGCTCGGGGTGGGTGTGCCCGGGGGGAGGGGTGGGGGCAGGGAGACAGGCACACCTGCTGGAGGGAGAGGGACTGCACCTGCTGGGCCGCAGCCTCCCCACTAGACTTCGTTCTCCTTTTCCTCCCAGTCTCACCAGCCCCCCAGCCTCCCTGGTCCCGCTCAGGGATGGACGCAGGTGCCAGCTGATCTTTGGGGCCCTGAGAGCAGGACACAGGCCCTGCAGGGCTGGGCTGCTGGGGGCACTCGGTAAGCACGTGGGGAGGGAGGGACTTCTGATGACCAGCCTGACGCAGGGACTGCACTGGCCCCGCGGCAGAGGACAGAGGACAGGCACGTGGGCGGCGTGGTCACGGGAGCCAGGGGCCGATCCCGGGGAGCAGTGCCCAGTGCGCACGCTTGCATCCAGCGGAACAGTGAGGGGCAGGGGACGCAGCAGCCGGTGAGAAAGGAGGCTCCCCTGAGAGCTAGACATGGCCCTGAGCTCCCCCGGCTCCCACGCAAATGCTGGGAGAGGGTGATGACTGGACCCGCGGGGCCGAGGTGGACGTCCACACCAGCCACTGCCTAGCTCGGGCTCAACAGGACGGAGGACACTGTTGAAGGCCCAGCAGACAGCCACCTTGACACCCCTGCCAGACCCTGGGACAGGCAGACGGTGCCCTGGAGCGACACCACATAGCAGCAAAAGGGGATGGAGGAATGGAAAGGACTAGAGGGGAAGGCAGGGGACTTAGGCTGCGACTCTGACAGCCACACTGAGGTGTGATGCCGACAGCGGGGAGCTGCGTGGGGGACATACACCCTGCACCATCTCGCGCTCACTCCTGCCTCCTCCACGTGCTGGGCGCGCGGCGACCCACTGGACGGCCACTCTACCCCGCCCCGCCCCACCCCAGCCACCACGCCCTGAGCCGCATCCTCGGGCACAGTCCCCAGGGTGCGGCTGCTCTAGGAGGGACCAGGGCTGCGGCTGGCAGACTCCGGGGTCACCGGAGTCGCTGAGCCTCCAGACTGATCATAGCACATCCCTGCATCTGCAGGACGCCTAGGGTTCCTGAGAACCCGGCCCTAGGCCTCACCGCTCCCACAGCACTGAGTCAGGGTCATGGGCTGGCTCACACCTCCTGGTGCAGTGCTACCGAGCACTGCAAAGTAAATACACCCACAGCTCACCACGAAACAGCCCTTGCTTCCTCTCCAGCCCCAGGAACTGCCTCCTCAAACTCAAGCTCCAAACTCTGTAGCCACGAACAGTGTCCCTGGTCCCACATCCAGTCTGCCAGCCATCTCCCTGGCCCCGCACCCCCCCTACGCTCCACCAGGCCTCTGGCCTGCACACTGTGGCTCCCTGGTCACCGCAGTCCCGTGCCCACACCTCAGCAGCAGGAAATGCGCGCGTCACTGCCCCCTGGGACCTCCCCATCCTCCTCTGCGAAGCCGGCCCGTCGGTCAGGACGTGCCCTTCGGCTGACCACCAGCTACACCTCTGACATACCGAGGCCCCCGGCCCACCCCTGTCGCTGTCTGAGAGCCAGCAGCAGCCAGGCCTTCTCCAGCCCACCCCCACCGCCAGCACAGCCGTATGGGCAGGGGTCTGGCCATACCAACGGGCCAGGTCTGCCTCTGCTGGGTGCTGAGCCCCTGCAGCCAAGGTCAGGGGGCCCCCCCGGGCACGCAGGGCTTCACAGCGCCTGCAGCAGGACCACACGCCAGAGTCAGCCTCACGCCACGGTGTCCTCTCAACTCCTCAGAAACCAAAAGGTATACATGTGCCAGATAAAAGCCATGATAAAAGGCATGAGTGCGTCACGAAGACTCTTCCCCACGTGAGTTCACCTCTTCCACCATCTTCCCTCGTGCCCACCTGTGTGCACGTGTCCTGCTACCTTCAAGCTGCTAAGAGTCCCAGGAATAACTTCATACACATCAAAGAACATGGGGGGGGGCAGTTCATTGTGATGCAAACTGTGACTCCGAAGGTCACCTTCCTGCCTTCCAGAGAGGCAGTGCTGCACTCCAGAGAGACCCTGAGCCTTGCCCCCTGCCCTCCAGGCCCTAGCACCCTCCCCCTGTCCCCCACCCTGCCCCTCCATCTGACAGGTGGCACCCGCTCAGTCACGTGACCCCACTTCTCACGCTCCATCCCCACTGTACAGCCATGACACAGGAGCGCCAGAAGTCCACGACTATGCACCGGTCAGGGGCTCAGCACAGGTTCCCTGAGGGCCAGGCCTGTGCTCTTGCCTGCTGCAACCACTCGCCCAGAGGCTCGGGGATGCTGACCCACAGGGCACGCCAAGCGTCCACACTGCTGGAGACGAACTTTCTCCTGAATATCTGTCTCTGCATACATACATGTGAGACGGGGTGGGGGGAGGGGGTCCTGGAGAGGGAGAAGGTGCCCCCATGAGATAGGACCTGCAGACCCCACTCTGGATCCCTCATGTGCAGACCCAACTGTCCAGTCATCCAGAGAAGCAGGAGGGGTGGTATCACTCCTCAGGGCGGACTCGGAAGAAAACCAATCCCATCGCACGTCCCAACAGCGAGCCTGTCCTAACCAACCACAGAGAAGATCATCACCGGAAAGGAGGCTGCCCGCCAAGCTCCCAGCTCAGAGGCTGCCCGCCACAGGCCGCCTTCCCGGCAAGCCCAGGGCCGACGGGCCCCTCTGCGGCGGGCAGGAACAGGCCAGAGGGAGCCCTGCCCGGACCCGCGGCTGCTCCTGCGTCCACAGACCTCGCAGCCCGGGGCCCCGTCTTTGGGCTCCCGGGGGCAGGGCGGGGGCACGGGAAGCGGCGGGGGCGGCCCCTCCGCTGCCGACCGGACGCGCCCCCACCGTGAGGGGGCCCCGGCCGGGAGAGCTAGGCCTGATAGGGGGGGCGCGACAGGTGGACACGGCCCGGCCCGACGTGGGCGGAGCGCGGCGGCCAGCAAAGCACCACCGCGGGCCGCCCCCCGGTCGCAAGCTCGGGGCGCCGCCCGGGCACGGAGGGTGCCTGCCCCCCACACTTGACAAAGCAAGGGGGGGACAAGGTGAGACGGACGCGACCACAACCATCCGGTCACGGGCGGACACGGGCCCGGGGCGGGTGTCACCTCCACCGGTGACCGGCACGGCGCCCCCCGCCGCCTCGTCAAGTCAGACGTTTCAACAGAGGGTCCGCATCGCCCACGGGCGCAGAGCCCCGGACGGCCCGGCCCTAGAGGACGAGGGGCCACCGGCGCGCCCGGCCTCCCTGCGGAGCCCCGCTGGCAGGAATCCCGCCAGCCGGGACCACAGGGCGGACAGGCCAACAGGGCCCGCGCCTTGGGCGCGGAGTCTCAGCCGCGACGGTCCTGAGGGCCCCGCACCCCTTTGTGTCACCTGCGCGGGCGGGCGGGGCGGTGGCGCACGCGCACTCGCGCACAGCAGCCCGCGCACGCGCACGGCGCCCCTGACTCCAGCCCCGCCCCCCCGGACGCCGGCACGCACGCGCACGCAGCAGCACGCGCACGCGCACGGCGGCACCGCCGGTCGGAGCGGCGGCCAACTCGTACGCAGCAGCCCGCGCATGCGCACGGCGCCCCCCGCGGCCCCGGCCCCCGGCGCGCGGACGCCGGCGCGCACGCGCACACGCACACAAAAGCCGGCGCCCGCGCCCGCCCCGCCCGCCCCCGCGGCCCCGCCCCGCCCCGCCCCGCCCCCGCGGCCGGAAATGCGCGCGCGCGGCCTTACCGAGCGGCAGGCCCTTGTTGAGCAAGTGCGAGCTGCCCATGGAAAGGCGCGGGCGGCCGCGGGCCCCGACCAGTCCGGCGCGCTCCGCCGCGAGCCCGGCGCGTGGCGCGGCCTGGGCGCCGTCCGCCGCTCCGCCCGCTCGCCTGCGCCCGGGCGCCGCCGTGCCGAGCCGCCGCGCCGCGCCAGCAGCCGCTCCACCGGGCGGGGACAGGGCGCGCGCGCGGGCGGGGCTTCCGGCGCGGCGGCCTCCTGTTTCCAGGCGCGGGCGCCGCGCAGACCACGCGGGCGGCTGCAGGCCGCGCCCGCCCGCCGCGCCCGCCCCCCGGACCCGGCTCCTCGCCCCGCCCCGCCGGCCGCACCTGCCGGCCTCCCCGCGGGCTCCGCGCGCACTCACGCCGCGGCGCCCCCGACCTGGAGCCCGCTGAGCCCCTCGTGCACCCTCCCTCGTGTTCCCATCCCGCACCCACACGCCGGCCGCCGAGCGAGCGGCGCCTGCGAACCGGGGGTTTAAGGGTCCTTTGGGCTCCATGCGGCCACGAGGTCGGGGGAGGCAGCGGCGCCGCCCCCGGAGGGTTCCTCTGAGATAACCGGCCCTTGTGCTTGAGATCCGGGGGCCAAGGAGGGCAGAGGCCTGGGCGGGGCGGCTTCCCCGAGACCGGGGCGGTGGAGGTGATCCCTGGGAAGCGGCCAGGTGTGTGGCCGAAGTGGATGTAAATCCGACCTCCCCCACCCCCCACCCCCAGCCCCAGCGAGCGACCTGTGCTTAGTTCCAGAGCTCCCGAGGGGGCCTGGCACTCGAGGGTCAGCAGGGCTCTCCAGGGTTGGAGGTCGCCAGGCCCCAAGGTCAAGGTGCTCTGGACATGGGCAAGGACCGAGGCTGACCCTGGGAGACCGTGATGCCTAGGGCAGGGGTCTCCTGGCAGTGAGAATGCTGTCAGGTGGCCTTGAGGACGGGCAGTGCCACTGTCTTCAGAGGTAACGGGCACACTGAACAGGGCAGCAGTGGGCTGGTGAACCGCGAGGTGCCAGCCTGAGATCCACTGGCCTCTGCATCCTCGAAATCCACAAGCCAGGGAGAAAGTGTGGGTGGGTTTGATAAACGATAATAGGAGAATTAACTGGGTGTCTATCCACAAAACAGATGCTTTTAAACTCACACTTGGTACTCACCTGTGAGATTACCTCCGACATTGGATTAATTAGAACATTTAGGGAAAATGAGAAAACAGGATTAAGTGAAATTCAGCAGGTCTCTGAGAGAACTTTCCTGAACACAGACACAAAACCACTCACAAGGGAAAGCCCGGAACCCCAGACCTGAGCACGTGTCTGGCCCACACACCCCTCTCCTCTCAGTTAACAAGGGATCGGGCCCCTGAGGTGACTCCGCCAGCCCTTCCTGTCTGAGACCAAGGTTCTCCTTCCGTCACCGGCCCCCAGCTTGGGGTCACCTGCCCCTCTCCAGCCTAGCAAGCTGCACAGTGAGCATGAGAACAGAAATCAGATTCCACTATGTCCTGCTCAGAACCCTGCTGGATTCTCATCACTGGGCTGGTCAGAGAGCCCTGGGGCGACCGCCTGCTTCTCCCCCAGCCTTCCTTCCGTCCCCTGGCCAGGCACTTCTCCCTGCCTGCCCTGTGCTCCATCCTTGTGTCCGCCCGCCTGCCACAGCCTCTGCTGTTTCTGCTGCCTTCCCATCCCCCGCTTCCCGTGGTCAGTTTCTCCACGCCCCGTGCCTGCTATCGGACTCGGCTTTGTCTGGGCCTTCTTTCCACTGCCCTGAGAGTGCCCTGAGGACAGGGGGTCTGCACCCCCACCCTTCTGCATTCGAGGTAGGAGACCTCTGGGTGGAGGCGTGGGAGGAACTGACCAGCCCTCCGCACGTGCCTGTCCCACACGAATTCCCTCCATCCTCAGGACCAGTCCAGGACACCAAGCCACAGGCTGCCACCTCTGAAGCGCCAACCCCCTCACCCGTCCCCAGCTTCGAGCATGGTCCTAAGGACCCAGAATCACCTGCAGAGAACTGCCTTGCAGACCGAGGCTTGGCTGGCGGGCAGAGGCCTGGAGAAGCTCACCTGTCTCCCCACAGTGCAGGGCGGGCCTGGACCTGAGACAGAGCACCCACCCCACCCAGCCAGCTCTGCTGCCGCCTCCTTGTGAAGCCGCCTCCCAGGAGGACTCGCCCCCGGAAGGAGGGCCCGGGAGGAGCCCCAACCCTTCAGCTGGACCCGCGTGTGTACCCGGAATACGTCCTGGGGCTTCAGCTCTGCCTCTCTAACTGTGCCCCCCACAGAGGTGGGCCCAGGAAGACTGGAATATGTTGGTTCTTTCAGGAAGAGACCAGACACCCCCCCCTCCACCAGGTCACCAAAGGGGTTGCCCCTGCAGTCCGGGCTTCTTAATGCTAGAATTTTTCTAATGCCAGAGGTTAATATTTTACTTTTCTCTCTGTGAACAAGAAAAGTTCCTGTCTCTGAGTCACTCTGAACATTGTTCAGATCTTGCATAATTTCTAAAACAGTGGGCAGCGTGGACACCAGCGATGCACCCCGTGTCCGTCACTGCTGTGGGCCATCCACTCTCCCTAGGCTCTGGTCCCTGCAGGCGCGTTGTGGGCACCCCCCAGGGAGGCTGTGTCCCCCTCAGCCCCTGAAAGGCTGCCTTGGACTCAGCTTCTGGCTGAACAGGAGTGGCTCTGGCTGCTCTTGTCAGCATCAGGGCACACAGGCCGCTCCCCACTTTTACCACCACCGAGGTCAGTGTGCCTGAGGGTCTGCTTGCAGCAGACCTGGAGGCTGATGGGCCGACAGTGGGCTCAGGAGGGTGCAGGTCAAGGGCAGGCAGCAGAAACAGCCGTGCAGAGGGTTGTGGCAGGTGGGAGGAGGGGGCAGGTGTGGCGTCTGCGGCAGGGAAGGGGCAGCCCCGCAGGGATCTCGGGAAGGCAGTGCAGAAAAGGAGGCAGGGCATGGCTGGGAAAGGCAGGAGACCGTGGCTCGCAAGGCCGAGACCTGGGTCCAGCTCCTGCTCCTGGATGGGAGGGGCGGTGCACAGGGCAGGGGCCGCGCCCAGCCCTCCAGGAGAAGGCCAGAGCAGCGGGAGAGAGAGGCCGGCCACGGCTGCAGGCGGCAAGGCCTGGAGGACTTGGGGCTGGGACCCTGGGGTCGGGAGGCCATCTGCCTCCACCGAGAGCTGGAGGGCCGGCAGGTCAGCAGGGGAGAAACCGCAGCCCCTGGACGTGCAGTGGGAGAGGGCAGCAGAGAGCGGAGGCTCCCACAGCCTGAGTGGACTTTGGGCTCCTGCAGGAGGGGCCCTTTCACCGTGCTTCCGTGCTGCAGCTCCAGCACCAGGGACCAGGTCCAGCTGAGACGGGCCGCATGTCCCTGAGCTCCGCCCGCGCCCAGGGTGCATTCCTGACCCCATCCCTCTGTCCCAAGCACCTCTTGCACTGCGGCTCTGGCCCCAAAGCCCTGGGCTCCCCACTCTGTGCCCACAGCTGTGATCACGAGGCCAAGGTGGACCTCATGGTCGTCGTGGACATCCCATGCCCACAGCCTTGAATTCAACTTAAATACTTGTGCCGGCCATGTGTGGGAGCCGCACTCCCTTCTGGGTCACTCCACCCTGGAACCGACCAGGAGGGACGTTGCATCCTCGCTCCCAATGCCTGAGCAACCTCCCGAGGCCAGCGCCGCCCCAGGGCCCATCACTGCACCCCAGGCTTCAGCTGTCTTGGTCCATACTGCCTCAGCATCACCTTGTGGTCCACAGATACAGGGCCTGGAAACTTCAATGAGCTGCTGGAAGGGAGCACCAGGCTGCAAGCCAGACACCAGCCAGGTCAACAAAGCCAGTCTGTAGGTGCACTTGAAGCAGAAACAGACAGATGCTGCAGTACTTGTGATCCAGCCTGAAAAACTCCCCAGAACTTGTGTAACTCCACGAGCCTCGGGGTTTCAGCCGTGAGAGGAGGAAGCTTGTGACACCTCCCATCAGGATGACTGCTGGCTGTGGGGGGCTCCAAGGGGGTGGATGGGGGCGAGGAGGGGGAGGGCTGCAGCCATGGGGTGATGCTCTCCCCTGCCGGACCAGGTCCCGTCTCCTCGATCATAAGGGGGTAAAAATGGGCAGTCTGGCAGGCTGGCTAGTACTCCACGAAACATGGCGTGTTGCCCCAAAGCTGCTCCTAACGCCCTGGTGTGCGAGGTGTGTGGCGGGCCCACCCGCAGCAAGCCCCCTGCCCAGCTCCCGGCCCTGAGGAGGCTCTCCTTGAGTGGGGATGCCACCTTGGATGGTGAGGGAGAAGGGTTCCTGCTGTGCAGCTCCTCTTGAGAAACGTCCCGTGGCTGAGTTCAGCAAAAGCCTGGAACTCATGAGTCACCCGCTGAGTCCAGGCGACAGGGACACTTACAGACAGAACTGCCCTGGCCCGCTGGTCACATCTGTGGCCCCAACCCCTTATGCCACCAGCGGTTTCTTACTTGGAGAGAGGTGAGGTCAACAAGGTGGGCCCTGACCAGCGTCCTCATAAGAAGAGAGGATGGAGATACCAGACAGACGTCCCAGGAGAAGACACAGTCAGGATATGGGCGGAGATCAGTGAAGCTAAAGGTTTCCAGCACCCCCCAGAGCGAGGGGAGAAGCCAGGACGGACTCTGCTCCTCACGGCTCAGAAGGCACCACCTGCTGCCACCTGGGCCTCAAGAACTGAGCCACCAAATGTCTGTTCTGTAAGCCAGCCAGTCTGCGGTGCTTTGATATGACAGCCCTAGAAAGCCGATACAGAGAGGAACGGCGAACGTGCTGAAGAGAAGACCAGAGGGTGATCTTAGCAGTAAAGCAAAGGAGACTTGCAGCTCTGATGCTACCCGTGACGAGGAGCCCCAGACCTGCTGCCGCCGAACCTGCAGAGACGGAACATGGAGCTGACTCATGAGGAGGGCAAACACAAGCAGAGTGCACGCGGACGGACAGTTCCGGAGGGCTGCTGTCAGCCTGGACACCCACGCCGGCCCGCCTGAGACAAGGGCCCTCACGGGGGATGCCCTTGGGAGCAGCTCAGAGCAGGCCCGTGGGCCTGGGCTGCTGAGACAAGGGGCTCAGGCCTTGCCGGAGCTGCACGCTCAGTCGCTCAGTCATGTCCCACTGAGTGAGTTGGACTGTTGCAGTTGGACCGTAAAGAGAGCTGAGTGCTGAAGAATTGATGCTTTCAAACTGTGGTGCTGGAGGAGACTCTTGAGAGTTCCTTGGACAGCAAGGAAATCAAACCAGTCAATCCTAAAGGAAACTAACACCAAATATTCATTGGAAGGACTGATGCTAAAACTGAAGCTCCAATACTTTGGCCATCTGGTGCAAAGAACTGACTCATTGGAAAAGACCCTGATGCTGGGAAAGATTGAGGACAGGAGAAGGGGACAACAGAGGATGAGATGATTGGATGGCATCGTTAACTAAATAGGCATGAGTTTAGGCAAACTCTGGGAGATGGTGAAGGACAGGGAAGCATGGTATGCTGCAGTCCACTGGGTCGCAAAAAGTTGGACACCACTTAGGGACTGAACAAGAGCAATAACAAGCAATAATCACATTAAAATTAAACAGAGAAAATTGGCCATTTTTTTTAAAAAAAATCACTTGTCAGATTGGATAAGGAAAACCAAATCCAGCTATCTCATAACCCTGCTGCTGCTGCTAAGTCACTTCAGTTGTGTCTGATTCTGTGTGACCCCATAGACCACTAGGCTCCTCTGTCCCTGGGATTCTCCAGGCAAGAACACTGGAGTCGGTTGCCATTTCCTTCTCCAATGCAGGAAAGTGAAAGTGAAGCTGCTCAGTCAAAGTCCGACTCTTAGCGACCCCACGGACTGCAGCCCACTGGGCTCCTCCGTCCATGGGATTTTCCAGCCAATCATACTGGAGTGGGGTGCCATTGTCTCATAACCCTAGTTAGCGATTTTCTGTCACTGAGTTTGGATGTAACCTTGTTACACAACAATTGACAACTAATATGAGCTACAGAAGTCATAGTCTGGTGCGATTGAAGAAGAGATGAGGAAAGAAGGCCTTACTGAACGGTATTAGGGATGAACAGTGAGACAGGCTATAGACAAAACAGAGATTTTAAAATCAAAAGAAGATACTATAACCGACTTTGCCAACAAATTCAAAGCTTAAACCAAATACAGAATATTCTCTTAAAAACTAAACTTATCAAAACTCAGCGAATTCCCTGGTGGTCCAGTGGTTGAAGACTTCATACTTCCAACACAGGGGGTGTTGGTCCCATCCCTGGTTGGGGAGCTGAGATCTTGCAAGCTGTGAGGCCAAAAAAACCCTAAAACAAACAAAGCAAAAAACTCACTCAAGAAACAATAGAATACCCAAATAACCCAATAACTGCAAAGAAAATGAATTACCAGTTTAAAGATCTACCCCCATCCGAAAGTGCAGATGGCTTAAGGAAAAGTTCTATCAAATATTTAACAAGGAGGTAATCCAAATCTTACAAGTTTTCAGGTAATTAAGAAGTAGGAAAGCTACTCAAATAATTTTGGGACATCAAACCCAGATGTTACTATGAAAAATTTAAAAATACAGACTAGTCATATTTAGAAACAGAAATATGAAATTATCAAATAAAATATTAACAAATCAAATCTGTCAATATGTATAAAAAATAATTGCACCAAATTAAGTTTATTTCAGGGAAGTAAGAGTGATGTATCATTAGAAAACATATTAACATTTAACACATTAACAATGAGTGAAAAATTTTCATTGAATCATCACAATAAATACAAGAAACACTTATAAAATCTAACAAATATTATTTTTCCATCAAGAGGAAATAGACATAACAGAAAATTCAATCATTTTGAAGTGGACAATTCAGTAGCTTCTAGTACATTTGGTGCTATGCAACCATCACACTATAGAATTCTAGACCATTTTCATCACACCCTAAGGGCCGGCTGCGGCTCAGATCATGAACTCCTTATTGTAGAATTCAGACTTAAACTGAAGAAAGTAGGGAAAACCACTAGACCATTCAGGTATGACCTAAATCAATTCCCTTATGATTATACAGTGGAAGTGACAAATAGATTTCAAAGAATTAGATCTGGTAGACAGAATGCATGAAGAATTATGGATGGAGGTTCATAACACTGTACAGGAGGTGACCAAAACCATCCCCAAGAAAAAGGAATGCAAAAAAGCAAAATGGTTGCCTGAGGAGGCCTTATAAATAGCTGAGAAAAGAAGAGAAGTGAAAGGCAAAGGAGAAAGGGAAAAATATACCCATCCGAATGTAGAGTTCCAAAGAATAGCAAGGAGAGATAAGAAATGAATGCACAGAAAGAGGAAAACAATAGAATGGGAAAGACTAAAGATCACTTCAAGAAAATTAGAGATACCAAAGGAACATTTCACGCAAGGATGGGCTTAATAAAGGACAGAAATGGTATGGACTGAAAAGAAGCAGAAGATATTAAGAAGAGGTGGCAAGAACACACAGAACTATACAAAAAAGATCTCAATGACCCAGATAACCATGATGGCATGATCACTCACCTAGAACCAGACATCGGGCCTTAGGAATCATCACTACAAACAAAGCTAGTGGAGGTGATGGAAGTCCAGTTGAGCTATTTCAAATCTGAAAAGATGATACTGTGAAAGTGCTGCACTCAATATGGCAGCAAATTTGGAAAACTCAGCAGTGGCCACAGGACTGGAAAAGGTCAGCTTTCATTCCAATCCCAAAGAAAGGCAATGCCAAAGAATGTTCAGACTACCACACAATTGCACTCATCTCACACGCTAGCAGAGTAATGCTCAAAATTCTCCAAGTTAGGCTTTAACAGTACCTGAACTGAGAACTTCCATATATTCAAGCTGGATTTAGAAAAGGCAGAAGAACCAGAGATCAAATTGCCAGTATCTTCTGGATCATGGAAAAAGCAAGAGAGTTCCAGAAAAACAACCTGCTTCATTGACTACACCAAAACTTTGACTGTGTGGATCACAACAAACTGTGGAAAATTCTTCAAGCAATGGGCGTACCAGACAACCTTACCTGCCTCCTGAGAAACCTGTATGCAGATCCAAGAAGCAAGAGTTAGACATGGAAAACGGACTGGTTCCAAATAGGAAAAGGAATACGTCAAGGCTGTATATTGTCACCCTGCTTATTTAACTTAAATGCAGAGTACATCATGTGAAATGCTGGGCTGAATGAAGCACAAGCTGGAATCAAGATTGCCAGAAGAAATATCAATAACCTCAGATATGCAGATGACACCACCCTTATGGCAGAAAGTGAAGAGAAACTAACGAGCCTCTTGATGACAGTTAAAGAGGAGAGTGGAAAAGCTGGCTTCAAGTTCAGCATTCAAAAAACTAAGATCATGGCATCTGGTCCCATCACTTCATGGCAAATAGAAGGGGGAAGTGGGAAACAGTGACAGATTTTCTTTTCTTGGGCTCCAAAATCACTGTAGATGGTGACTGCAGCCATGACATTAAAAGACGCTTGCTCCTTGGAAAAACAGCTATGACCAACCTAGAAAGCTTATCAAAAAGTGGAGATGTTACTTTGCCAACAAAGGTCCGTATAGTCAAATCTTTGGTGTTTCCAGTAGTCGTGTATGGATGTGAGAGTTGGACCATAAAGAAAGCTGGGTGCTGAAGAGTTGATGCTTTTTTAAAATTGACTTGTTTTTTAATTGAAGGATAATTGCTTTATAGAATTTTGTTGTTTTCTGTCAAACCTGAACATGAATCAGCCATCGACATGCTCCCTCCCATCCCAGCCCTCTGGGTTGATACAGAGCCCCTGTTTGAGTTTCCTGAGCCATACAGCAAATTCCCATTGGCTATCTATTTTACATATGGCAATGTAAGCTTCCATGTTACTCTCTCCATACATCTCACCCTCTGCTCCCCTCTCCCCATGTCCATAAGTCTGTTTCTCCATTGCTGCCCTGCAAATAAATTCTTCGGTACCATCTTTCTAGATTCCGCATATATGCATTAGTGTATATTTATCTTTCTCTTTCTGACTTACTTCATTCTGTATAATAGGCTCTAGGTTCATCCACCTCATTAGAACTGACTCAAATGTGTTCCTTTTATGGCTGAGTAATATTCCATTGTGTATATGTATTAGAAGTTTGTTATCCATTCATTTGGCAATGGACAGCTAGGTTGCTTCGCCATTCTAGGTTTTGTAAATAATGCTGCAATGAACATTGGGGTACATACGTCCTTTTCAATTTTGGTTTCCTCAGGATGTATGCCTAGGAGTGGGACTGCTGAATCATATAGTGGTTTTTTCCCGAGCTTGTAAAAGAATCTCCATACCCTCTTCCATAATGGTTGTATCAATTTACATTGCCAGCAGTGAAAGAGGGTTCCCTTTTCTCCACATCCTCTCCAGCATTTATTGTTTGTAGACTTTTTGATGATGGCTATTCTGACCAGTGTGAAGTGATATCTCATTGTAGTTTTGATTTGCATTTCTCTAATAATGAGCAATGTTGAGCATCTTTTCATGTGTTTGTTGGCCATCTGTATGTCTTCTTTGGAGAAATGTCTGTTTAGGTCTTTTTCCCACTTTTTGATTGGGTTGTTTGTTTTTCTGGTATTGAGTTGTATGAGCTGCTTGTATATTTTGGAGATTAATCCTTTGTCAGTTGTTTTATTTGCTATTATTTTCTCCCATTCTGAGGGTTGTCTTTTCACCTTGCTTATAGTTTCCTTTACTGTGCAAAATCTTTTAAGTTTAATCAGGTCCCACTTGTTTACTTTTGTTTTTATTTCCATTACTCTAGGAGGTGGGTCATAGAAGATCTTGCTTTGATTTATGTCATCGAGTGTTCTGCCTATGTTTTCCTCTGAGAGTTTTATAGTTTCTGGTCTTACATTTAGGTCTTTAATCCATTTTGAGTTTATCTTTGTGTATGGTGTGAGGAAGTGTTCTAATTTCATTCTTTTACATGTGGCTGTCCAGTTTTCCAAGTATCCCTTACTGGAGAGACTGTCTTTGCCCCATTGTATATTTTTACCTCCTTTGTCAAAAATAAGGTGGCCGTAGGTGCATGGGTTTATTTCTGGGCTGTCTGTCCTGTTCTGTCGGGCTGTATTTCTGTCTCTGTGCCAGCACCGCAATGTCCTGGTGCCTGCAGCTTTGTAGGATAATCTGAACTCAGGAAGGGTGCTCCCTCCAGCTCCATTCTTCTTTCTCAAGACTGCTTTGGCTATTCAGGGTCTTTTGTGTTTCCACATGAATTGTGAAATTTTTTGTTCTAGTTCTGTGAAAAATGCCATTGGTAATTTGATAGGGATTGCATTGAATCTGTAGATTGCATTTGGTAGTGTAGTCGTTTTCACATTGCTGATTTTTCCTGCCCAGGAACATGGAATGTCTCTCCATCTGCTTATGTTGTCTTTCATTTCTTTCATCAGTGTCATAATTTTCTGTATACAGTTCTTTTGTCTCCTTAAGTAGGTTTATTCCTAGATATTTTATTCTTTTTGTTGCAATGGTGAATGGGATTGATTCCTTAATTTCTCTTTCTGATTTTTCATTGTTAGTATATGGAAATGCAAGTGATTTCTGTGTATTGATTTTGTATCCTGTGACTTTGCTAAATTCACTGATTAGCTCTAGTAATTTTCTGATAGTATCTTTAGGGTTTTCTATGTATAGTATCCTGTCATCTGCAAACAGTGAGAGATTTACTTCTTCTTTTCCAATCTGGGTTCCTTTTATTTCTTTTTCTTCTCTGATTGCTGTAGCTAGGACTTCCAAAACTATGTTGAATAAGAGTGGTGAGAGTGGACACCCTTGTCTTGTTCCTGATCTTAGGGGGAATGCTTTCAGTTTTTCACCACTGAGAATAATGTTTGCTGAAGGCTTATCATATATGGCCTTTACTATGTTGAGGTAGGTTCTTTCTATGCCTGTTTTTTGAAGAGTTTTAATCATAAATGGGTGCTGAATTTTATCAAAGGCTTTTTCTGCATCTATTGAGATATCATATGGTTTTTATCTTTCAATTTGTTAATATGGTGTATCACATTGATTTGTGTATATTGAAGAATCCTTGCATCCCTGGAATAAACCCAACTTGATCATGGTGTATGAGCTTTTTAATGTGTTGTTGAATTCTGTTTGCTAGAATTTTGTTGAGGATTTTTGCATCTATGTTCATCAGTGATATTGGCCTGTAGTTTTTTTTTTTGTGTGTTATCTTTGTCTGGTTTTGGTATCAGGGTGATGGTGGCCTTGTAGAATGAGTTTGGAAGTGTTCCTTCCTCTGCAATTTTTTGAAAGAGTTTTAGAAGAATAGGCATTAGCTCTTCTCTAAATGTTTGATAGAATTCACCTGTGAAGCCATCTGGTCCTGGGCTTTTGTTTTGGGGGAGATTTTTTATCACAGTTTTGATTTCAGTGCTTGTAATTGGGTTGTTAATAATTTCTATTTCTTCCTGATTCAATCATGGAAGACTGAACTTTTCTAAGAATCTGTCCATTTCTTCCAGGTTATCCATTTTATTGCCATATAGTTGTTCATAATAGTCTCTTATAATCCTTTGTATTTCTGCATTGTCTGTTGTAACCTCTCCTTTTAATTTCTAATTTTGTTGATTTGATTCTTCTCATTTTTTCTTGATGAGTCTGGCTAAAAGTTTGTCAATTTTGTTTATCTTCTCAAAGAACCAGCTTTTAGTTTTATTAATCTTTACTATTGTTTCTTTCATTTCTTTTTCATTTATTTCTGCTCTGATCTTTATGATTTCTTTCCTTCTGCTAATTTTGGGGGTTTTTGTTCTTCTTTTTCCAGTTGTTTTAGGTGTAAAGTTAGGTTGTCCATTGATGTTTCTCTTGTTTCTAAAGGTAGGACTGTATTGCTATAAACTTCCCTCTTCGGACTGCTTTTGCTGCGTCCCGTAGGTTTTGACTTGTTGTGTTTTCCTTGTCATTTGTTTCTAGGAATTTTTTGATTGCCCTTTTGATTTCTTCAGTAACCTGTTCATTATTTAGAAATGTATTATTTAATCTCCATGTGTTTGTGTTTTTTACAGTTTTTTTTTTTTCCTTGTAATTGATATCTAGTCTCATAGCATTGTGGTCAGAAAAGATGCTTGATATGATTTCAATTTTCTTAAATTTACTGAGGTTTGATTTGTGACCCAAGATGTGGTCTATCCTGGAGAATGTTCCATGTGCACTTGAGAAGAAGGTGTATTCTTCTGCATTTGGATGGAATGTCCTGAAGATATCAAAGTCTCATCTAATGTATCATTTAAGACTTGTTTTTCCTTAGTAATTTTGTTTTGATGATCTGTCCATTGGTGTAAGTGGGGTGTTAAAGTCTCCTACTATTATTGTGTTACTGTCAATTTCTCCTTTTATGTCTGTTAGTGTTTGTCTTATGTATTGAGGTGCTCCTGTATTGGGTGCATCAGTTCAGTTCAGTTCAGTCGCTCAGTCGTGTCTGACTCTTTGCAGCCCCATGGACTGCAGCACTCCAGGCCTCCCTGTCCATCACCAACTCCCAGAGTTTACTCAACTCATGTCCATTGAGTTCGGTGATGCCATCCAACCATCTCATCCTCTGTCATCCCCTTCTCCTCCTGCCTTCAATCTTTCCCAGCATCAGGGTTTTTTCAAATGAGTCACATCAGGTGGCCAAAGTGTTGGAGTTTCAGATTCAACATAAGTCCTTGCAATGAACACCCAGGACTGATTTCCTTTAGAATGGACTGGTTGGATCTCCTTGCAGTCCAAGGGACTGTCAAGAGTCTTCTCCAACACCACAGTTCAAAAGCATCAATTCTTTGGCACTCAGCTTTCTTTATAGTCCAACTCTCACATCCATACATGACTACTGGAAAAAACTATAGCTTTGACTAGACGGACTTTTGTTGGCAAAGTAATGTCTCTGCTTTTTAATATGCTATGTTGGTCATAAATTTTCTTCCAAGGAACAAGTGTCTTTTAATTTCACGGCTGCAGTCACCAGCTGCGGTGATTTTGGAGCCCCCAAAAATTAAGTCTGCCACTGTTTTCACTGTTTCCCCATCTATTTGCCATGAAGTGATGGGCCAGATGCCATGATCTGGTGCATAGATATTTACAATTGTTATCTCTTCCTCTTGGATTGATCCCTTGGTCATTATTTAGTGTCCTCTTTATCTCTTGTAATCTTCTTTATTTTCAGGTCTATTTTGTCTGATATAAGGATTGCTTCTCCAGCTTTCTTTTGCTTTCCATTTGCATGGAATATATTTTTCCATCCTCTCACTTTTGGTCTATATGCATCTTTAGGTCTAAAGTGGCTTTCTTATAGACAGCATATATTTGGGTCTTGTTTTTTTATCCATTCAGTCAGTCTGTGTATTTTGGTTGGAGCATTTAATTCATTTACGTTTAAAGCAATCATTGATATATATGTTCCTATTGCGATTTTCTTCATTTTTGGAGGTTTGTTTTCATAGATCTCTTTTCTTCTCTTGTGTTTCCTGACTATATAAGTCCCTTTAACATTTGTTGTAAAGCTGGTTTGGTGGTGCTGAATTCTCTTAACTTTTGCTTGTCTGAAAAGCTTTTGATTTCTCCATCAATTTTGAATGAAATCCTTGCCAGGTAGAGTAATCTTGGTTGTAGATTTTTCCCTTTCAGTACTTTAAATATATCCTGCCATTCCCTTCTGGCCTGCAGAGTTTCTGCTGAAAGATCAGCTGTTAATTGTATGGGGTTTCCCTTGTATGTTGCTTGTTGCTTTTCCCTTGCTGCTTTTAATATTCTTTCTTTGTGTTTAATTTTTGTTAGTTTGGTGTGAGGCAGCGGGTGAACACAGGGTGAGGATGGAGAGCCCGCAGGTGGAGTTAGGGGCCACAGCTGTAGTTTTTCCCCTGGTGTCAGACACATCTGTCTGAGAAGCTGATGCTTTTGCACTGTGGTGTGTTTCTCCTTGGGTTTATCCTGTATGGGACTCTGCACCTCTTGGACTTGATTGACTATTTCCTTTTCTATGTTGGGGAAATTTTCAACTATAATCTCTTCAAAAATTTTCTCATACCCTTTCTTTTTCTCTTCTTCTTCTGGGACCCCTATAATTCAAATGTTGGCACATTTAATATTGTCCCAGAGGTCTCTGAGACTATTCTCAGTTCTTTTCATTCTTTTTACTTTATTCTGCTCTTCAGCAGTTATTTCCACCATTTTATCTTCCAGCTCACTGATCCGTTCTTCTGCTTCAGATATTCTGCTACTGATTCCTTCTAGAGTATGTTTAATTTCAGTAACTGTATTGTTTGTCTCTGTCTGTTTATTCTTTAATTCTTCTAGGTCTTTCTTAATTGATTCTTGTATTTTCTGTTTTCAAGGTTTTTGATCATCTTTACTATCATTCTTGTGAATTCTTTTTCAGGTGGTTTGCCTATTTCCCCTTCATTTATTTGGACGTCTGTGTTTCTAGTCTGTCCCTTCGTTTGTTCAGTACTTCTCTGCCTTTTCATTATTATTATTTTTTAAACTTGCTGTGTTTGAGGTCTCCCTTTCCCAGGCTTCAGGGTTGATTCTTTCTTCCTTTTGGTTTCTGCCCTCCTAAGGTTGGTCCAGTGGTTTGTGTAAGCTTCGCACAGGGTGAGATTTGTGCTGAGTTTTTTGCGTTTCCTCTGATGGGCAGGGCTGAGTGAGGTGGTAATCCTGTCTGCTGATGATTGGGTGTGTTTTTTGTCTTGTTTGTTGTTTGGATGAGGCATCCTGCACAGGGTACTACTGGTGGCCGCTTGATGCCGGGTCTTGTATTGACGTGGTTTCCTTTGTGGGAGTTCTCACTGTGTAATATGCCCGGGGTTAGTTCTCTGGTGGTCTCAGGTCCTGGAGTCAGTGCTCCCAGTCCAAAGGCTCAGGGCTTGATCTCTGGTCTCCTGTTGCTAGCGGATCCACATTTCATCTGGAAAGAATATAAATCTGATGATCTCACGTCAGGCCTAGCCCATCCACCCAGGGTTCAACATTCTGATGTGCTTCTCTATAAAAGCAGTGGAATCATCGTCTCCTGGGGTCCCTTTGAAGAGCCATGGTTCAGGCCAAGATGAAGGCCATGATCCTGGAAGACCGTACTGGTGCTGGAATAGGGAACCCGCAGCCATGGGGCTTGTGAACAGACAGCCAGAGCCAGGGAGAGAACACGGGGTGAGGATGGAGGGCCGGCAGGTGGAGTTAGGGGCCACACAGCTGCCGTTTCCCTGGTGTCAGACACACCTGTCTGAGAAGCTGATGCTTTCGAGCTGTGGTGTTGGAGAAGACTCTTGAGAGTCCCCTGGACTGCAAGGAGATCAAACCAGTCAATCCTAAAGGAAATCAATCCTGAATATTCATTGGAAGGACTGATGCTGAAGCTGAAGCTCCAATCCTTTGGCCACCTGATGTGAAGAACTGACTCATTAGAAAAGACCCTGATGCTGGGAAAGATTGAAGGCAGGATGCGGTGATTGGATGGCATCACCGACTCAGTGGACATGACTTTGAGGAAGCTCTGGGAGTTGGTGATGGACAGGGAAGCCTGACGTGCCGCAGTCCATGGGGTTGCAAAGAGTCGGACACGACTGAGCAACTGAACTGAACTGAACCGATAAGGAACCCTGTGTCCCTTTAGCAGGCACTCCACATTTCCTCCTCCTCTCAGATCCTGACAACTTCAGATTAAACTGCAGATTACTATCTCCATGAATTTGCCTACATTAATGATGCTGTTGTTCACTCAATTGTGTCTGACCCCGTGGACCCCATGGAGTTTGTGACTGAGTCGGTGATGCCATCCAACCATCTCATCCTCTGTCACCCCCTCTTCTCCTGCCTTCAATCTTTCCCAGCATCAGGGTCTTTTCCAGTGAGCTGGCTCTTCGCATCAGGTGGCCAAAGCATTGGAGTTTCAACTTCAGCATCAGTCCTTCCAATGAATAGCCAGGACTGACCTCCTTTAGGATGGACTGGTTGGATCTCCTTGCAGTCCAAGGGACACTCAAGAGTCTTCTCCACCACAGTTCAAAAGCATCAATTCTTCAGTGCTCAGCTTTCTTTATAGCCCAATAGCCTAACACAGGCTATATGGTTTTCATGGCCTGTGTTAAGAACTTATCTAAATGGCATCCTACAATATGTAGGTCTTTGTGTCTGTTTTTCTCGCTTAGCATAATGTGTTCAAGCTTCATCCATGCTATAGCATGTGTCAGTGTGTTATTCCTTTTCTGACTGGATAAAATTCCCTTGTATAGATATACATTTTGTTATCTTCATCAGTTGATAAGACATTTAAGTGGTTTCCACTTTTTGGGCTTATATTTTTATTAGAGAATTCAATCCACTTATATTTAGTGTAATTACTGATAAACAAGGACTTCCTTCTGCCAACTTTGCTACTTGTTTTCTATTTGTCTTAAGTATTTTTGTTCTGGGGAGGAGGGAATATATACATATATTTTTGACTATCTTATTGGTTGTTCTGTGTATTATGAGTAACATCTTAATTTATAATAATCTAGTCTGAATTAATATGCACAGTTTCAATAGCTTACAGAACTTGGCTCCTACTTGGTCCCATCCCCACCCCTGTGTGTTGTTTTTGTCACAGATCACAAGTGTGTGGGCCATGCAGTCCTCCCAGGGCCAGGGTCAGGGTGGGGAAGGGGAGGAGGGGCTTCCCTGATGCGCTTCCTTCATCATCTGACACCAAATCTCAACCCCACACAGGGTCACACACGTCCATGGCAAACAGCCCAGTGCCAAAAAGAAGGCAGGACGAAGCCAAAGCTGTCAGCACCCCCAGGACTGAAAGCCCTAATGGCTGCTTGTTTCTTCCCTCTGGTACCCAAGGATGAAGGCCTGGTTGTAATAAGGAGGCATTTATTTGGGGTTTGTTTGGAGTTTGCCACCCAGATCCAAGCACGGGAACTGTGTCCTGCAGCCTACAAGATGGGGGCTTAGAAAGGTAGCACATGGCTTGGTGGCATAAAATGCTTCCCAGGAACCCAGGTCGGAGCTGGAAGAAGTGAAGTGAGTGTGGGTGGGGACTTTGAAGCTGGCAGCTGCTCACAGGTGCTGCTGCGAAGAGGGATGGTGGTGTCCTTGAGTTTGACGCGCCTCAGAGACCTGCAAGCTCTCGGCGGTGCAGGACGTGTCTGACCCACATCCACACTGGCCGCCTGCTGCTCTGTGGGTGCCTGGACCACGTGTGTGCTCAGGCTCAGTTGCTTCAGTCGTGTCTGAGCCGCTGTGACCCCACGGGCTGCAGCCTGCCAGGCTTCTCTGTCCATGGGATCCTCCAGGCAAGAATACTGCAGCAGGTTGCCATTTCCTCCTCCAACCTGGACCATAGCTACTCCGTTTTTATTTTTTACAAAAACCATGCTAAATATGTCCCCTCCTCCCACCCCCCCTCCCCCTCTGCCTCCCCTCTCCCTCCCTCTGTGACCAGAGCTTGGGGTGTAAGAGTGTCTCAGCACCACGGCTCTGAAGACAGTTTAGCTCTGAAGACAGAAGGTCTTCAGAGACAGGTGGATGGTCCTGCCTGCAGGGCGGAGGAGAGAGAACTGTCGCCACAGCAACAGCTGAGCCTCCTGCAGCAGGGCTAGTCCAAAGGGGAGGAAAGACTGCATTTCCTAGTGAGGTGGTGTTTGCAGAGAACTGGGAGGTGGCAGCCGAAGCGGGGGCCTCCTCAGAGCCCAGCCGACTTGAGTCTCCAGGGCCTCGGCTCAGCAAGCATAGCTCCTCTCCCAGCACAGGTGCCCCAGGAACCCCCAGACCCACTGGGGGTGGAAAGCCGGTTCTCCCCGGGGCGGCGGGGCAGCCTTGGAGGCCTGGATCAGCTCAGGATCTCCGGGCCCAGGAGTCATCGGGAGCGGACTGCGGTGAAACCAAACACTCACGCACAGAACCAAAGGCAGAGAGCTGCCATGTCACAGGGGTGGCACAGGCTATGGAGGCCCCGAAGCCAGGAAATTAGAAAGAGCCCAGACCGCAGGAGGGGGCGAGGGTGGCGGGGGTGGGGGTGGGGGGTATAGGTTCCAGGCAGTGTGGAAGGTGCTGGCTCACACCAGAAACTTGCTCTGAGAGGGACCCAGAGTGACTGGTGTGCGTGGACCTGCGTCCCCCGCAAAGGCACATTCTACCTAACGTGGGCCGGCAGGTGCAACCTGTTTTGGAAGCGAGGGGGTCTCTGCAGATGTCAAGTTAAAACGAGCTCCTTAGGTGGGCTTGAGCCAACCTGACAGATATCCTTATGAGCAGAAGGGAACGTGGACACAGACACAGAGAAGCCACGCGGGGAGGGGGCCGGAGATAGGAAGGCCATGGCGGCAAGCCCAGGACTGCCCCAGGCCACCAGGCACATGGAAGCCAAAGGGTAGGAAGGGCCTGCCCTGGAGCCGCTAGGGGCCTTGACCTCTGGGCCCAGAGCTGAATGAGCGCCCCCTGCTGCATGGCTTTGATCGGGGCGGGGGGGTGCTGGCAGAGAGCTCACTCTCCTGTTGCCTTTCATCATCTTTATTCTTAATTTGTAGGGGCTTTGGGGAAATGAATATCTCTTGTAGTAGAAAACCCACCTCTGCCTTTCACCAGTCTGTTCCATTCCCCTTGCTTTTTTTTCTTCTGTTACTATGAAACTAGCACCTGCTTTGGCACAGCCTTGTGATGGAGTCACTTCTGCTTTTATCTGCCCCCTTCATCCTCTTGTTTCCTCAGCATTACTCGCCCCCTAAATGTGGGCTCTAGTGCCATCCAAAAGGACCCTCACCGGGTGAGAGGTAGACGGCAGGTGAGGAGCTGGTAGCTGCTTTTGGAAGTTTGGTACTTCCCTGTTTCCTGGGTTGCTATTGTAAGATTGCATTATTTTTTATTAAGAACAGTACTATCTGAGCAGATTTAAAGGACTCGGACAGACCTGGGAGCTGCAGGTGTGGAGCGTGCTGCTGGGCAGGACAGCAGGTCCTTCGGGGACCAGCGCACACAGAAGCCCCTCTTTCTCACTGCTAATGTTGTTTTGTACCATTTCATTGAGTCAAAAATCTTGAGAGCAAACCATCTTGACCTGGTGTGTCGGTTCCCTAGTGTAACCAAGCATGGTCCTGCTGGGCCTCGGGGAGGCCGCATCCCCGGCCTGCCTCTTGTTTATAGACAAGCTTCAGCCTCCTAGGCCTTCCCAGAATTCCAAAGAGCAAATTTAACTGAAGTGACAAAATGCACAAATAAAAACAGTCAACAAGACAAAATAAGAGTAGCTTAGATGTGAAGTCGAGGAACTTGAGTTCTTCCTCCAAGGCTGCAGGTGACACCGAGCCCTATCTCTGAGCGGTCATGCCCACACTGAACGCCCCACCAGGTGGGAGAGGTTATACATCCTGCCTACCAGGAAATGCACTGCAGACCCCAGGCCGCTTGGAACCAGAAAACTGATTGCTGAGATCCTGGAAACGTCCCCCAGCTGCCTCACCCCTCCCAATCAGGGAGCGTGCAGCGGCTCAGCAGGCGGCCTGCAGCCCCCGCCCGAGCTGCCCACTCTCCTTGGCGGGCTCCGTGCTGGGCGCCCGACAATAAGCTGCGCTGGGGCCGTGGATGGGCTCACCGGACGCGGGCTGGAGATTTGCTTCCGGAAGTCCAGGGTACCGTATGTGGGTAGCATAACAGTGAACCCACAAGCCAGGTGGCTTCTGACAGCACAGGTTTATTGTCCTGCAGTCAAGGAGGGCAGAGGCCTGAGATCAAGGTGGCTTCAGGGCCGCACTCCTTCTGCATTCTCCCAGGTAGGGTCCTTTGTGCCTCCTCCAGCTTCTGAGAGTCCCAGTTCCCTGGATAAACACTGCAGACTCCAGTCTCTGCCTCCATTGCCACACATGCTCTCATCTTTCTTGCCTTCCTATAAGAACACTGGTCATGTTGGACCAAGGGCCCACCCTATTCTGGTATGACTTCATCTTAACTGTATCTTCAATGACCCTGTCTCAAATTCAGGTCACTTCCCGAGTTCCTGGAGGTTAAAACGTCAGCATATCTCACTGCTGGGTGCAATTCAACCCCCAGTACCTGGTTGGGGTACTGCCGGAGGGCCTCTCACTTCATCAGCAGATCCATCTTCCTCCAGAGCTGTCCATCAGAGCTGGTGGAGATGCCCCCGGCCCCAGCCGAAGATACCAGGTGTGGAGAAGTCCAAGGGTGGGCACTGGCCAGCGACTCAGCACTGCAAGACGATCTGGGGGTCCACTGTTTGTACGCGCTTTCTATGCATGTAGGGTTGCCCCCGTGACTTTTGCTCACGTGCCCCTTCTGTGTTGATATCATCTATAATCATTATCATTATTAAAATCAAAGTCATTATTTTTAAAGGCACAGATAATTGTTTAAAACTTTATTTTTAAAACCCTCCAGCTCACTAACATACCCTTAAACTCAACTGTAAACAACAGCAATTTTTTGCTCATCGTTGCTCCTTGTATGCAAGATTTGCTTTTCTTTTCGCTTTAATGATTTCTTTCAGAGAGCTTGAGCGTTAAGTGGAATCCTTGTATGCCAGGAAACATGGCGTCTCCTGGCCGGTCCTGCATGATCCCTTGGCTGGGCATAGAATTCCAGCTGTTCCAGTGTTCTTTCCCCTCAGCATCTGGAGATGCCGCTCAGTGGTGCTGAGGAGAAGTCTGCTGCCAATGAGATCACTGTTCATCTGGGCTTTGATGTCTAGTGGCTTTTTTGACGGGACATGCTACCGCAACTCACCCATTCAAAAATATTAATCAAGCACTTCCTCTATGCTGGGGCCACTCCAGGGGCTGGGCACGTGGCCAGCGACAAGAAAGACAAAGCCGGACTCGTGGAACTGCGAGGCCACGGGGCACAGACCACAGATCCCATAATGCCAGGCGCTGACAGGGGCCAAGAAAGGCCAGGAAAGAGCAGTTCCAGGAGGAGATGGGGCGTGCGGGGTGTCGCTCTGCGGAGAGCCCTCGATGGTGCGGGCAGCAGAGCGTGCCGCAGGGGAGGGCGAGGGCTGCCCCCGCCCTCTGCTCTATTGCAGTTCGCCCCCTGCTCAGCCAGCGGCCCCTGCAGCCTGCTGGTCAGGGCTTAGGCTTTCCGAGGATCCAGCCCCTTTGGGTCCGGCTGCTTGCGCCGCCCAGCCCCTGCAGCGCTGCTGGAGCGTGGATGCTGCCACTCTTTGATTTGCCCTTCTTGCTTTCTTACCTCTTTATCCCCAAGTACTGGATTCCAAAAAAGCTCCTCTGTGTGCTTGTGCCACTAGCTCCTTGGCCGCTCAGCAACACTTTCCAATCAACCCAGCTTAACCTAAAAGAGAGTAATCTCCGCGGTAATGGATTCTTCCCCATGCCAAGCTGCTCTTGTTTTGCAGACAGAACTCCTCCTGCTGACACAGTGTTTAGGGCGTGGGGGTGGAGTTGGGTGCAGAGTAGCAGCCAGAATGCCAGCCCTTGCGGCGTGGGCATGCCCGCAACCCCAAGGGTCCCCAGCTGCTGGGTTCTGACCGTCTCTCCAAAGCTGCTCCCCCTGGCCCACCTGAAGGAAGACCCCTCAAGCTGGGGGAAGGCGCACAGAGACCGCTGACCTGGCACTCCTCGGGCCCTTCCTGCTCCAGGCTCCACGTTCCCTCGCCCCCCACCCCCAGCACAGACACCCTCTGAGCCACCCCGCAGTCTGTCTTGGTCAACTTACTCGCCCACCCAGGGATCCGCCTGCCTGCGGAGCCCTCTGTGCAGCTCCTGTTGCCTTCCCAGCCTTCCTCGGAGTTGGCCCTTCCCAGAAAGTGGCCTCCTGTTTCCACTACAGTCCATTCCGAGGGGCCCAGGCAGGCTGAGGACACAGGGCCTCCGACCAGGGGGCCAGCTTCTGGAGCTGGTGGACGGCAGGGCAGGTTTTGGCCAGAAGGGAGGAGGCTGGAAGAGGCCTCCAGCGCCGCTGGGCACCATGTGGTTGGTCTGCTGGGAGGGTGAGGGGCGCGGAAGCTTTCTCACCGAGCAGAAATTGCTTCTCCTCCTCCAACAGGAAGCTTGGGGTGGTGGTCCCTGGGGATGGCTGTGGCCATGACTCGGGAATGAACAGGGGGAGACCCTGGGTTCCCCCGCCCCCACCCCGTCAGGCGCAGGAGCGACTCCACAGCTCAGGGCAGCTGCTGTCTCCCTCCGGAAACCCTTGCTTGGAGGGTCAACAAAGCTTCCCCGGCTCCTTAGACCCTCACTTCCCCATTTCAAGCTTAGATTGTTCAGTGAGATGAGATCTGAGCCTTCTGCGCGGCACTGAGCACCCGAGGAACCAAGGCCACCAGACATGCTGACCACACGGGAGCCGGGGATGCCGCTGTCTTCCCCGCCCTGGGGGTGACACCAGTGGGCATCGGGGCTTGGGAGAGGGCCTCTTCCTCGGGTGGGCGGACGGGGACGGAGCACAGATGAGCCAGGGTCCGCCGGCTGCTCCCAGCAGAGCCCACATCCAGATGAAATCCCTGGAAAGTGCAGGCCTTTCATGCCGTCACCTCCAATCTCTGCTCCCGTTCTCAGCTCCTAGGTTCTGCTCAGATAAACTTTCGGTTTCCTTTCCAGATGGTTATCCGGCATTTCTGACACGTCCATGTCCACTTTCCTGAGTCCTGTGGAAAGCTGCTGTTGTCAGGAATGGAACATGGGCCCCAGGGCTCCGTGCCCATTTGGTTCTGGGGCCTCCGCTCGGCAGCAGGTGTGGCCAGGGGCTCATGGTTTCTGAGCCCGCTTCTCCGCTCGTGGTAGTGGAGGCCACAGTAGCACCTTCCTTGTGGGCAGCTGGGGGTTCAGGGATCTTAATTCCCTGACTGGAGATCAAACCTGTGCCCCCTGCAGTGGGAGTGTGGAGGACTGGACTGCCCGGGACATCCCCTCTTTGAGGGCTGGTGGGAGGATAAAGAGGGCTGAGAGAAGATGGGTGTTTGACAAGACTTTCTTTCAGGCAGCTGGAAGGTTAAAGTAGGTTGGTGGGAAATTCATCCCCACAAATTCGTCCCCACAGGTGGGGCATTGCTGTTGTTCAGTCATGTTGGACTCTGCGACCCCATGGACTGCAGCATGCCAGGCTTCCCTGTCCATCACCAGCTCCTGGAGCTTGTTCAAACTCATGTCCATCAAGTCAGTGATGCCATCCAACCATCTCATCCTCTGTCGTCCCCTTCTCCTCCTGCCTTCAATCTTTCCCAGCATCAGGGTCTTTTCCAGTGAGCTGGCTCTTCTGGCCAAAGCACTGGAGCTTCAGCATCAGTCCTTCCAATGAATATTCAGGACTGGTCTCCTTTAGGGTGGACTGGCTTGATCTCCCTGCAGTCCAAGGGACTCCTACAGTCTTCTGCAGCACCACAGTTCAGAAGCATCAGTTCTTTGGCTCTCGACCTTCTTTATGGTCCGACTGTCACATCCGTACATGACTACTGGAAAAGCCATAGTTTGACTATATGGACTTTTGTCGGCAAAGTGATGTCTCTGCTTTTTAATACACTGTCTAGGTTTGTCATAGCTTTTCTTCCAAGGAACAAGCATCTTTTAATTTCATGGCTGCAGTCACTGTCCATAGTGATTTTGGAGCCCAAGAAAATAAAATCTGCCACTGTTTCCATTTTTCCCTATCTATTTGCCATGAAGTGATGGGACTGGATGCCATGATCTTAGTTTTTTGAATGGAGCCAGGGGGAAGGAGACGGGAGGGGGTGAAATGGCGATGGAAAATGGAGGCTATGACCTCTTGCCTCTTCCTAGCCAGGGATTGGCAGTGGTGGGCAGGATGTGGTCATTTGACCCCTACTAGGCCCTATGTGGGGCCTACAGAGGACCAGGCTGACATGCTTGGGGGGCACAGTGCAGGGAGGGCAGGGAGGAGTGCTGCCTGCATTGGGTTGAAATACCAGCAGGAGTGTTCATAGGGTGGACTTGGAAAGGGCTTATTACCAAGCAGAACCTCACCTGCACCCTGAAGGGTCGGCCCTGAGGCTGCCCATCTTCTGCCTTTGGCCTGGTCTCCAGGGCCACCCGGTGACCCTCCCCAGTGTCTCTCCCACCCGCCAGCGAGCTGTGGACGAGCTCACTGGAGAGAACCACAGGGCCCTGTGGCACCCTGGGTCTGCATGTCCTCAGGCTGTGTCTGCAGTCTGTCTACTCCGGGACCTCTTTCTTGCACCTTCATCCTTTGCACTGGCCCTCATCATCTCTGTGCACGTCAGATTTTGCTGGCTAGAAAGTGGAATCAGCACAAGAAATATTTAATAAGACACTTAGATTATTCTGAATTAATGAACGAAATGGATCCCAACATGGCTTCAGTGCAGGCAGTGATGATCTTGCCAACAAGAGTCTGGAGGCTCTGGGGTTGATTAGTTTATTTGGTCAGCAAGGGCGGATCTTTGCACCAGCTCCTCTGGGATTCTCCTTAGCTCTTTCCTCACGGTCTCACTTTGGCTGCTACATCTCCTCCCATCACATTCTCCCTACCAGGTCGAAGGAAAATGGTGATGATTGATTTCCACCACCCGCCTTCCTTTAAAGAGATGAAACTTTCCCAAACACCACCTGCCTCCTAAACAGGCCTCCTCTCAGCTCTATTGGGCAGAACTAGGTCACGTGTTCTCCCCACCCCCACCAATTCCAGCAGAGGAAGGAGAGGGCCATGCCTGCTTTCCTCCAGTCAAGATTCATCCCCTGGGGATGGGCCTACTTTCTGTGAGCCCATTTCATCAGGAGACCAGGACAGTTGACATTTTATGTATTAGTATTTATTGCATTAGGCATAGAAGAAATAGCTGCTGGGGGAAAGAGCAGCAGTGTTTGCAATGGGAGGCAAGAAGTTCAAGCACCAGAAGCCAAAGTAGAAAACAGACTGTACGGTGGAAAATACTGACAGAAGGGTCGCGGTGCCAGCAAGCGGGGCTGACGTCTCCAAGGATGAGTGCGTGACAGCGAAAGGGCAAGTGTGTGGTGGGGACAGGCGTGGGTGCAGTGCCAGGACATCTACTGTTACCAGACAGCAGTCACCAGGCAGCCACTGCTAAGAAACAGCCACGGTGGTAATTAAAGGCCTGCTAGGCCAATGGTCAGGGGGGTGGTGGTCTTCAGGCAGCGAGGGAGGTAAAAGGCAGATCCCAGCCTTCACCCCGGAGCCCTCCTGCTCAGCCGGCCTCAGGCCAGTGGATGGGGGTGGGGGACAGGCTAGGGGCTCTGTCCTGCTGGGCTCCAGAGCCCTCGCCAATGCTGCCTGCTGGCCGGGCCCAGGCTGAGAGGCCGCAGTGAAGCGCTCCCCAGTCCTCACACTGGGACCGAAGGGCAGCAGCAGTTTGCCTGGTGGGCCGTGTGAGGGACCTGACCCCCTGCTGTTTGGAGGGCCTGAGGACCAGCTGGGTCCTGGGTGCCTGGCTCCCTCAGAGATGACAGCTGGACAGGGTCTGGGGACCTGGCTCCAAGGGCAGCACCAGCTGAGATCTGCCTCCTCAGCCCAGCCTGGGCACTAGTGGGAGGACCCAGACTGGGTGCTCGATGAAGACTCCTGGGCAGGGTGACCAGCCCTAGCAGGGACCACCTCCTCTTAGCCAGGACCTGGACCTTGGAGGGCGAAAGTTGAGCCTTGAGACCTTGTCTTTTCTTGTCAGAACAGAGGATGGCATTCATTTGGTAGAGATTTACAGGAACACTGTTACCTGACCATGACCTGACCTCAAGAACAAAGGATCTGACACCAAGAAGTTTGCAATGACTTACCATGCCTTCTCTCACTTTTCCCAGGAAAGGGCTTTGCTGAAACCTTTGGGAAGTTTGGGGTTTTTAAGGTGGGAGCCACGCGTCTCCTCGCATCGTGCAGCAATAAACCTTTATCTGCTCCAGATTCCGAGGATTGGGTACCGTTTGGCCTCGCTGTGTCAGGGGCACACAGACTCACCTGCACAGGAGTGCTGGGATCCGTCTAGGGAGCACACACCGGGCCTGACCAGATGGGCCACCCATTTGTTTCCTCTGCTGCCCTGGACTCTCTGGTGTGAGCCCCCGCCCCTCTTCCCAGCATCTTACCTCCTCTATCCTTCTCCACACCTCCTGCAGCCCATCCCCCTGCACACCACCTCTCTTTCGCTGACCACCTCTCCTCCATCCGCTATCAGACGCTGTCAGAAGCTGAGACACCAAAGGGAGCCGTTGGAGAGTCAGGATCCAGGCAGGTTCAGTGTCACCATGGCACCCCTGGAGCGCTCTCCACCGCCCGGCTCTCAGGTGCACCGCCCCGCCCCCCAGGGCCCCAGGGCACTCGCGGGGAGCGGGGCGGGGCCGGATCTGGAGGGAGAAGGCGAGAACCGCCCCACAATTGGCCCGCGGCGTGCAGCGGCGGAATCCGCCTGGCGATTGGCCGGCGGGGCGCGTGACGTCACAGAGAGGCGGGGTGACGCACAGGCGGGTATAAATGCGGGGCACCGCCCAGTCTCCAGGAGAGAGGAGAGCCGAGATGGCGGTTTTGCTGCAGCGGGGCTGTTGCTGCTTCTCCTCCTCGCCACCTCTTCGGCCGCCCTTCTGGCGACCAGTGTCCATTCTTCCTGGCCCGGGTCCCTGGCCCATACCATGCACTCCACGTTCATGCTCGCGGCAGCTTTCGCTCCTCTCTGCGGGCTTGCGAGTCCGCGCACCCGCTCGCGGCGGCTGGCACACCCGCTCCCGCCGACAGAGCTGGCCCGACTCCTCTCCTTGGTGTTCCCCTCCCGCAGCGGGAGATCGGGCGCCGAGAACTGGAGCACAGGGGACCCCCAGACCTCCGGGGTCGCACGCCGGCTCCGCACACGCCAGCGGAGCGACCCGAAACGCGCCTGGCCTCCAGCTCCGCGCTGAGCAGAGGGCAGCCTCCAACCCCAACTCTGAGGCTCCTCGACCTTGGAGCAGCACTGTACAACAGGTTCAGGTGTTGTAGCCACGCGTTCCGGAAAACCAGTGGTGGAGTGCAGTTTATTACACCGGCAGGCCCAAGGCAGAGTCTCCTCTTAGCCAAAGACCCCAACCAGTTTTTGTGAAAACTGTAGATACACTAAGTGTCCGTGCGCAAAGCCACCTCCCCAAATTCCTTAAAACTAGTCTGGAAAAGGTAAATAGAGATACCATCGAGGTTAACCCATGATTCATATGTCATAAGCCTAGATAGTTAAACAGTGGACATTTATCAATAGGCCTGTGGTCATACCCTGATAAGCATAATGGGATTTATGACTTTGTTCTGTTACAGAGATAATTAGCATATTCTTTTAGGCGAGGAGAGTCTAGGTACAAGTCCTGAGGCTCCTTCATCCAGGGGGGATCTGGTTTTCCATTGGTATGCCATTTCCATAGATACTGGGCATATGGCTCAAAGTCCACAGTCCGGCCCAAGATGGGGTCCTGCTTTCAAGATAGAGCCTGTTATGTTTCCTCCTTCACAGGGTCTCCATCTGGGACTTCCTGCTCCACCAAGGACAGCCGCTGACTCATAGGGAGAGTTCCCAGGACTCCTGCCCATGGCCAGCAAACCTCTCAGTGGGCTCCTTGCAGAGCAGAGGGGCAGCCACAGACCAGCGGTCACAGGCTCTTGTGTCGTGACCCACCCAGGAACCTTAAAACCAAGGTCCCCTTGGACTCAAGCCAGGCAAAGGTCATTCACTAATGCACACTGGGATTCCCCTGGCCCCCGCTGAGCCTGGGGGCCCTACACCTCATCTTACTGCGCCTGAGTGTCCTCCCTTGGCTGGACAAGCCTCATCCCACGGACAGCCATTCCGCAACATCTGGGCAGTTGCATGTTCTCCATCCAGGGTCCTCACCTTGGATGCCCCGCTGAGTAGGAGACTGCCACTCACCAGCACCAAGAGGCTCTTGGGTGCCTGGCAACTTGGGGAACCAAAGTCCCAAGGTCTCTGGCCTAGTCTCCTCCCAGGACAAGGGGCCACCTTCATATCCAGCTGAGAGTGTCCCTGCAGACCCCTGCCCACCACCCACCAAGCTACCTGCAGTTGAGGCCCCTCTCAGCCAAGGGCCATCCAGGAGGAGCAGACAGAAGCACATAGACCCTCATCTTCTCGTGGACCATGAAGCTGGGGTCTGCGCTGAGCACTCCCTGGTCAGCAGAGAGCAACAGTCCCCTCACAGTAAGAGCCCCCCAAAACACTATCTGCCTGCACGGCCTCCTTCCAACCTCTCTGCACCTGACTGTGCCTTTGGTGGGGGGCTGCCCCTGGCCTGCCCTCAGAATGCCACGTGTGCTCGCCCACCTGCATTCTCCAGCCCCTTTGTTCCCAGGATGGGCTCCCCACTCAGCCAGGGGAAACCTCCCGCCCGCAAAGAGGCCTGCCTGCATCTCCTCAGCCCTGCAGACCCTCCCTCCAGGACTTCCAGCACTGACCCTTCACCCCCTCAAGGGCAGTGGCCAGCCCCAAGCCCCCTCATTCAGGACGCCACCCACGTGCACGCCGGAAACCCAGCCCGGAGCTTCCCCTTCATGTCCCTCGAGTCCTGGTCTGCCTGTGGCCCTCGGCGCCTCTGTTGGTCCCAATGGAGCTGGCTGGAAGGGACTGCTACCTGGTGGAAGAGAAATACCTCATCCCTGTCATTGTGCGCCCCACCTCTGAGCGCTCCTCCCAGAAGCAGCGCCCAGAGCCTGCAGAGTGTGAGAAGAGAGGCCTCGGAATCCTCCTGAAGCCGCCAGGCAACCTTGGCCCCCACCAGCTCCCTGTCGCCCCGGGGACACCCCAACCCCCAGAAAGGGAAGGGCCGGCTCCGGCAGCCCGTTATCACCGGCAGCAGTTCAATCACTTGGCGAGGCCGGCGGGAGACGGGAAATGGGGAGGGAAGAGCCACCTGGATCCAAAGAAGCAAGGCATCCTCACCCAGGCGGGAGCACCCCGAGACCACTGGCCCAGGCGGGCCTCGGCCTTCCACCACCGAGGCCGGGTAGGTGGCTGTCTGTGCAGGCGCTGGTGGTGGCTCTGTCGCTGGGAGACAGGCTTGGAAACGCCAGCGCCTCGTGGCCTGCGCTTGGAGCTGTGCAGGGTGTGGTTCCCCTGGTGGGTCTCAGTGCTGAGGTGCTGATGGGCCGCGGGCCTGGAGACCTCTGGCCTGGGCCCAGGTTTAGCTGGCTCTTCTGGTGCTGTGTCAGCTGGGGTGTCTTGATCTCCTGGAGAGTCCTCCCTAGAGGGTGAGAGGGATGCCCTGCCTTCGAGCAGGAGAAGCTGGAAGAGCTGTCAAGTGGAGTAGCTGATGCTAAGCAGGCCCCCCGCCATGGCCTTGTCCCGGCGGCGCCCCAGGCCCCCAGGCCTCAGGCCCCAGCACAGAGGACTTGTTGGCTGGGCTGAGGCTGTTCAGGGACGGGTCCTCCCACCTGGAGGAGGAGGTGGAGGCGTTCCAAGAACACGCTGAGCACCTGGGGCGGCAGGAGGCGCGGGTTCGAGAGCTGGAGGCCTTCTTCCTCACAGTCTGGAGCTTCCTGGAAGCCTGTGCCCCAGGACAGGGTCACAGTACGAAGGCCGGTCATCCGTGTGCCGCCCCCAACCCCAGGAAGGAGGCCTGGAAGCGGGGGCGAAGCTGGCCTGACCTTCACCATGAGTTCTGAATAAATAGTTGTGTTAGAAGGCAATGTCCCGTGATGGTGGCGTCAGGATTGCGGGCTGCTCCAGCCCACACGTGTCCTCACCCTCCAGCCAGCCGGGTCCAGATGGGTCTGAACTGCAGATCCCCCAGGCTCACAGCCAGTGCTGGGGCCACTCTGATGGGAGGGAAGCCAGCAGAGGGGGGCCGCATCCAGGGATTCCAACAGAGACCCTTTCTGGCAGAGGCATCCCAGCCAGTTGGTGGCAGAACTTGGGTTTGGACCTCGACGCTGTGGCAGCAGGTGCCAGGCTAACGCAGACCTCCAGGGAGCAAATGTGGGGGGGGGTGTGGCGCAGCGACGCCAGGCTGAAGATGGGTCGGGGCACCGGCTGCTCTGGGTTAGTGGGGACAGAACACGGGGGCGCTGCGGCTCGGACAGCTCGCTCTCAGTGCCCCCAGGGGCGGGGCCCAAGGCAGTCCCAAGACGGAGGGTGGTTGAGGGTTGGGGGAGCTGCTGGGCTGTCCACTCAGCCCAGCCTCCAGGCCTGGGACGGAAGGAGCTTGGAGCCCAGGGGAGCTGCAGCCTGGCCAGGTGTCCGCATGGTGACGGAGCATGGTGGGCCCGCGGCTTGAGGCCTCACCCCCCCCCATCAGGGGTCTCTGTCATGGGCACAGAGTCTGTGGGCTCATGGCTTCCGTTCATTCTCCAGAACTGATGAGGTATGGCTGTGGACGGTCTCGGCAGCAACAGCCAAACGTCCTGACCCGCTGACTCTGGTCCCTCCAGCTGCGCACCAGGACCTATCTTTCCGAGAGGACTGGGCGGTCTGGTAGCTCTGAGGCCCGGCCCCCGCCACCCTCCAGGACTCACCTCTGATGGCACAGTGGGCGGGGCCACATTGAATCGGGTTCTCTGGGCAGCTCTTTGGGGTTCCCCTGGGAGCGATTGCTGGGTCCGGTGTCACTTGCTGAGCAGCCGCCAGCCTGGTTTCCATAGCAGCGGCCCTGTGTCTTTCCCGCTTGCAAAGTGGGCGGGCTCCGGCTTGTCCACACCTTCACTGACACTTGTTACTTTGTTTTTGGATGATTTTGTCTTTTTCTGGCTTTGGATTCTGTTCCTGGCAACTGGAGGTCAGGCTTCTTTATCTACTCATCCTTCAGCTGCATGGATGTAGGACACGTCTACAGGAGAAAAGCAGGCACGTTTTATTTACTAATAACAAAATTCTACATGGGCGTGGGGGTCCTCACAGAACAGTGCCCTGAGAGGTGCTGAGGACTAGGTGTTACTAAGTAGATGGAACAGAAGAGTGGCGATTTGGGGAAAGAAGTGGAAGGATCCGTGGCGGGGGGTTTCAACGTGTCTATGCACATCTGCTTGCTGAGTCCTCGCCCAGTCACCCCTCTCTGGTCCCTCTCGCTGCAGGAGGCTGTCCTCCACACGGGCTCTCACCTCTGCTTCCAGAAAGACAATGGCCATGAGACCGCCCTTCCTGCACCTGCCGTGTCTCGAGTGCCTTTAACACAGAAGAGCTCAAGCGCGACCCGCACTGCTTGGAGCGGCACGGCTGAGCCCGCCCCAGCGGTGCTGAGCGTTCTTTGCTGTCCTGGTCGCTGTTCCTCTGTCTTTTTTGGAGAAATGTCACTTCGGTCTGTCCTTGTCACCAAGTCGAAAGAGCTCTTTTGTATTCTAGACACCAAATCCGCGATTTGCAGGTGTTTCCCCCATTCTGTAGGTTGCCATCTCCCTTTCTTGATGGTGTCCTTTGATGCACAAAAGTTTTAAGTTTTGATGAAGTGTAATCTTTGTATTCTTACATTTTGCTGTTTGGCGTCATATCTAGGCATCATGACCGAGCTGAGTCCTCGGTCTCTTAAGGGAGGCTTTGCCCCGGCCTCTGTCCCACGCTCCCTGCTCCAAAGCTGCGCCTTGGTTTCCACGCATCCTGCCACACGGCAGCGGGCACACGGACGTGCCTCGGGTCTGCTCTCTGTCCTCCCACTTCCACTTCTGTGGCCACCTCGCCCTCTTCCTCTGTCACCGGCCCCCAGCCTCCCCCCGGCTTGTGGGGAACAGGCGCCAGGACAGCTGCAGGGTGGGTGATGGGGCTCCTAGGCTGTGGGCATCTGCAGTAGGGCCTGGGGGGCAGGGCAGGCATGGCCTGAGATGGACGCCAAGGACCACGCTGTCTGATGTGCCTCCATTTGGCAGCGAGAGTGCAAACCATGCTGGACGCAGGGTCACTTTCCCAGCAGGAAAGGGCTGTATAAGTTGAATTAACCATCAGTACAGCAGGGCCTGGGATTCCCAGGTAGCTCAGCTGGTAAAGAATCTGCCTGAAGTGCAGGAGACCCTGGTTTGATTCCTGGGTCAGGAAGATCCTCTGGAGAAGGGATAGGCTACCCACTCCAGTATTCCTGGGCTTCTCTGGTGGCTCAGACGGTAAAGAATCTGCCTGCAATGCGGGAGACATGGGTTCGATCTCTGGGTTGAGAAGATCCCCTGGAGGAGGGCATGGCATCCCGCTCCAGAGTTCTTGCCTGGAGAATCCCATGGGCAGAGGAGCCTGGCAGGCTACAGTCTATGGGGTCGCAGAGAGTGGCGTGACTAAAGCGACTAAGCGTGCATGCACAGATAGGAGGGCTTACATGGAGACAGGAGGGGGGGGACCTGGGAGATTTATTTTGTGAGCTCACCTCTTTCCTTCTTTGTCTCATTATATTCTCTATAAAGAAATTTAAAATTACTGTTAGTGCTCTAAAGAGATTTTCTCAGTAAAATTCTGCATGTGAGCTAAAGTGGATAAAATAAACAGACCTGTCAGAGTGCATTTAGCATGAAAATATCATCAGAAAGGCTCCCTGGTGGCTCCCAGGTTAAGGGTCTGCTTGTCAATGCAGGAGACACTAGTTGGATTCCACACCCCGCAGGATCCTACATGCCGCAGAGCAGCTAAGCCCGCGTGTTACGACTACTGAGCGTGCGCACTCTAGGGCCTCAGGCTGCACCTTCTGAGCCCACACGCCCGGAGCCTGTGCTCTGCAATAAGAGAACCCACTACCGTGAGAAGGCTGAGCACCTCGGTGACGAGCAGCCGGCAATTGCCCTTAAGCACTAATGAAGACCCAGCACAGCCTAAAACAAAAACAAAAACCAGGAGTCAGAGTGTGAAATGTGGAAAACCTAGAATGAATAATTACCCCTAGAAAGCAAAAGGGGTATCCAACTGCAGATGATAATAAATTTAGTTTTATTGTACTCTAGAAAACCATTTTTTAAAGGACTTTTCCAGGTGGTTCAGTGGCTAAGACTTCGAGCTCCCAATGGAGGGAACCTGGGTTCGATCCCTGGTCTGGGAGCAAGATCTCACATGCTGCAACCAAGAGCTGATGCAGCCAAATAAATAAACACTAAATAAAAACGGGAAAATCGTTAAAGCCAAATCCTTCCTAAATGCGCTGGACAAGGCGGGGCTCCGACATCACAGCTCCCGGTGGGGGGATCCCAGGGGGGATGCTGACAGCAGGGGTGGGGTGGGGGGTTTGATGACAGAACATGAGGGGTATTCGTGGCGGGGTTGGGGGGGTGACGGGGGGTGCGTGGGAATCTCTATATCTTCCTCTCAGTTTTGCTCTGAACCTAAAACTGCTCTTAAACATTTTTTTAAAAGTAAAAGTGATGTTAGGTTGAACTCCCAAAGAAATTGTTGATATTTTTCAATTTCTGATCTATAAAAGCAGTAGATTGCCGTATATATGTTTGCCAATTAAAATAGAGTTTGGTCTTTAAAAAGTACACAAACATCTGGAAGGCATGTCCTTTTGTTAGAATGGAAAACAAGACAACAAGAACTATTGGGAACGAGGAGCGAGTTAATAGCAGCTGTGGGTCACGGGGGCTTCTGTGAGCACTTCTGCCCATCTGTGTTCTGCACGCATGCTTGGTCACTTCAGGCGTGTCTGACTCTTTGCCACCCTGTGGACTGTAGCCTGCCAGGCTCCTCCGTCCATGAGGATTGTGAGCACTTGTGTTCTAGCAGCAATTGAAGTGAGTGACCGTCCAGGAAAGCGAGCCTCTGGGTGGAATGTCTATAAGGGTCTCTGACTGTCCACCTGGGCTGGATGCAGTAAGGCCATCCTCCCCAGGAGGACTGAGACACCGGCAGGCCACACAAAGGGCAAGGACAACGTTCCGTGGCCCAAAGACAGACTGACCTGAGGCAGGAACAGGAAGCTAGGAGATTTCTGCAGACCACCGCTCTCAGCCCCCTCCTCATCCCCGCCCCCACTGCCAGCCCAGGACACACATGTTCAGCCTACAGCACCCACAGAGGCCTGAACAGTGGGGAAGCAATGCCATGGTCATGATTTAGAGGACTTGGTATCTTTAAGATGTCAGTTCAGTTCAGTTCAGTCGCTCAGTCATGTCCGACTCTCTGTGACCCCATGGACTGCAGCAAGCCAGGCTTCCCTGTCCATCACCAACTCCCAGAGCTTTACTCAAACTCATGTCCATTGAGTCAGTGATGCCATCCAACCATCTCATCCTCTGTCATCCCCTTCTCCTCCTGCTCTCAATCTTTCCCAGCATCAGGGCCTTTTCCAATGAGTCAGCTCTTCACATCAGGTGGCCAAAGTATTGGAGCTTCAGCTTCAGCATCAGTCCTTCCAATGAATATTCAGGATTGATTTCCTTTAGGATTGACTGGTTTGATCTCCTTGCTGCCTGAGGGACTCTCAAGAGTCTTCTCCAACACCACAGTTCAAAAGCATCAATTCTTCGGTGCTTAGCTTTCTTTATAGTCCAACTCTCACATCCATACATGACTATTGGAAAAACCATAGCTTTGACTAGATGGACCTTTGTTGGCAAAGTGATGTCTCTGCTTTCTAATATGCTGTCTAGGTTGGTCATAGCTTTTCTTCCAAGAAGTAAGCGTCTTTTAATTTCATGGCTGCAATCACCATCTGCAGTGATTTTGGAGCCCAGAAAAATAAAGTCAGCCACTGTTTCTACTGTTTCCACATCTATTTGCCATGAAGTGATGGGACCAGATGCCATGATCTTAGTTTTCTGAATGTTGAGCTTTAAGCCAGCTTTTTCACTCTCCTCTTTCACCTTCATCAAGAAGCTCTTTAGTTCCTCTTTGCTTTCTTCATAAGGGTGGTGTCATCTGCATATCTGAGGCTATTGATATTTCTCCCGGCAATCTTGATTCCAGCTTATGCTTCATCCAGCCCAGCATTTCACATGATGTACTCTGCATATAAGTTAAATAAGCAGGTGACAATATACAGCCTTGACTACTCCTTTCCCAATTTGGAACCAGTCCATTGTTCCATGTCTGGTTCTAACTGTTGCTTCCTGACCTGCATACAGGTTTCTCAGGAGGCAGGTAAGGTGGTCTGGTATTCCTGTCTCTTTAAGAATTTTCCACAGTTTGTTGTGATCCACACAGTCAAAGGCTTTGGTGTAGTCAATAAAGCAGAAGTAGATGTATTTTTTCTGGAACTCTCTTGCTTTTTCTATGATCCAATGGATGTTGGCAATTTGATCTCTGGTTCCTCTGCCTTTTCTAAATCCAACTTGAACATCTGGAAGTTCTCAGTTCACGTACTGTTGAAGCCTGGCTTGGAGAATTTTGAGTATTATTTTGCCAGTGTGTAGATGAGTACGATTGTGCGGTAGTTTGAACATTCTTTGGCATTGCCTTTCTTTGAGATTAGAATGAAAACTGAAAAAAAAAAAAAGAATGAAAACTGACCTTTTCCAATCCTGTGGCCACTGCTGAGTGTTCCAAATTTGCTGGCATATTGAGTGCAGCACTTTCAAAGCATCATCTTTTAGGATTTGAAATAGCTCAGCTGAATTCCATCACCTTCACTAGCTTTGTTCATAGTGATGATTCCTAAGGCCCACTTGACTTCGCATCCCAGGATGTCTGGCTCTAGGTAAGTGAACACACCATTGTGGTTATCTGGGTCATGAAGATCTTTTTTTGTATAAGATATCATTTGTCCCCAAGACTCACGTATAAATTCAATGCCTGTTAATCAAACCCCCAACAGGACTTTTTTTTTTTAAAAGCAATTGGCAAACTTACTCTAAAATTTAAATGGAAACAGAAAGGGTCTAAAACAGCGCAGACAACCCCCCTAAAGAGTAGCTGCTGTGACTCGTTTCAGGCCGGCTGACGGGGTCTCTGCTGCTCCGGCTCGTCTCCGTCATGCTGGGCGACGGCTACGCTCTGGTTTGGTGCACAGGCTTCTCGCTGCGGCGGCGGCTCTTGTTGAGAAGCTCGGGATCTGGGGCACTCGGGCTTCAGGAGTCCTGGCTTCCAGGCTCCAGAGCACCAGCTCAGTAGTTGCGGGGCAGAAACTTAGTTGCTCCACAACATGTGCAGTCTTCCTGGATCAGGAATCAACCCCAGGTCTCCTGCGTTGGCAGGGGAATTCTTTACCTCTGAGCCACCTAAAGTAGCCAAGCCATCTTGATGAAAAAAGGCCTGCACTCTGTGATTTCAGGACTTATTTATAACAAAGCTGCAGAAATCAGGACAGCGTGGTTTGCTGTAGGGATAGACCAAGTGGTCAGTGGAACTCAATAAAGAGTCCAGGAATAGGCCAGCACAAAAGCAATAAATTGACTTTACATGAAGCTGTCAGTGCAATTCCATGGGGAAAGGGAAACATTTTTAAATGCACAGGGCGGAACACCCTCCCCCGATGCCCCACCCTGTGTCTGTATGCAATGAGCACTGGCTGCTGCGTCACAGATTGCAAATTAATTCAAGGTGGAACAGAAGCCTTGATGTGAAAACTAAAGTCATCCAGCTTCCAGAGTTAGGATATTTAATCTCTCAGATAGTCAAATGTTTCTAAATAAGAAACAAAAACCATGCTCCATAAAAGAAAAAAAAAGATACATTAAACTTCATTAATTAACATTATCTGCTGGCTGAAAGGCAATTTCAGTAAATAGTAAAGCCAAGCAGATTGGGAGGAAAATATCACAAAACATGTTTCTGGGAAAAGGCTTGTGTCCAGAATTTAAGAAGAACTTCAAAGAACTTGGGCAAGTCAACGATGAAAACACGAATGGCATTTTAAACAGAAGCAAGCCATTTGAGCAGCCAGTTTACGTAAGTACACGCATGAGTCCAGGAGCAGGGCGTGGCCACCACTCGGGTCGTCTTGCCTGGAGAGTCTCACGGACAGAGGAGCCTGGGGGGGCTACAGTCCACAGGGTCACACAGAGCCAGACGATGGAAGCGAGCTAGCAAGCTCACACGCTACGTTTGCTATGGATAGACAATCGTCATATGGAAAGATGCTCACTGTCATGAGTCAGGTGAGAAGTAAATTTAAACCACATGCATTAAAACAACTAAAACTGAAAAGGCACATATTGGGAACTGGAACTGTCTGCTGCTGGTGGGATTAGATGTTGGGACAGTCACTTTGAAAAGCAGTTCAGCAGTTTCTGATAAAGTTAACCCTCCTCTCCCAACATCTCACATGTACAGATGTGAGAACTGGACAATAAAGAAAGCTTAGTGCTGAAGAATTGATGTTTTATAACTGTGGTGCTGGAGAAGACTCTTGAGAGTCCCTTGGACTGCAAGGAGATCCAACCAGTCCATCCTAAAGGAGATCAGTCCTGGGTGTTCATTGGAAGGACTGATGCTGAAGCTGAAGCTCCAATACTTTGGCCACCTGATGTGAAGAGCTGACTCATTGGAAAAGACCCTGATACTGGGAGAGATTGAAGGCGGGAGGACAAGGGGATGATGGAGGATGAAATGGTTGGATGGCATCACCGACTCAGTGGACATGAGTTTGAACAAATTCTGGGAGATGGTGAGGGACAGGGAGGCCAGGTGTGCTATAGTTCATGGGGTCGCGAAGAGTCAGGCATGACTGAACAATGAACAACCCAACACCCCAGCAGTGACCCAGCAACCCCCTCCCCGACACGCTCCCAGAGGGCTGAGCGCTGGGACACAGCAGTGCTCGGCGGGGACGTCCAACTGGAAAGAGCCCAAACACCCGCCTCACCAGGACGGATGGACGCGCCACGTGCTGGCAACACGAGGGGGTGACCTGCCGGCTGATGGACTGTGTGGACCTCGCCTGCCTGCTTGATGGTAGAAGCCAGGTGAGAACGTCCATGTGTCATGTGGGTCCGTCTGATGGACAGATTGGGTGGAAGGCAGGGCTGCTCATTTCCAGAAGTTTCTGCTCTTCTGTCGTTCCTATAGTTCCTTTTATTAGCGGTTTCCCTGTTGTAATTTCTTACTTTCCATATTTCTATCATTTTGGTTTTTTCTTTAAAAAGAGTGTGGTCAGCTAGTAGAATTATCTATTTTATTTTTTGAACAACCATATTCTGCATTTATATATTGCTTCTACTGTTGTAAAAATTTCTAACTTTTTAATTTTTTCTTTGTTATTTCTTCTTTCTGCTGCTTCCTCTTACTGTTATCTTGTCTAAAAAATACAGTTCATAGATTATTCTTTCTTTCTTTTGTAATTAATACAACTTTTTCATTGAATGAAAGGGTCTTTAGTGCTTCACTCTTTCTCCTCCCCACTTCCCTGTCCCCACTGGTAACCACTGGTTTGTTCTCTTTATCTGTGAGTCTGTTTGTCATATATATTTGCTTGTTTTCTTCTTTAGACTCCACACATAAGTGATATCATACAGTATTTGTCTTTCTCTTAGCAAATTGTTGCAAATGGCAGAAATTTCATTCTTTTTTATGGCTAATATTCCATTGTGGGCTTCCCAGGTGGTGCTAGTGGTGAAGGCCCCACCTGCGAAATGCAGGAGATGTAAGAGATATGGGTTCGATCCTTGAGTCAGGAAGATCCCCTGGAGGAGGGCATGGCAACCCACTCTGGTATTCTTGCCTGGAGAATCCCATGGACAGAGGAGCCTGGCGGGCTGCAGTCCATGGGGTCACAAAGAGTTGGACACGACTGAGCGAGTTAGCACGCACATCACATGCCAATGTTCTATTGTATGTGTAACCTGAATCTTTTTTACCCATTCATCTGTCGATGGACACTCACGTTTCTTCCATGTCTTGGCTACTGTAAATAGTGCTGCTGTGAACATTGGGGTGCATGTATCTTTTTTAAAAATGCATCTCACACTTGCTGCTTATTGAACCTATCATGCTTCATGTAAATGCAGATAACTTCAATTTTTTATTTTTACTTAAAAATATTTATTTATTTATTTGGCTCTGCCAGGTCTCAATTACGTTATTCAAGATCTTTAGTTGCAGCATTTGGAACCTTGTTCCCTGACCAGGGATCAAACAGCGGCCCCCTGCATTGGGAGCGAGGAGTCTTAGCCTCTAGACCATCAGGGAAGTCCTGGGGTGCATGCATGTTTCTGAATTAATGTTTTTGTTTTGCTCAGATAGATACCGAGGAGTGGAATTGCTGGATCATATGTCAATCTACTTTTAGTTTTTGAGGCCAAATTCTTTGACACAGCAGCTGCAGCAGTTCACACTCCCAGCAGAAGCCCGCAGAGACTCCTTCTCCTCCAAGTCCTCCCAAGTGTCTGCTATCTGTGCTCTTTTTCTAACAGCCGTTCTCACAGGTGTGAGGTGCTATCTCACTGCGGTTGAATCTTAATGCAACTTTTTAAAGCTGAGAATTCACTGTGCTCATTTTTCCTTTTTCAATGTTCTCTAGAAATTCCATGCTCTGCTCCTAGCTCCTCCTTGGCTCCAGAGACGGGCTTTGCTGTTTCAGGGGTGAATGCACTTTCTCTCCTAGTTTGGGTGCAGCATGAGCAAGAAAGCCGAGGGTCCTGGTCTCCTTAGCAACCTGCTGGAGTGGGCGGCCGTCTCCCCGCCTCTGCTATGAGCGCCGGGACTATCTGAGGGGCTTGGCTGCTGAGAGTTAGGGACAGGGTGCCGCTGTGCCCCTGCTGTGATCCCAAGGAAGGAGAAAACCCTGTCCATGGTGACCTTGCACCCACCTTGCACCTGCTCTCCACCCTGGGTGCTGTTTTCTCCTTCCCAACACCCACTTCCCAAATTAAACCCGGGGGCTGTCTCCAGGCAGATCTCCCGAGACACGGCTTGCATCCTTTCAGGGAGGCTTCACACTGGGGAGCAGGAGCCGCGCGCACACACACACACACACACACTGCACACAGCTGCCTGATTTCTTTAGCTGGAGCTGCTTGGACGTCTGGACAGCAGCGCCTATCTGCTTGCAGCTGCGAGTGACGTCGGCCACACTAATGAGGTCTCAACTCTGTCCTGAGTCCTAGGCTTCTCACTTTCAGGCTCATAGCATCTTCAGATGGAAGGCTCTCAAGCACCCACCTCAGGACCCAGGGGCCCCCTTGGCCCGGCAGCACCCTGGCCTCCAGCCTCACGACCCTGGAAGCTGCTCCCCTGGAGAGTTTATCAAAATGACAATTATGTGGTTTGGCTAGATTCAGTCTCTACAGTTGTCATAGAAACTAACTATAGGTTGTATTACTAAATAATTTCAGGGGGAAACCAAGTGATGTTATTTTCTTACCAGTAAGCAGCCAACTATGTGTAAAATCCATCATTCTGTGGGGGGCACATGTTTAATTGAAGAGTCAGTTTTTGAAACAGAATTCACAGGTGTTGGCTACCCCCAACGAGATCGAAATGCAGCTCAAAATCATCAGAGGTCAGTTCCAGTTGGACCGGGCAGTGTTCCTGAGCCCTGGTGGGTGGTTGACACTCTGCTGTTCTCTGGGCTGCCAAGATGAAAGAAAGCCGTTGGGTCTAGACAGGGTGGCCTCCACCCTGTGACAGACAGCCCGCACCCTCATCTGCAAAGCCCGTGGCCCAGGGTCGAGTTCCCAGTGACCCTGAGCTGCCAGCTTCTCTTCTCTGGGTCCCCTGACCTGCCAAGAAGGGGGTCTCAGAACCCTCACGTGACCCACCCCTGCCTTGGCACAGCTCATGAGTGTGGACTTTGGCTACTAAGATTCTGGAAGCTTGCTGGAGAGGACCCAGCAGCTGGTGGGCACTGAGGAATAACAAAATCGGCTTTGGCTTTTGCTCCTTGAATCCCTGGTAGTTCTTGGGTGACAAGAGAGTCTTCTCTTATTCACAACCAGCCCCTCCCAGCACAGCTGAGTCTATGCCAACGAGGTGGCTCTGCTGGGGCCCCAAACAGCGTCAGGACAGGGCCAGTTACCAGAAGGGCAAAGTGACCAGGGGTGAGAGGACCTGGGGGACGACGACGGGACTGGAGACAGGATCGGAGCCCCCAAATGGTGAGACTGGAGCGTGGCGGGGTGGCGAACAGGGGGCGAGGCTGCAAGGCTCACGGCCCACCCCCACGCCCACCCCCGCTGGCATCGACGTCTCTGTTACACGGGCACCTCACCGTCCACTCAAGCCAAAGGGCTAAGAGCATCCCTCATATCCAGCGGGTTGCAGGACAGATGGTAACTGAAGGTGTTTAAATGAGGCATCAACTTGTTTCCCTCAAAGAATGGGGTTGTGCAGTCCCTGGGCCCTCAGAATCGAAGGGGTGACCATTTCCACGGGGCTGACTGGCCAGAGCACTGGCCACAAAGCCTAGCCCATCATGCAACATGGCTCCAGAAGCTTGGGTTGGGGCATGATTCATCTTTACGGCACGGGACACAAAGTAAGTAACTTTTTTTATACTAATAAAGGTTATTAAAAAGGGGCCAAATAATTAAAATGCAGTTTTAGCTTCAAATACAAGAATTCTGAGAATGAATTCCCCCAGACAGACTGTGGGGGTATTTACACAAAGTCTATGACGTGAAAACCTCTGGGCATTCATGTTCCCGGAGTCTTATACTGACATCCCACCTGCTGTATTTGGAGGTACTTCAAGGCGGAGCCCCCAGAGATGGGACGTCCTAAGAAGAGGGGGTGAGCTGGCAATTCCCTGGTGGTCTAGTGGTTAAGACTTCAAAGGAGGCCTGGGTTTCATCCCTTGTGGGGGAACAAAGACAGTTCAGTTCAGTTCAGTTCAGTTCAGTCGCTTAGTCATGTCCAACTCTTTGCAACCCCATGAACTGCAGCACGCCAGGTCTCCCTGTCCATCACCAACTCCCAGAGTTTACTCAAACTTGCCCATTGAGTCAGTGATGCCATCACCGACTTCACACTATCTCATCCTCTGTCGTCCCCTTCTCCTCCTGCCCCCAATCCCTCCCAGCATCAGGGTCTTTTCCATTGAGTCAACTTTTCACATGAGGTGGCCAAAGTATTGGAGTTTCAGCTTCAGCATCAGTCCTTCCAATGAACACCCATGACTGATCTTTAGGATGGACTGGTTGGATCTCCTTGCAGTCCAAGGGACTCTCAAGAGTCTTCTCCAACACCACCATTCAAAAGCATCAATTTTTCGGCACTCAGCTTTCCTCACAGTCCAACACTCACATCCATACATGACCACTGAAAAAAACCATAGCCTTGACCAGACGGACCTTTGTTGGCAAAGTAATGTCTCTGCTTTCTAATATGCTATCTAGTTGGTCATAACTTTCCTTCCAAGGAGTAAGCGTCCTTTAATTTCATGGCTGCAGTCACCATCTGCAGTGATTTTGGAGCCCCAAAAAATAAAGTCTGACACTGTTTCCACTGTCTCCTCATCTATTTCCCATGAAGTGATGGGACCAGATGCCATGATCTTAGTTTTCTGAATGTTGAGCTTTAAGCCAACTTTTTCACTCTCCTCTTTCACTTTGATCAAGAGGCTCTTTAGTTCCTCTTCACTTTCTGCCATCAGGGTGGAGTCATCTGCATACCTGAGGTTATTGATATTTCTCCCGGCAATCTTGATTCCAGCTTGTGCCTCTTCCAGCTCAGCGTTTCTCATGATGTACTCTGCATATAAGTTAAATAAGCAGGGTGACAATATACAGCCTTGACGTACTCCTTTTCCTATCTGGAACCAGTCTGTTGTTCCATGTTCAGTTCTAACTGTTGCTTCCTGACCTGCATACAGGTTTCTCAAGAGGCAGGTCAGGTGGTCTGGTATTCCCATCTCTTTCAGAATTTCCCACAGTTTAACAGTGCAAGCCACTGGCAAACCGCTAGGTGGGAAGACCCTGATTCTTGATCAGTGATGCTCTCAAGGAAAGATCTTGATCAGAAGGGGAAAATGTGGAATTCAGTAAGGACCAGTCAGCTAACCTTAGGAGTTAAGGCAGGCCTGTAGGCGGCGCTCTCACGCCCACCTCCTAGGTCAATGTCCCTAACCGGAAGAGACTGCTACTTACACTCCGGCGGGAAGAAGAGAACTTCCCTCCGCCCCCGCCCCCAACAGCTCAGCCAATCAGAGACGGCAGCAGCTCAGCTAATGGGATGAGTCCATGCTTTGCTCCTCGAGTGGACTCTGGCTATCAGAGCCCCGCCCAGATTTGTTTTTTCCTATAAAAGCAAGTTCCCAGTGCTCGTTCTCTGGATTTGACTGTGGTCGGTCCTTGTCTGCATGTTCTGATTTATACTTCCTCCACTGCTTTTATTATAGCTAATCTGGTGGTTGAAGTGGTATCTCTTTGTGGCTAATGGTATTGAGGATCTTTTCATTTGTTCTTTAGCTGTTCGTGTACCTTCTTTGGTGAAATGTGTTGCCCACTTAAAAAATTAAGTTATTGTTAATTTACAGATCTTTTTATTCTGCACTTCCCTGGTGGCTCAGTTGGTAAAGAATCTGCCTGCAATGCGGGAGACCTGGGTTCGATCCCTGGGTTGGGAAGATCCCCTGGAGAAGGGAAAGGCTACCCACTCCAGTATTCTGGCCTGGAGAATTCCATGGACTGTGTAGTCCATGGGGTCGCAAAGAGTCGGACACGACTGAGCGACTTTCACTTACTCATTTATTCCTCGTTTTCTGATGAAAACAACTGGCTGTCATATTATTACAGCTGACAGAGGCTTCGTTAGCCTTGAGCTGCGCAGACTCTGATTGCCCGGGTGCATTTACTCAGGTTGCCATGGTCAGATTCCAGGAACTCGGTTTATCCAGGACAGGAAGCTTTTCATCCTCTTGGAGTTCTGTTATCACTAGGATTTTTCTAGAAGCTAGAATGCTGCAGGGCATGCGGGGGGGGGGGGGGGGGGGGCGGGTAGTGAGGCTGGTGGAGATGGGTGTAGAGGGTCCAGGCCGCTCCCTTTGCAACAGTGGATTTCTTGAGTCGCCTCAGGTGTGTATGTGTTTTTAACGCTGTTTCTTTTAAAAAATAATTTCAAAAAAGTGTGAAATTTGGCTTAATTTTAAAGTCTTCTAACTAGCGAAACCTAATTTAGTTTCTATTTTTGAAAGGACTAAAAGGGGATAAGTATATGGAGTGGTTTGAAAGGCAACTCGAGTCGGTGTGGAAGCCAGGGAAGCCGGAGGCTCTGCCCGCACCGGGCCTTTGTACACTGTGGCGGCCTCTTTCCTTACCCAGTTCAGAACCGCCACCTCCCGTCCCCAACGCGGGTGCCTCGGCCCCGCTTCAGGCTGCAGCCGCACCCCTCTGCGGAGAGCAGCCCACGGACAGGCGCTGGTGGCAATGCAGACGTCCTGGCACAGCGGGCTCACTAGCGGAGGCCGGCCCGGGAGAGCCCAGTGACCGCCACGGCCGCACTGCTCGCGGGAGCCCGCGGCCAGCGCCGGGACCAAAGCCGCCGGGAACCCGGAGCTTCCCGCACGGATCGGCAGGCCCACCCCGCCTCAGGTTCAAGGAGGGACCCCGCCCAGCCGGGCTTCCCGCTGATTGGCTGAACGGGAGAAAGGCGGGCGGTGATTGGGCGGGCCGGACGCCTCTCGCCTCGCGCCCGGTGGCCGCGCCTTCTTCCCCAGCCGCAGAACGGGGAGCGGAGGCGATTGGTGCGGACGCCGGCCTGCCCCGCCCCTCTACGTCACTACCCGGCGTGCCGCGCGCCGCACTTCCCCTCCGCCCGCTAATGTTTTGGCCGATCCAAGATGGCGGTGCAGGAGTCCGCCGCTCAGCTCTCCATGACCCTGAAGGTGCAGGAGTACCCGACCCTCAAGGTGGGGTCTGCGACCGCGGTGCGCCCGCGCCTGTCAGGGGCCGCGGGCTGGGCGGCGACCGGGCGCGGGGCGGGGGGGGGGGGGGGGGGGAGGGGCGGGGCCGAGGCCGGGGCGCGGCCTGGGGTGCCGGGCGGGGGCCGAGGGCTTGGGGGCCGGGCTTCCCCTGGGCCCGGGAGCGGGGGCCCGGGCTCCCCGGGGGACGGGCTCCCCGGGGTCTGGGACCCGGGCTCCCCGGGGGCCTGGGGGCTGGAGGTCGTGCCCTCCGGGGGCCGGGGACCTGCTGGCCGGGCGGGTGCGGCGTGTGGCTGTGTATGCCCCCGCCTGCCCCCGTGACAGGGCAGGGAGCGCGTCTCCCTTGCGCCCCACTTCGCCCGCTGGAACCCGATGGTGGCCCCTTCGTCCTAAAAAGAACGCGAACCGCATCAGGGACCTTTCTGGCCGTAGGCAGGCTGGTTGCTTTGGAGGCGGGGGTCTCCGGAGTGTGGGGTCAGGGGCACCCAGCTAGAGAGAGACCATAATCGGCGGTTGTGTCCTGCTTTCGTCCCGGAAGCTTCTGTCAGACGGTGTTGACGGATGGCTTCCAGCCTCTCATTAGGGACCTGTGAGGAGAGGCCTCACGACCCAATGGGAGCCCATTTGCGGGGCGTCACCAAACCTGAAAAACAGCCCTTACCGCTCGGTCGCCAGTTGCGTGACCTTGGATGGTCACTTAGGCAAGTCGACTTAGACTGCAGTGAAATCGCTCTTCCTGGGAGAGGGACCCCTACTAGTTCTTAACTAGTTAGTAGAGGATTCAATAGTAATTGGCTACAATGAAACACCTGGGAGTAAATTCCTTCAACGATCAAGGTTATAACATTCCCAGGAGAGCTGCAGCTGAGCCTGTGTGAGTGTGAGTTCCTTTCCCTGGGGGGTCAGGTATTGTCTCTGCTCCTGGAGGGCCCAGCTTCCCTATCCACCAAAATGGTGACAGGTGGTGGATGCGATGTGGCAGGGTTGCTGTGAGCTCTGTTCACTTCCTGGGAGACCTTGGGAGGGTCCTCAACCCCTCGAGATTGTTTACTCCACTCAGGGTGAAGTGTGGACTCCGGCTGTGGGAGGTAGCTGCCACAGTCCTTACTCCTTGAGCCCTGATGGGAAGGGAGGGAGGGAAGCCCTGCACCGCTGGCCTGAACCAGACGCCTGTTTGCTGGACCCCACTTGTAGGGGGTGGTGTTTTTATATGCAGCTTGGGCAAGACCCTGCAACTCAGAGGCCAGGGTTCTCTGCTGCCCCAGGCACGCAACTAAATGTCCTCCCCACCCAAAGAAAAAAGAAGAAGTGTGAGTAGGGAACCGCTAACTACTGACCCTTTTATCTCACTCAGACCCCATCAGGCCTGCTGTTCGACTGACAGATGAGAAAGTTGAGAGATGAGAACATGGGAAACACCAGACAGGAAGGCTGTCTCCTCCGAGTCCTCCTCTCATTTCATAATCATGAACGCAGTTTGAGTTCCAGACTTATTAAATAGACTTTGACTAAATCAGTCATGCCGGCTTCCCAGGTGGCTCAGTGGTAAAGAATCCACCCACCAATGCAGGAGACGCAGGAGACGTGGGTTCGATCCCTGGGTCAGGAGGGTCCCCTGGAGGAGGAAATGGCAGCCCGCTCAAGTGCTCTTGCCTGGAGAATCCCCTGGACAGAGCAGCCTGGCGGGGCGCAGAGTCGGGCATGACTGAGCGCATAGGCACAGAATAGGCATGGCGACCGTCTTAGAGGCAGAGAAATGATCTAGTGTCGTTTTAGGTGAGCTTGCCAGATAGAAGTCTTTCCCTTCCTTGTTGGAATGGTTTTGGAAAGTGGAATTTTCACAAGGTACTCTCTCCATCTTTCCCTTACAGAGTGTTTAGATCCCACAGAATAACTGCTCTCCTCCTGACACATGTGTCACTGCGGGTAGACCTTTCTCAGGACCAGTTCCTGGTGGGTGATGAGGAAGTTTCACTGGGAACAAGGGCTGCTCAGGTGGGAAGTAGGATTAAACAGAGCCCAGGAAAGCAGTTGGCTCGGGAGTTCTGCTTGTCTCGTCCTGAGCAGGGCAGAGGTGCCGTGGGGTGGGGGCTGAGGCCGTTGCTGGCAGGCCACGCTTCTCCAGCGTGAAGGCAGGTCCTACCGCAGGCAGTGGGCACGAGCATGCCGTGGGCAAGCCTTCTTCAGACAGGAGGGCGGTGGGCGCAGCCTGGCTTGAAGCTGCTGGCACCCTCTGGCCCGCCCTCCTCCCCCAGCCCCAGGCCTGGGGACATTGGGATGCGTCTGTGCAGCGGAGGCTGTGGGAGGCCCGGCAGCAGCCCTGGGCTCCTCCCCGCCAAGTGAGAGCTGCTGGCCTGGATGCCCTCGCTGTGGGGAGGGCGTTCTTCCCGCTGCGGGCGCAGGGGACGCGCCTGGGCCCTGGCTGGCAAGTTTCCCTGCGGTGCTGTTGGGGGTGGGGTTGTGGGTCGTGCCCCCCAGGCCTCAGGGAAGGAGGAGCGGAAACCTGTGAACTGGAAACGCTGTTTTAATTTGTCTCTGGAAGTGTTTTCTGATTATGAAAGCAATTTGTGTTTATTCTCCAAGTTATTTTGCTGACCATCCCATTCGGGTTTTGGGGTTTTTACTTCTGTTTATTTCCCGTCAGATAGCTGAAGGAAAATCATTTTATAGAGGCCTGTCGGTCACCCCACGGATCAGCGGGCCCGCTCAGCCAGGATCGGGGATGTGGCGTTGGTGGTGGGAGACCAGCCCTGCAGCTCACTCCTCCCATGGGTCTCCCCTGGGCACATGGTGCCTCGTCTGGGCGCCTAGGCCAGGGGTCCCCCGTGTCAGCACCCCCTCCCAGCACCCCTCTGCAGCTCACTCCTCCTGTGGGTCTCCCATGGGCCCACCCCTGGCCACATGGAGCCTCGTCTGGGCGCCTAGGCCAGGGGTCCCCCGTGTCAGCACCCCCTCCCAGCACCCCTCTGCAGCTCACTCCTCCTGTGGGTCTCCCATGGGTCTCCCCTGGGCACATGGAGCCTCGTCTGGGTGCCTAGGCCAGGGGTCCCCCGTGTCAGCACCCCCTCCCAGCACCCCTCTGCAGCTCACTTCTCCTGTGGGTCTCCCATGGGCCCACCCCTGGCCACATGGAGCCTCGTCTGGGCGCCTAGGCCAGGGGTCCCCCGCGTCAGCACCCCCTCCCAGCACCCCTCTGCAGCTCACTCCTCCTGTGGGTCTCCCATGGGTCTCCCCTGGGCACATGGAGCCTCGTCTGGGCGCCTAGGCCAGGGGTCCCCCGTGTCAGCACCCCTCTGCAGCTCACTCCTCCTGTGGGTCTCCCCCGGGCACATGGAGCCTCATCTGGGTGCCTAGGCCAGGGGTCCCCTGCGTCAGCACCCCCCTCCCAGCAGCCCCCACTCGGCACGTTGCTCCTAACTCTTATCTGGGGACGGGTTTGCATGTGTCTTTTAATTCTCCACAGAAGTATTTAAATTTTCTACTTTTAGCGTGATGACAGTTTTGTTGACCAGGTACTTACCTGCAATTTCAAATCCTGGGTTTGTACTTTTCGTGCCAAGTATATGCCTAAAGTTACAACTTTCAGTTCAGTTTTCCAAACTTGGTCTCAGCTGGACTTGGAGGATCCGCATGGTCTCAGGTTTGAGAGGCACTGGTAGCATGAAGCATGTGGACTTTAGAGACGAGTGTATGGTGGCTGTGGGCTGGACCCTTCACCTCTTTTTTCTTTGTGTGCGTGCTAAGTCGCTTCAGTCATGTCCAACTCTGCGATGCTATGGACTTGGACTGCAGCCCTCCAGGCTCCTCTGTCTGTGGGATTCTCCGGGCAAGGATACTGGAGTGGGTTGCATCTTCTCCAGGGGATCTTCCTGACCCAAGGATCGAACCCGCATCTCTTACATCTCCTGCACTGGCAGGCGGGTTCTTTACCACTAGTGCCAGCCAGGAAGCTTTTTACTTAGGTTCTGTGATCATAGAGCGACCGTCTCTCCCACAGACACTTGCAGCGTGGTTGCTCTCCTGCTCTCAGGTCAGCTCGTCACACCTGCAGAGTGCTGTCTACTCACCCGAGAGTGCCCCCGGCCCGGCCCTGGCCTCCCAGAGCCTGCAGACCAAGCGCTCGGCTGGAAGGCCCGCTCTGAAGCCCCATGCCCACCCTGCACGGTCTCCCGGCCCGACACGCCCGCGTCGCTCACTGGCGCTGGGATGTGTGACTTCATGGAGGAGACCCGACTGGCATGTCCTCTGCCCCTTGCCCTCCCACAGAGATGCAGCTTGATGGGAGGACGCTCCACACGCTCTGCAGGCTGGCTGTGCTTTAAGTGTTGTTGTATTTTGAACAGATTCAAGTCTGGGAAAGAGCTTTCTGGGCTCCAGTTCCTTGTGTGGCTGTTGGAGCTGGCGCCGACCCCAGCCTCAGGCAGTGCTGGCCAGGGGCCTGCCGCCACCACGCGCCGCAGGCCCCAGGCTTTGGGCGGGTCTGTCATGACTGTGACCACGGAGCTCATCACCTCTGTGCTCTAGTGAGGCTCAGGACACACCTGGGGCACATTAACGGACACCCCCGGGAGGCGAATCCCCGCAGGCGCCTCCGTCTCGGGGTGCGCGGTTCGGGTGGCCCTGTGAACCCCCGCAGGTGCCTCCGTCTCGGGGTGCGCAGTTCGGGTGGCCCTGTGAACCCCCGCAGGCGCCTCCGTCTCGGGGTGCGCGGTTCGGGTGGCCCTGCGAACCCCCGCAGGCGCCTCCGTCTCGGTGCGCGGTTCGGGTGGCCCTGCGAACCCCCGCAGGCGCCTCCATCTCGGTGCGCGGTTTGGGTGGCCATGCAGAGGGCCGGGGGAGGCCCCTTCGGGTCGTCCCCGTCGCACACTGGGTGGAGGCAGCCTCGAGTGGGGACCTGGGGTTCAGGGAGGTCCTGTGAGGGGGCGGGCCCTCGGGGCAGGCTGGCGGTTTAGGGGTGGCTGGGGAGGTGGGTTTGGGGAGGGGCCGCGTGGGCTGAGTTGAAATCTTGGCAAGCCTGACCCTGAAGGCTTGTGGTCCAGCTGGAGCAGGCGGCTCCAGGCGTCCCAGAAGCCCAGCAGAGGGCAGGGCCACTGTGTGCCTGGGGGCCGGGAAGAGACAGGGCGGGGAGATGGGCAGAAAGGCCCAAGGCAGATATCTGACACCGACCTGCACGTGGCTGAGCAGTTTCCCCCGGTAATGGTTGATGTTTCTCAGGGGTGCGTTATTCAGAATCTTTTGAAAATGAGAACTATTCACTGTTTTGATCACTTCTAGCTGTTATTTAACAACTAAATGTTGCTTAGTAGTAACTGCTCAGTTACTAAAGAGGCACCTTAGTCTGTTCAGTTAAAGAGATCCTTTAGTAATGGTCTCTCACTCTGACGCTGGGATGTGTCAGGCTGAGTGGACGTGCCCTGGCTGGGCCTGGGGCCTTGTGGACCAGAGACCCAGCCTTCGCCCCCTCCTTTCCTCTCACGGCCGCGGCCCCGGCCCACAAGGGCGAGCTGCCCCTTCTCAGCGGGTCACCGGCCCCCTCTGCGCCTGGCCCCTGCCTGTCGGAGCCGGCGTCCGGACACCCCAGCAGCAGCTGGGCCTGCGTGCTGCTACCAGGATGTGGCCCCGTGCCCTGGCCACCGCCCTGCCCTGGTGTCTTCTTTCTGTCTTCACTCAGCGTCTGGTGCTTCTTCTGTCAGACTCTTCTTGGGACCCTGGTCCTCTTGGAGGGGCCGTGTCTGGAAGGGCGCCGGGGCCCGCTGTTCTGAGCAAGCGTCCCCTCTGTCCAAGGGGCCCCGCAGGCACTGGCGTCACTTGTTGTTGAGAGCGGCAGTCTGGGTGTGAGGCCTCGGGGGTCCTGTCTAACCCCTCCCAGCCCGCACCCCTATCCTCTCTGAAGGGTCAGCTGACGGGGGGGAGGGTCTGCTCACGACCCCGGCCCTGGCATGAAGGTGTGCGCGCTGTGACCGTCTGGGTGACGAGTGGGCAGCATCTTGGGCCACCTCTGAGAGGGCCACGGCCCGGCCTCGTGAGCCGCTGGCTCTTCCCCGTTGCTGCCCAACAGGGCTCTGGCCAGGGGCTCCAGGTGCACCCTTGACGGTGTCTGCTGCTCACCTCGCCTCCTGTCCCGGGTTCCTCCTCCTCATCCGGCCCCATCTGGCCCCCACAATGCCACCTGCGTGGTCCTCCCGGGCTCCCGGCCACGCCTTGTCCCCACGTCAGGGCCACTGATGGTCTCGATGACCCTGTCTGAGCACCCCTGTGCATGCCCTGACTCCCAGCGGGACCGCTTCCAGCCCTAGAGTGGTGGCCCAGAGCCCGTCAGATGTGCCTTCTAGGTCTGTCCAGCTTCTTAGCAGCTGGGGGTCTGAGCTTGTCCCTGAACCCGCCGCCTCCCCAGACCCGCTCCCCATCATCCTAGTCCCGGTGGGGAGACTTGGCTGAGTCAGCCCGAGGGCTCCATCGCAGAGCCCTCCTTGAGCCCCATTCTCACACTCGCGCCCTCCTCACTCTGTCTGCAGGACAGACTCGCACTCTGACTGCCCGTCACTTCCGCTCCCGTGGCTGCCCTGGCCTCGCCCCGACTCCCTGGGCTGTGGAGCGCCCCTCACTGTGCTCTGCACAGCTGCTGGGCCGCAGTGGCACCGTCCTCCTGACCTGGCAGCTCGCGCCTCACTTGGGCTGAAGTCCAGCGTGGCTCAGACGGTGAAGAATCGGCCTGCAGTACCGGATATCCAGGGAAGATCCCCTGGAGAAGGGAATGGCAGCCCACTTCAGTATTCTTGCCTGGAGAATCCCATGGACAGAGGAGCCTGGTGGGCTATAGCCCATGGGGTCACAAAGAGTCAGACACAACTGAGCGACTAACGCTTTCACTTTCCCAGGCTGTTAGAGTGGCCCCAGGCCGGTGGGTGACTTGACCCCTCTTCCCCTCCTTCCAGTTCCCCCCACCCACCTCCTCCCCTCCCCCACTGCTCCTCCCCCCCCACCCCGTCTCCCTGCGCCATCACCTCTTCCTATCTCCCCCCATCTCCCTTCCCCCGCTTCCTCCCCCTTCCCCCATCTCCCCTCCCCCACTGCCCCCACTTCCTTCCCCACTCTTCCCCATCTCCCCTCCCCCACTTCCTCCCCCTCTCTCCCCCATCTCCCCTCCCCACCGGCTCCCCCACCCCTTTGGACACTGAGGCACAGTGGCCTCCCTGCTGCTACAGAACAAGCCAGCAGTAGGGGCCTGAGAGTCTTTGCTCTTGTTACTTTGTGCAGAATCCTTTCCCCCATGTCCCTGTGACTTCTTGGCTTTGCTGAGATGGACCAGTGGCATGGAAAGACTCCATGCTGGTGAGGAACCAGCTATCGTGCTGAGATGGCCTTGCCTTCCCGGAGAGGGAGCCCTTCCCTCCCCCAGCTTTGTCCATCTCGCCCCATGCCCAGAGGCATGGACCAGAAACGTTATTTTCTTAAGAAGCCTGTCCAGAAACAGGGATTTGCAGCCCTTCTGTCCTTCACGAGCCTCTGCAAGGGTGTGCTGTGCCGGGGGAGGTCAGCCCAGGACGGGGAGGGGCGTCTGCTGTGTTCAGGGTGCAGCCCAGAATTTCAGAGGACTCCCGCTCGCTTTGTGATAAATATGTAGAATCCTCTTCTGAGGTTCTTGTGAAAGATAAAAAAGGTTCTTGTGAAAGATAAAAGGCCTTGTGTCTTTGGCAAGATGCTTCCTTCCTGTGCTTGTGAAAGTGGCTGAAAACATGATGACAGATGAAAATGCACTTCTTTGTCAGCAAATACTGTGAGGAAACCCACAGCAAACCCTGGAGAAGGTCTGAAGCAACACATCCTGAAGCAAATGACAGTGTGTGGGAGGGCGGCCGTACTGCTGGACGGGAAGTTTCAGAGGTTTCTCGCAGGTCTCAGCTGAGGGTGTTTGCCAGGATCTGTTTCAGTTACGAAAACAGACAGGGTTACTTTCTGTGAGCCACTGAAGGGCAAGGAGGTGCTGGAGGAAATAGTTTATCATCAGCTAATTAAGTGGAGAAGTCCTATAATCTTAAAAGTTGTATTGCAACACGTTACCAAGGAAACATGTAGATTTGATTAATACAGCTTTAAATCTTTGGTATAACTAGGTAAGATAAAACCAGAATTATTTTTTTTAATTATTTATATTTGTTCTGGGTGCCTTGGGCCATAGTTTTGGCACAGGGAGCTTCAGTTGAGGCATGTGGGGTCGCGTTCTCTGACCAGGGGTTGAACCCGAGCCCCCTTGCATTGGGAGCACAGAATCTTAGCCACTGGACCACCAGGAAGTCCCAAAACCAGAATTCAAAAGCAAATGACAAACCTTAAAAAAGTCCACCACATGTGAACCGTGAAGAGCTGGCTCCAGTTGATGAGAAAGCGCCAAGACTCTCTTCCTTGCTGCGTGCTGGACTAGGAATGCAAACACAGAAAGGATACATGTAGAAGGAAAGAAAAATGTAGAAGGAAGACTGGATTGAGTTGAATCAAAAACTGCTCTTTTGTAAAAATGATGACTGAATAAGTCAGTAACAAGAGATTAAAAAGAAAAAAAACCCATAAAGAAAAACTGAGTACCTGATGGCTTCTCTGGTGAATTCTATTAAATGTTTAAAGAAAAAGTAACATTGCTCCCTCACAGAGAACCAAAATACAGGAGAGGAAGAACACTGTTTAGCTTAATGAGGTCAGTTTTACCCTGATACTTAGACCAGACAGACCACAAGAAAACTGCACCAGTCTTATGAATGAATATAGGTGCTGAAATCCTCAACAGTGCCTGCAGACTGGATCTGACAACATATGAAAAGGGGTATGTACCGTAACTAAGTGGGGTTTACCCCAGGAATGCGAGGTTGGTTCAACATGTGAAAGCCAGTGTATTGTTATCCTAATAGTATAAAGGACAAAAGCCTCATGATCATCTCAACAGGCACAGATAAAAGCACTTAACAAAATCCATCACCCTTTCATGATAAAAACAGTGAACCAACTAGGAATAGAGGAGAGTGTCCTCAACCTGATAAAGAGCATATCTGAGAAAACCATAGCCGTCATCACACTCCGTGGTGAAACATGGAAAGGTGAGCAAAAAGACAAGGATGTCCACTCACCATTTCCACTCAGTGTTGCCCTGAAGATCCTCACTGGGGCTCAGGCAGGAAAAATAACTAGCAGGCAGTCAGACTGGAAAGGAAGAAGCGACAGTTTGCAGATGAAATAGTCGTGTCTGTGGAAGATCCTAAGGGATACACGTGTGCACAGCGCGCACACAGATCTCCCGGGACTGATAATCTGGGACAAAACAGTTTCAGGGTACAAGATCAGTAAATGAAAGTTATTTTTATTTCTCCACCCTAGAAATGAACAGTGAAAAGGGAAATGGAGGAAACAGTTTTGTTTACAGTTAAATGATGAATTGGATTTCATTAAACCGAAAAAGCTTATACTTCAAAGGATGCTGTTTAAGGAAGTAAAAAGACTATTCACAGAAGGAAAATATTTGCAAATAATTTCTAAGGATCTAGTATCCAGAATGTATAAACAACTCTTACAGTTCAATAACATAAAAACAAGCCGTAAAAACGAGCAGATGGTTATGAGGAGACACTTCTGAAGAGACATACAAATGCTGATAGGCATAGAGGAGACGCAGGCATCATTGTCAGTGAAACAGCGAGACCGCAGTGAGGCCCCACTT